>NC_012878.2:49328226-49638201 GCF_000003195.3 Sorghum bicolor
TTTTCGGCCTTCCTCTATGGTGATGCAGCGCTGCAAGATCCCCGTCGGGCTCCGTCGATATAGCTCGTTGTCTTCACCGTAGATCACATATGACTTGGCCCGTCGAGCGATACGACGAGCTTCTGTCCTGTCTTCTGGCAACTCACCGCGGATAAGGCAGTCGAGGAACGGTGTGCGCCAATCGAATGGTCGTCCCGGTCGTCGTTCTATTTCCATCACCTCTTCCTCCATCAAGAGCGCCTCGACAGCATTGGTTGGTTGGGCGATGGTGACGTCGACGCCAGCCCCCGAGCCTAGGTCGACGGATGGCTCGTGTAGATCCTTTGAGAACGCATCAGGCGGCACTGTGCCTCTGGTAGATGCAATCTTGGCGAGTTCATCGGCTGCCTCGTTGTAGCGTCGAGCGACATGGACGAGCTCGAGGCCGTGGAATTTGTCTTCGAGCCGACGCACCTCCTTGCAGTATGCTTCCATTTTTGGGTCATGGCAGCTCGAGGCTTTCATTACTTGGTCGATGACGAGTTGGGAGTCGCCTCGGACGTCGAGGCGTCGGACTCCTAACTCGATAGCGATCTTGAGACCGTTGACGAGGGCCTCATACTCTGCGACATTGTTAGATGCGGCGAAGTGAATCCTGATTATGTACCTCACGTGGACGCCCAAGGGTGAGATGAATAATAGGCCGGCCCCTGCCCCAGTTTTCATGAGCGACCCGTCGAAGTACATTGTCCACAGCTCCGCTTGGACCTGAGTTGGGGGAAGCTGGGAGTCCGTCCATTCCGCGACGAAGTCTACCAGGGTTTGCGATTTGATGGCCCTTCGAGGCGCGTAAGTGAGAGTCTCGCTCATGAGCTCGACCGACCACTTTGCTATCCTTCCCGTGGCCTCCTTGCTCTGGATTATCTCACCCAAAGGGAAAGAAGAGACCACCGTGATAGGATGACCAAGGAAGTAATGCTGTAATTTGCGGCGGGCAAGGATTACGGCGTAGATCAGCTTCTGGATTTGGGGGTAACGCGCCTTGGTCTCCGAGAGCACCTCGCTGACGAAATAGACTGGCCTTTGGACCGGCAGCGCGTGACCCTCCTCTTGTCTTTCGACCACCACCGCCGCGCTGACGACCTGGGCCGTCGACGCAACGTAGAGGAGTAGAGGCTCCGCGGGTTGAGGTGGAACTAGGACTGGTGCCGAGGTCAGCGTCTTCTTCAGTTTCTCGAGTGCTTCCTCGGCCTCGGGGGTCCAAGAAAAGCGGTCGACTTTCTTCAGGAGTCGGTACAATGGTAATGCCTTTTCTCCTAGTCTCGAGATGAAACGGCTCAGAGCCGCCAGGCACCCCGTGACTCTCTGGACACCCTTGATGTCTCGGATTGGCCCCATTTTCGTGATAGCCGAGACTTTCTCGGGATTGGCCTCGATACCGCGCTGTGAAACAATGTACCCTAAGAGCATGCCTCGAGGCACGCCGAAAACGCACTTCTCGGGATTAAGCTTGATCCGGCTGGTGCGTAAGCAGCTGAAGGCAACCTCGAGGTCCTGGATCAGGTCTCCTCGTTGCTTTGACTTGACGACAATGTCGTCGACGTAGGCCTCGACCGTCGAGCCTATGTGTTTGCCGAAAACGTGGAGCATGCAACGTTGATACGTGGCTCCGGCGTTTCGAAGCCCGAATGGCATGGTCACGTAGCAATACATCCCAAAAGGCGTGATGAAAGAGGTCGCGAGCTGGTCGGACTCCTTCATTTTTATTTGATGGTAACCGGAATAAGCATCAAGGAAAGAAAGGGTTTCACATCCCGCGGTAGAATCGACAATCTGATCAATGCGTGGTAATGGAAAAGGAACTTTCGGACATGCTTTATTCAAACTAGTATAATCAACACACATCCTCATTTTCCCATTCTTTTTCTTAACTAATACAGGGTTCGCTAACCAGTCAGGATGATGAACCTCCTTGATGAATCCGGCCGTCAAAAGCTTGTGGACTTCCTCGCCAATGATCTTGCGCTTTTCCTCGTCGAATCGGCGCAACCGCTGCTTCACTGGCTTGGAACCGGCTCGAATCTCCAAGGAGTGCTCGGCGACTTCCCTTGGTATGCCCGGCATATCCGAGGGACTCCATGCAAACATATCAGCATTCGCACGGAGAAAGTCGACGAGCACGGCTTCCTATTTGGGGTCGAGGTCGGTGCTGATCGTCAGCACCTTGCCGTCGGAGTTGTTGGGGTCGAGCGGGATCTTCTTAGTTCCTTCCGCCGCCTCGAAGCTGCCCGCATGACGTTTAGGTTCTGGAGCCTCAGCGGCCATGGCTTCGAGCTTCGCAACGAGCTCGGTGGAGCTCTCGACCGCCTCCCCGTACTCGACGCACTCGACGTCGCACTCGTACGCGTGCTCGAAGGAGGAACTGACGGTGATGACGCCTTTGGGACCAGGCATCTTGAGCTTCAAGTATGTGTAGTTGGGTATAGCCATGAACGTGGCGTAGCCCGGGCGCCCGATGATGGCGTGGTACGTGCCTCGGAACCCGACCACCTCAAAGGTGAGGGTTTCTTTCCTGAAGTTGGCCGCCGTGCCGAAGCAGACCGGTAGGTCGATTCGACCTACTGGCAGTGCCTTTTTCCCTGGTACGACGCCATGGAAACCGCCGGCGCTTGGCTGGAGACGTCCTCTGTCGATGCCGAGGAGGTCGAGGGTCTCGAGATAGATGATGTTGAGGCTGCTGCCGCCATCCATCAGCACTTTCGAGAGTCGGGTGTTGACGATGATGGGGTCGACGACGAGCGGGTAGGCGCCTGGGGCGACCACTTTGTCGGGGTGATCTTCTCGGTTGAAGGTGATGGGAGTGCTTGACCAGCTAAGATACTGGGGCACCGCCATCCTTGCTGCAAAGACTTCGCGACGCTCCCTCTTGCGTTGCCTCGTGGTCAACTGAGTCGAAGGCCCGCCATAGATCATGTAGCAGTCGTGGACGGCGGGGAAGCCGTCGTCATCTTTGTTGTCCTCCTTGCCGCCAGCCTTCTCCTTCTTGGAGTCATCACGCGCATCTTTTTTGAATCCCTGACCGTCGAAATGCTTTCTCAGCATGCGACAATCCCTGAGTTTGTGGTTAGCGCCTCCCTTATGGTAAGGGCACGGCTCCTCCAACATCTTGTCGAAGATGCCTCCCTCTGGAGGGCCTCGCGGCTTCTTTCGATCCATCGTGGCGACGAGGTCGTCGCCCGAATCTCCCTGGTGGAACTGCCGTACTTTCTGCTTCCTTTTATTTTTCTTGAGGCCTCGACTGGAAGTCCCATCTTCGTCGACGGGCTGCTTGCCTTTTCTTCCTTCTGAGCTGAAGAAGGCACCGACTGCCTCCTCCCCTGCCGCGTAGTTAGCTACTACGTCCATCAGCTCGTCGACGGTCTGAGGTCGATTGCGGCCTAATTCCCGCACCAAGTCTCGACTGGTGGTGCCTGAGACAAACGCCAAGATGACGTCGTGGTCGGGGATGTGTGGTAACTCAGTGCGCTGCTTCGAGAAGCGTCGAGCGTACTCCCGTAAAGTCTCCCCCGACTTCTGTTTGCATTTGCTGAGGTCCCACGAGTTCCCTGGCCGTATATAGGTCCCTTTGAAATTACCCTCGAAGACTCTGACCAGGTCGACCCAGTTGTGAATCTGATTGGCCGGGAGTTCCTCGAGCCATCGACGGGCGGTGTCGGAGAGGAAAAGGGGTAGCCGTCTGATGATGGCTCGATCATCTCCCCGAGCACCTCCTAGCTGACAAGCCAGCCTGAAATCGGCCAGCCATAGCTCTGGCTTGGTTTCTCCATTGTACTTCGCGATGCTGGTTGGGGGTCGGAATGGACTGGGCAGGGGCGTGCTGCGAATCGCCCTGCTGAACACCCGCGGGCCCGGAGGTTCGGGGGCCACCCGGTCCTCGTCGCTGTCGTACCTCCCGCCGCGATGCGCGCTATAACCACGTTCTTCCGCGTCTCCGTGCCGGCGGCGTCTATTTTCTTTGACGTCGTGTCGCGCGTCGTGTCGACGTTGATTGTCGGCGGGGAGGATGAGAGCGGTCTTTCTACCTCGAGGGGGAGGTTGTTGCTGGACAGACATTTCCTCTTCGATTAGAGGCTGTTCGTTGCGCTTCTCTGTGGCAGCTCCTCGTCGTCGAGATGCCGAACTTTCGGCTTGTTGAACTGCCGCCACCTGGAGCAACGTCTGAACTTCATCTCGAATTCGTCGGGCCTGGGAATTCGATGGTTCTGGCATGTTACGCAGCAACATCGTCGCTGCCACTACATTCTGGCCTGCTCGAGGGAAACGGCTGACAGGTTTCTCCGCCTCCGTGTCACCGACGATCTGTCGGTGTACCTCTCGAGCGCGTCTGCGGACACTTCCGCCTGGCGGGTAGGGCAGGTCTTGTTCGAGGATTTGCTCGAGCAGGACGAGGCGCTCGCGATCTTCGTCGAGCTTCATCTTGAGCTCCCGCAGCTGTGCGAGCTGCGCAGTTCTATCTTCCTGAGGAAGAGGGTCGAACCGTCCGTCGTTCCCAGGCGTCCTGGGGTCTTCTTGCGCCGCGGGGGCTCGTCCACCCGCAACAGCATCCTGTGTCTCGTCGGTGGTTTCTGCCGCTCCGTCGAGGTGATAGCATTCCCTCGTAGGGTCATAACTGTCCGTCTCGGAGTCGGAGTCCGGCTCGGCAGTGTGGAGACATTCACGTCCTTTCTCCAGCCATCGCTGCCTGAGGGAGGTGATCGAGTATCGTCCGGGGCCTAGACGGCGGAGGCCTCGTACTCGGGAAAGGCCTGGCAGTTCGGACGTCGGCCGCTGCTCTTTGGAACTACGTGGAATGACCATTGGTCTTTCCACGTATGTCTGAGCGTTTGGGCATATCGTCTTGGCGAGCGATGCCGCGGCGTTGTCCAATCCGAACGGCAGTGCCGTCCTTGGAGAGGACAACCCGCGTGGAGGTAGCCTAGCTGCGGTGGGGGAGGGTGCGCAAGACGAGTCTCCCCCCGTCGTCGCGTGGTGTTGAGTCGTCGCGCTTGTTGCTCGGTCAGACGGTGCTGCCGACCCGTGGCCCGCATCCTGCCTTGCACGAGTTGTTGGTCGTGCCGAAGCAAGGGGGCCGTGGTGGTGCTGCCCGCGCCTCTTCTTAGGCGGGGAGGCGTGGTGGTGAGGGCGTCTTGGAACCTTCAACCGTGCTGGCGTAACGCGGACTCCTCCTGGTCCTTTGATCGAGAGCAAGATCATGTCGTAGCCGAAGCCCGTAGACATGAACTCGAGACTCCCAAACCAAATCACCGTGGAGTGCGGAAGCGGCGAGGCAGGAGTAGCCATCCGGAAAGTGGTGGGAAATCGGTGAAAAACACGCAGGACCCCTACCTGGCGCGCCAACTGTCGGTGTTTTATCCCCCGGGGGGTCACACCAACGAGTAAATTTGTATGCGTGCTCCCCTTTTCCGGATGGTGATGCAAGAAAACGCAGAGAATTATCCTGGTTCAGGCAAGAGAAGGCCCTACGTCCAGTGGGGGGGGAAGAGTTTGTATTATCTTGCACCTAAGTGCTTGTACGGGGGCGAATACAAGCGTGGAATGAAATGTGTCGCTCTACTACGCGTGTGAGTGTGTCCTTGTGTTGTTCTCCCCTTCTATTCCTGAATCTCTCCTTTTATAGCTCCAAGGAGAGACACAGAGTACATGCGTAGACGTTTAGAGTAGGGGTCGTTAGCCGCATGGAGCGCCGACCTATTCGAGGTTCCTGCGCAGCATGGCCTCGAGCCGTCCCATCCTGATAGCCCGGTGATGATTACGCGTGCTCCTGCGTTCTGCCCTGGGTGCCGCCTTGCACTGTTTCTGGGATCGCATGTCTGTACGATACGGCGGCGAATTCGGCAGGGTAGCTGTAGTGTCGTCAGTCGACGTCCAACTTATCTCTGGGAAGGGACCCTGTTTGGTCGAGGGTCGGACGCCACGTACTGGAGCGCCGACCTCGGGTGTCTCGAGGGTGTCTCGGTTAGGCGCTCCATCCTGGTTTCCTGTGTCCCGACACACCCCGGGTCGTCCGGTAGGAAAGCTGCAAAAAGGTTGATGGGACGGAAGCCTGTTCCCTATCACGCCTCCCGTGACCTGTGCGTTAGGTGGGGAAGCATCGGGCATACTTAATGCTCCGGCCCGCGTGCGTGTGTCAGGCGGCGGGTGGCGTCCTCGCGCTCGACGCCCTCCGGTTCGCATGAGGCTGTTCCGTATTCGACGGTAACTAACGCTTGACGCCTGATCGATTCGCTCGACGCTATTTCCGTCTTCGAGGTTGCGGCCGTCGATAGCGGCGCATACGCGAGATTAGAGCGTCGAATTGGGGGTCTCGACCCGCGTACGGACAATCTCGTAATGCGTATCGCTGAGGGTACCCCTTACCGATACCCTCGACACCTATGCTGAATATGACAACATGCATCGGCCTTCTGTTGATGAAGATGAGGAGCAGCAGGATCCTCCCTCTGCTTTTGATCCATTCTATGGTGGTGGGATTCCTGCTGGTTTCTCCATGGAGGACACCGAGGCTGGCTTTGCTTATCAGGATATCTTTGGAGCTGCGGATGATGTTACCAGGGCCTCTGTTTCTGTTGCACCCCCTCATGAGCAGTCCACCTCAGCTGATCCTCATGGTAAGGGTCCGTTGCGTACCTTCATCGACTACAGCGACGACGACGATGACGACCTTGGTGGTGGTGACGAGTAGTCTTTCTAGCTCTCCCTCGCAGCCTACCCTTTTTGGCACTTGCTGCCAAAGGGGGAGTGTTAGGCTTATATTTGCTGTAATAAGTTAGTTGTTGGTGCCCGTCTCAAACTCTCTTAGTAATGAACTATGTGTGGTGAACAAGAACTACGTTGTGTGATGGATGATTGTAAGCTAAACACTTTTATTTCTCGTTATTTCCTGCTTGTGTTAGCTTCTTTAGACTTTTGTTGGTGCAATGTTGTTTTTGAATGGTTATTGTGAGTTCCTTGGTTCTTGCACAATCATTCAATTTCTTCGTTTACTCTTTGTGATATATCCTGTCATACACATCACGGTTTATTTCTTGTCTCACACACACTCTTTTAGGCACCCCACGGATTGCAAAATTTAGGGGGAGCTTGATCTTAATGTATGCCATCTTGATATTAATCAAGATTTGAAATTCCAAATTCAATGCATACATTAAGGGGGAGCCCAACCTAATTTTTGGAATTCAAAATCTCTACTTCTTTCAATCTTTTATAAGCCTAAGTTGGTTGTCATCAATTACCAAAAAGGATAAGTTTGTAAGTGCATTCGCCCCCGGTGTGGGTTTTGATAATTAATGACAATCAAATTAGGAACTAACATGTCTATCAAGTGTAATCTACAGGTGTTAGTTCATTGATGGAATCAAACAAACACATTTGGTGAATCACAGCACCCCCAAAATTTCTTCATATAAGCGACGTTTCAACTCAAGAAGCTACCTAGTTTTATTTCTTGGTTGAGTTATAGGAAACGCCGCACTATCAAGAGGGATGCAAATTGAGTCGGTAAGATGAGGATAAAGGTGCTCAGGTCAACTTAGGTCTTGCGCTTGAGAGACACACTTGCACTCATGAACTTCTGGAAAGTTCCTTCTCTGCCAGGGTGCGCCGGTAGTACCGGCCCTCAGGGCCGGTGGTACCGGCAGTGCCAGCTCTACTCCTGAGTTTTGCGAGAAATTGAACTACTGGTAGTACCGGGCTTTGACCGGTGGTACCGGCCACCGCCGGTGGTACCGGTGAAACGCCGGTAGTACCGGCAGGCAAAAATCCCGCAGAACTCATGTTTTGCGAGATTTTGCACTGCCGGTGGTACCGGCCTTCCACCGGTAGTACCGGCGCCGGCCGGTGGTACCGATAGGCCTTTTTCTCGCATCTTTCTCAGCTTTCTCACGCTTAGATCTGGGGGCGCCGGTGGTACCGGTGTTTGCACCGGTAGTACCGGCAAGTGTTCTGTACTCTAGTATAAATAGCTCTCTCCTCTTTTCTAACCGTTGGCTTGCTCATTCTAGCTACTCCACATCTGAGAAAACAGTCTCCAAGCTTTGGCTCACCCACTCTCTCTCCCTCTTGCTCCTAGACTTCATTTCTTGAGAGATTCGAGCTAGAGAAGTGAGATTAGAGAGTTGGGAGCATCGATCTGCGACTTGAGCACTCCGTTCCTCGTCTTGCCGGTTTGGTTTGTGTTTGTTACTCTTGGGTTCTTGGAACCCTAGCCGGCTAGGCGTTCTTCGTGGTTGCCCGTGTTGACTCATTTGTGAGGGCACCCCGAAGTGTTTGTATTACCCATTGATTCTTAGTGGAAACATCAAGCTAACCTTTGTGGTTACTTGAGGAGGAGACCTAAGTGGTCAGACCTTCGTGGTCACCTCAACAACGGGGACGTAGGTACTCCTAAGTGGAGATTGCCGAACCTCGGGAAAAATACTTTGTCTTGCTGTGGAGGTAGCTTCGACTACCCTTGCTTGTGTTCTTTGTGTTCCTCTCTCTCTCTCTCTTCCTTCTTTCAACAGGTAAACAAAGGTCGATCTACGTTGTGGTGAAGGATTGAGCTAAGGGAACACCAATATCATCCTCCTCTATGCTTAGGAAAGTGGGGTAAAACTCAGATCTGAAATCTAAGCACTTTATACTCAGATTTCGTAGCTGTCTTAGGGAGTCGGTAGTACCAGCAGTTTGCGTCGGTAGTACTGGTTGTGTGACACCAGTAGTACCGGCCCAAACTGTCGGTGGTACCGACAGGCATTTGACTTCCGCAACTTGAGTTTTTGAGTTTCAGATTTTTAAGATACGCCTATTCACTCCCCCTCTAGGCCAATTAGATCTTTTCACAAACCCTTCCGAAAACCATGCCATGGAAACACCTTAACTCCCAGCAATCGGTAAAAATATGGCCTTCCATTACTTAATTAGGATCTAATTTCCCGATTGTCTTCGTCCTGCTAATGTGTAAATAAATTAAGGCAAGAGACAAGGATCCCGGTTACGAGGTACCAACGGCAGGATATGGCCCCGTTCGCTTGAACTTTGTGTGACTAACAACAGTAAGCTGCAGATTGTTTATTGGCGCCCGAGGCATATGGCTACCACTGGTAAGCTCGTTTTTGGTCTTCAACGAAAAGATCAGAAAACAATGATAAGTTCATTCATTGGTCATTGCTCGTATCTATACTAAGCACACTAACTGAAAGACGAGTGCTTGGATTTGCCACATGTGCCAACATGACTAATGCTGCCAGAACGAACGAGCAGCGGTTAATCATCGCAGTATGACAAGATTGACCAGCTCAGTGTCACGAGAAAAAGATAAGGATCAATGGAGTCTAGAGGCTCTGAATCTGATAGTAACTCTGAATCTAATATCTCCACGATCATGCGACGTCTGAACCTCTAGTTCCGATTAAACTTCTATTTGCTTGATCAGTAGCTACTACTGGCAGTGGCGGCTCTAGCTAGGATGCCGGTTAAGGCACGCTGCGGCTATATCCGCCCCTGACTACTGGTTCATTTCGCCATCACTCCCATCATGTTATTCGATGGCTCCGTATCTACGATCACACGACGCTCGAGAAACCAGTCCTGGTTGCACAAACTGAACTGAACTGTCGCTTCTACGCTTCAGTCACACCAGCACCAAGTGAGAATAGAAGCTTTGAGACTGTAGCAGCGAATCAGAGATCTGTTGGTTTCGAGGCCGAAGCTGGCAGTATTCCTTTCTTGGAAGCGAGCAGCGCACGCCAGGAGGGATTCCGAAGACACTCACATCTTGTATGTCGATCTAGTTGCAAGTGCAGCGATCTTGTGGTGCGTCGATCGAGCTCAACAACTTGCCAACAGGCATCTGTATAAGGTTTGGCTTTGTTGCCCATGCCGCATTGATCGGCTTTGCTAGCCAAGCGGCCATTCTCAGGGCTAGGCAGGTCGCGGTCGGTCGAGCCACACGTACGGTCGTCAGATAATGAGATAGATAACCGGACCTTTGTCTGGTCCGACCGTCCGTCCAGGCAGGCATTCAGGACAAGATGATGGCCATGACTCATGGGGCGGCTATCTCATGATCCAGTCCAGATTTATTAATAGTGTTCCAAATCTTATCTCCCATGCTAATGAACTCAACATGGGATCTTGTTCTACTGGTGGCAAGTACTAGCATTATATATTGAGTGGCATGATTTGTGGTCTGCCCCTCTGACTGTCTGAGTAAGACTGACCAAGCAATCCAATCATTCAGCAATTGTATGCAGAGATAACCGAGGGACTATTGCCTGCCCAAATCAAATTTCCTGCCAAAGGTAGTATCAGTTGCTGGTACTAGCAGTCAATGTTCAGGTACGCCAGCGCGACAGCGACCAAGGCACCAAGCAGTACCGGCAGGAAGGCTGGTGCATGCGCCGCGGTCCAATATGTCCGTTTCCTGTCATCTCGATCCGCCGGTGCCGGCGGCGTCCCGTTCACCAGCTCTATATCACCAATCAATCATTAGAACCGAACGCGACGTGCGCCCACTTCGCCTTTACAAGTGTATAGAGGGCGAGCGTCGCGAGCCTGTGCGCCGGCGTTGTGGTGGTGCGCTTGGGTGGTCTCTGGTCTCTGGTGCGCCGGCGGTGCGGTGGTGGTGCGCTCGGGTGGTCCTGTCCGGTCCCATCCAGATCGGACACCGGGACCAACCCGCCGCTCGTCCGGATGCGGCACGAGTGCCCGGACGTGGCAGATTCGCCGCGCGCGGACGCGGTTGGCGTCTTCCACTGGTCCCGCGGTTCGCCCCTGTGGCTCCGGCGCCGGCGCCGGAAAGGGACGGATGGTTCGCGTACCCTCCTGTGCTGTGCTGTGCTGTGCCGTGCGCTCCGAGGCCGTTGGCACACAACATTGCCGGTGGGCCGGGGCCGGGGGCGGTGCACGCTCGAATCCCGTCGCGTCTTGGACCGCACCGACCGTGCGGACGCGACGAAACGTCGGTGTCGATGGGTGCGCGCTCGTGGGGCTCGTGTGCGAGGAGCGCGACGAAATTGGTGGCGTCCCGCGTGACGTCAGCGTCGCTTTCGTGGTCGCAGGCAGGCGGGACCCAACATCGGCGCCGCTTGCATTTTTTTTTGGCTGTGCGACCATTTTGTCACCGCGCGGATCTATTTTGTCACCAGCATTTAGCACGAACAATTTTTTTTTTGTGAAATGCACGGAACAATGTATTAGTGTGTGTGTGTGTGTTTTTATACGTTGACATTTAAGATAATACAAAATAAACAACTAAAATGGTGTATATACTGTGGTGATTTTTTAAAAATCATCGATCATATATGATAATATTAGAATAGAAAAAACATGATTCTGATGACAACCTGGTATAAGAAAATAAAGATTACTTGCATGACAACAATAATACTAGAATCTACTGGATACATACACTTCTAGTTTCTACATAGTGATCACAGTGATAGTTTCCTATCATGTTTTAAAAATGTCAAAGATAGAGAATTAACATGAGCCAAAAAATAAAATGAAATTTTCTGCAAAAGAGTAATACAAGCAAGAATAGCTCGAAACAAATATTTGTATTTCGGTTAATTGCAAAAAGAATATGCATCCAAGCATAAGTCCAAATATATAGTCTTCAATCTGAGAATGTGTCAGTTCAGAGTGAGCAGCTCTCCTCAAGTGGATCTATTTGTAAATTATTCCATCAGTCTTGCTTTTTTATTTATAATACTATAACGTGAAGACGTAAATCATGATCATTTTTATACATGGCGACCTGAGGTTGCCTTCTCTTGATCATTATTCCCTCCATATCAAAAAAAAAAGTCGTTTAGAACAATGATACGGTCTCTGGTATATGTATATTTTTATGGAAGTATTTTTCAAGACAAATCTATTCATATGGTTTTCACATTTTCAAACTCAACAACTTAAAAGTTATTTATGATTTATATTTCCAATATTTAACTTAAACTTTGTCTAAAATAATTTTCTTTATAAGTATGGAGGGAGTATTATCTAAACAAAACAGCACGAGCCAGAAACTCCACTAATAACAAGTCTTCACACTGCAGCCGAGCGAGGCAGCGAGCCCAGCAAGGAAGCCTTGCCAGAGTCCGCCTGGCCTGTGTCGTAATTTTTTTCCGGTCTTTCATGCGGAAGGCGGGAAGGGAGGAGATAGTCCCAATTCTCAAGGAATAAGTGGCTGACTAACCCTTTTTTTTCTTGAGTGGAAGTTGGCCCACTAACTAGCAGGCCATGCTGTGATAGGCACACAAAGTCCAGAGTCCTTGGAAGTTGGAACGTTTGAGCCCAAACATTTTTGCCATCGAATCTTCTGGCCCGCACCAAAACGATTAAGCCCGCCTCCAATCATGTTCTCCCAGTCCGTCGTCAGTCGTCACTGATTTCCTAAATCTCGCAATTTGTCAGCTTAATCCTTCGAAATTATTCATTTTTATATACGTGTGTCCATAGAGGTAAGTGTACATATATTATAAGTGTCTGTATTGTACTATATAATTCTAAAAGAAACATTCTAAACACATGTAAGGATGTTATAGTTTATTATGTAGTTAGTTTTATAAATAACTTATATTTAATACTTTTAATTAGCATATGAATATCTGTTTGTGATGGGGTGAAGGCCTTGTTTAGTTCGCAAAAAATTTGGGTTTGGATCCTGTAGCACTTTCATTTGTATTTGGTAATTATTGTCCAATTATAGACTAACTAGACTCATAAGATCAATCTCAATGGAGTTTCATGCACATTAAATATGCTAATGTGGTACTATATTAATGAAGAGAGAGCTGATAAGAATTTCATGAAAGTAGAGAGAGTTTCATCCCCATGAAAATCTTCAGCAAATGTTTTCAAAATATAGATGCATTGAAAACCAAGTTATGAAACTCCCACTGAGGATGACCTAAGATTCGTCTCGCAAATTACAGACAAATTGTACAATTAGTTATTTTTTGTCTATATTTAGGCCTTGTTTAGTTGCCAAAAGAATTTGCAAAAATTTTCAGATTCTCCGTCATATCTAATATTGTGATACATACATGGAGCATTAAATATAGATAAAAGAAATAACTAATTGCATAGTTTACCTGTAATTTGTGAGACGAATATTTTAAGCCTAATTAGTCCATGATTAGACAATATTTGTCAAATATAAACAAAAGTGCTACAATATCCATTTTGTAAATTTTTTAACTAAACAAGGCCTTAATGCTCCGTACACATGTGACAGGAACTCTAGGTCTTTAGCCCCCACATGATCCAAACAGGGCCTTTAATCCATGTGAGGGGTTACCGACGACGAATTTGCATGGGTTGCTAACCGCGAGTCTTACAAAACAAATACTATGTCTAGGTGCATACTCTGCAACGATCTGTCGGATCTGAACCTAAGCTCGTTGCTGCGCTCCGGTCTGCGGTGCACCGTTCGCTTGCTTGTCTATGGTGCAACGCCTCGCTGTTCGCACGCTGGGTTGGTTTACTGGCTACCGAATCTTGCGCCATTGCAGTTTAGATTACACTGTCCACTTGCCAATTTGCCATGAAATCGCTAGTTATTTAGCCCTCCGTCTGTGCTGCCCTGCTGCGCTACTACTTCCGTAGTATCTCAGTAGCCGTAGCTACTCCCCTACGAGCTGCGGCACTGACAATCTGAGATCAAGAATGGCGACTGCAGCTCTGGCCGATGAGGATGGATCGCCCAAGAAGACGAAGCAGGGCGGCTTCAAGACCATGCCATTCATACTAGGTGATTTGCTCTTGCTTCCACAGAATTTCCCTCTCATCAGATCGCAATTCAAGCAAACTTTCCATCGTTATTTTTGAGCAAATACTCCTACAAACTACTAAGAACGACTGATGCTAAGTTGCTAACTCGGGGCATGCATGTCCGTCCTGCACCTGCACTGCACTTCAGCAAACGAGATCTGCGACCGGTTCGCGACGGCCGGCTTCAACGCCAACATGATCACATACCTGACGCAGCAGCTGCACCTGCCGCTCGTGGAGGCCTCCAACCTGCTCACAAACTTCAACGGCACCGCCGCCTTCACGCCGGTCCTGGGGGCCATCATCGCCGACTCCTGCGCCGGCCGCTTCTGGACCATCGCGGGGGGAGGCGCGCTGTACCAGCTCGGCATGCTGGGCCTCGTCGTGTCCGCGCTCGTCCCCGCGCTCCGCCCCGCGTCCTGCAGTGCCGGTGCCGGTGCCGGTGCCACTGCCACGGCGTGCCAGCGCGCTGGCGCCGGGCAGCTCGCCATGCTGTACGTTTCTCTGCTGCTCACCGCGCTCGGCGGCGGCGGCATCCGGCCCTGCGTGGTGGCGTTCGGCGCCGACCAGTTCGCCCTCCGCGGCACGGGCAGGCGTCCTGGCGGCGACCAGAAGTGGAGCTACTTCAACCTCTACTTCTTCAGCATGGGCCTCGCCGTGCTGCTGGCGCTCACCGTGGTGGTGTACATCCAGGAGAACGTCGGGTGGGGCTGGGGCTTCGGCATCCCTGCCATCGCCATGTTCGTCTCCGTGCTGTCGTTCGTCGTCGGGTACCCACTCTACGTGAAGGTGAAGCCCGAAGGAAGCCCCTTCAAGAGGCTCCTGCAGGTCCTCGTCGCGGCGTTCAAGAAGAGGAAGGAGTCCGTGCCGGAGGACGTCGGCTTGCTGTACCAGAACAAGGAGCTCGACGCCGCAATCGCCGCCGACGGGAGGCTACTGCACACCGACCAGCTTAGGCAAGTGCCATTGACTTCTTGACGTTTGGTGGTTGGTCTCATGTGCATTACTATGTCGTTTTGCTAAAGGTGGTTAGTTGTTTATTATCCGAAGTCCGCGAGATCAGAGTTTACTAATGCTTTGCTCTGTCCGGCTGTCCCACGTGAAGGTTCTTGGACCGCGCGGCTGTACTGACGACGGGCGACGTCGTCTCGGACTCCGGCGAGCCGGACCTATGGCGCGTGTCGACGGTGCACCGCGTGGAGGAGCTCAAGTCCATCGTCCGGATGCTGCCGCTGTGGGCAGCCAGCATCACGCTCGTCGCGGCCGCGTCGCACAACTTCACCTTCGCCATCCAGCAGGCGCGCACCATGGACCGCCACCTCACGCCGCGCTTCCAGATCCCGCCGGCCACGATGATCATCTTCACCACGCTCACGATGCTCGTCAGCCTCGCGCTCTACGACCGCGTCTTCGTCCCCGTCGCGCGCCGCTACACGGGGCGGCGGTCGGGGGTCACCTACTTCCAGCGCATGGGTGCCGGCTTCGCGGTCTCCGTCCTGGGCGTCATGGCGGGCGCGCTCGTGGAGAGCAGGCGGCGCCGCGTGGCGCGCGAGCACGGCCTGGTCGACAGCCCCGGCGCCGTCGTGCCCATCAGCGTGTTCTGGCTGGTGCCGCAGTACGCGCTCCACGGCATGAGCGACGCGCTCTCCACGGTGGGGCACATGGAGTTCCTGTACGACCAGTCGCCGGAGAGCATGCGGAGCTCGGCGGCGGCGCTGTTCTGGGTCGCCGGATCCCTCGGGAACTACCTGGGCACGGTGCTCGTCACGGTGGTGCAGAGCGCCACCAGAGGGGTGTGGCTCCAGGACAACATCAACAAGGGGAGGCTCGACTACTACTACTGGCTCGTCACGTTCCTCTTGGTGCTCAATCTTTTCTATTACATCGTGTGCTTCCATTTTTACACCTTGAAGACGTTCGAGGTGGACGCCGGCCGCACTAATGGTGGTGAGGAGCAAGTTGGAGAACGGCAGGCGGAGGCCGCGGAGCCTTGCCATGTCCAGGTTGCAAGCTTCTAGTGACAGCGTGTGACGATGAGAAGCTTGCAGTGACCGACCTGTTGATTGTTGAAATGATGGGCGTGTGTGTCAGTAGTATGTACGCAGCAGTGTACCGTTTGCACTCCTCTCCTAGGAAGTGGCAAGTCTCCTGTAATTGACATATGTATGAGGTCACCCGTGCCATTGAGGGTGGCCTAGGTGGCAAATGTGCTGTGAGCCTGTGACTTAAGTACGGCCTTCTTGCTTGGGTACCAAAAATTGTCATGCCAAAAAATATGAGGCTAGAGCAGGGCAAAACGACAGGGAGGTGGAGGGAGCGAAGAGACGAGGTGTGCCATCGAGCGAAGGGTTATGGCCTTATGGGGGAGAAGGGGACGATGATGGGGGCTTCGGTGAAGTCTCAGGGTGTTGATTTCTATTTTATACTTTTTTATTTCTATTTTATACTTTGGGTCGAGAAAAAATCGGTTCAATATAGTGCCAACCAATTTAGCCGTGTCGTGCCATGCTGGCACTGCAGGTTGAGAATATGGACTAAACACGACACTACACCTATGTTGTGTTGGGTCCGTGTGTCGTGTTTTTTGGGTGAGCCCGTTTGACCAATCTATAGGATCCGGTGTATTCTGCCGGCATGGGTTAGATCGCTAGCCGTGGGCATGGCTTGTCTAGAGTCTGGAAGGTATCTAGTTAAAAAATAATTAACAAAACAAATAAATAATTAGAACTATTTTAAGATAGTCCAATTGTAAAAGAGATGTACCATTCTCTCCATATATAGTTTTTACAGTACTATGTATGTAAATATAATATATATTTAAGTGTATAAAAAAATCTACTTCCTTTGTCCTGTAGTATAGTGTATTTTAGGAATTTTAGGACAAATTAAGAGAGAACCCTCATTTTATCTAATCAAATGCTATTGTCAATGTGATTTATAGTGATTGGTTGATAATAGAAAGTATTTAATGTAAAATTAGTTTTATTCTCTAGAATGTATTATATTTGAGAATAATTTTTGAATACTACAATGCTTTATATTACATGATGGAGGGAGTATGTTACTAGAAAAACAGAACTAGAAGAGTGAATGCTTATATTTAAGAAAAGGCAGAGTTGTCGAAGTACAATTATTTCAACCCAACCCAAATCTTTCTTGTTGGCATTAAGATCAAAGGACACTCTAAGCTTAAGCTACTTGAAGCTTGCACCCTGCTTCTTGGCATCGTCGGTGCCATTGCCATTGCCATGGTGGTGGAGCTCGACCTCCTCTCCGCTAACCATCTCCAATGGCTTAAAGGTGTAGTACTTAGCGCAGATAAAGAAGTAGACGAGGTTGACCACCTCCAGAGCCACGACAAGCCAGTAGTAGTTGTCTAGCTTCCCTCGGTTAAGGTTGTCCGGGAGCCACTGCCCGCTTCGCCGCGTCTTGTCGTGCACGATGGTCACCAGCAGCGTGCCGAGGTAGCTCCCTATCGAGAAGGTCAGCCAGTAGAGCGCCGTCGCCGTGCTCCGCATGCTCTCGGGTGCCTGGTCGTACAGGAACTCCATGCGGCCGACGTCCATGAAGGCGTTGGCGACGCCGTGGATGGCGTACTGCGGCACCAGCCAGAAGACGCTCATCGGCAGGGTGGCGCCCTTGGGAGCGTCGAGCAGCCCACTCGCGGCGGCCACGGACTTGCGCCTCCGCTCGACGACCGCGGCCACCACGTTGGACAGCATGGCGATCGTCAGCCCGACGCCCGTGCGCTGGAGGTGGGTGATGCCGTTGGGGCGGCCCGTGAAGCGGCGCAGCACGCGGACGAGCACGCGGTCGTAGAAGGCCAGGGTCAGCAGCATGCCGACGTTGGTGAAGATGAGCATGGAGGCCGGCGGGATCTTGAAGTGCGGCGTGATGTCCCGGTCCATGGTACGGGCCTGCTGGATGGCGAAGCTGTGATTGTGCGACGCCGATGTCACCAGGATGATGCCGGCGGCACAGATCGGCAGCATGCGTATGATCGACTTGAGCTCCTCGACGCGGTGCACCGTCGACAGCCGCCATAGGTTCGGCTGGCCTGACGGTAGCACGTCGCCGTCCGTCACTATAGCCGCCTTGTCAAAGAACCTAATATGGAAAAACAAATCAAGCTCATGCACTGCAAATCAAATTCCCAACACCTTTTTGTTTCTCATTAATTTTAGCTTACTTTAGCTGGTCGGTGTGAAGAAGGCGGCCGGTGGTGGAGATGCCAGCGTCGAGCTCCTTGTCCTCGTACAGGAGGCTCGGGTCCGGCACGACGGCGTTCCGCTTCTTGTAGGCCGCGGTAGCGACCTGCGCCAAGCGGACCAGGGGGCTGCCGCCGGGCGGCATCCTGATGTAGAGCTTGTACCCGGACACGAAGATGATCACCGCGGCGACCATGGCGACGGTAGGCACGCCGATCCCCCAACCCCACCCGACGTTGTCCTGGATGTACACCACGGCGGTCACCGCCGCGAGCTTCGCGAGCTCGACGGCGAAGAAGTAGAGGTTAAAGAAGCTCCACTTGGGCTTGTGCCTGCTGTGCGCGTCGTTCAGCTCGAGCTGGTCGGCGCCGAACGCCATGGTGCAGGGGCGCGTGCCGCCGGTGCCAATCGAGGTGCAGAGCAGAGACAGGTAGAGCACGGAAATCTGGTAGGAGGACGCGCGCTGGCAGTCTGCGGCGTGCTTGGCGCAGGGTGGCGGGTGCAGCGACGGGAGCGCGGCGGAGAGGGTGAGGCAGACCATGCCGAGCTGGTAGATGATGGAGCCGAATGTGATGGTCCAGAAGCGGCCGGCAAAGGAGTCGGCGATGAGACCGCCGATGAGCGGAGTGAGGTTGGCGGTGCCGTTGTAGTTGGTGATGATGTTGGAGGCCTGGACGAGCGGCAGGTGCAGCTGCAGGGTGAGGTACGAGATCAGGTTCGTCGTGAACCCCACCGACGCAAGCCGGTCGCAGAAGTCATTCGCTGCCGTCGTGCACAGGCATGCCAAGAAATATTAGCTTCAACGAAGATAGTAAGATTTTACAATTACTCATTCTAACAGTAATCGGAAACATTTTACCTTTAATTTGGTTGATTTTAGTCACCATAGTCAACAATAGTCATTAGATTTATTGAAATTTCTAATAACAATAATTAGAAACATATGTCCATTAGATGACGCTGCGAACTGAAGTCTTTGTCTTCTCGCTGCCCATGGTCTGGAAACTATGGTGGAAGATGTCTGGTGTTCTAGCTTTTGTTTCAGACTGTATAAATCTTGTATGTTGGCTGTCTGCGGGTCTATCTGTGCTGGTTATGGCTTTTGGTTTGGTGGCTTATCCTTTTGTGGAGGTAGTAGTAAGTTGGACGATCTTTTTTGTCTTTTCTTCTGAAACAGTCTGAAACTCTCTGTATTTCCGTTGGTCATCTAATGGAAATGGGTATACCCCGGTTTGAAAAAAAGAAACATATGTCCATTATAAGTTGGGTAACTTTAGTCTGTAAGCATTATAAGCACTAATAGCCCCAAATATATTCTGTTTCCTAAAAAAAAGTATCCGCTTCTACCATTAGAAGAGAAATGACATCCTAATCTACATCTAAAATGCCAATCTCCATCATTATAAAAAATAATTTAAAATAGCCCCTTCAATAGTAAAATTACCCACATCTTATATTAAGAAATATAACCATTAATTTGTCCAAATTACCCACATTTATCATCACAAAACATGTATATATTACTACTATTAAATCTAAAGTACAGGTAAATGTTATTTGCCAAGTATATTTGCATACATTAACGATAAATATATATATTAATCGTTTATCAATCGCGAAACAAGTTTGCCTTTTACAAACCAAATATCAATGACACTTGTAATTTATTTTTAATTAATTATATTAGAACTCTATCACAATATTATAAGTTGTTGCTTTAGATAAGTTTATACATTTGAACTAAAACATTATAACATATTAATATTTATAATTCAACTATATGCACGTTCTTTTTATAAAATACTAATATACACACAAATCTAGTGGAAATTCAATATACTGAGAGGTAGTTGCCCTAGTATGTTTTGGGGTTGTGTCGGCTTTAGCCCAAGCTTGAGAGGGCTTGGCTTTGGGATATTGTGGAGATGGGTAACGGATTAGCACTGATATCTATATGGATATAAATAAAATCTAACTGATCTACAAAAACTAAGTTAAACCTATTCTAATACAAAATGATTGATATCCAATCCAATTGCTCCAATATGATCTAAAATAATAACAAAACTATTATAACTTCCTCTGAATTCTATGTCAAAAGTTGAACTCCATAATTTTAAAATTCATGTCCTCACCTTAAATTTTTAGCGAAATTGATTGAAATTTGTTAGAGACGAGTCAATATAATTGATTGTTACTTTGTAAAGACTGGTAAGTAAATATATAGGACCCCACGTTGAAAACCAAACCCTACAATTTAAACCTCGAATTCACACCTTAAAATTTTAGCAAACTTGACTAAAAACTATTAGAAACGAACAAACGATTCAATATGATTGCCCGGTATTTTTTCAGATCCGTGTATTGATAAAAGTGGGCCTCATGTTGAAAGCCGCACCCTAGAATTAAAACCTTACACGAGCACCATAAATTTTAACAAAATCAACTGGTTTTTTAAATGATTTATTAATATGATTGTTCGCTGCTTTGTGCAGACTAATGTAACTACATATATACATGGACCTCACGTTAAAAGCAGGGCCTTAGAATTGAAACCTCACATTCATACCTTAAAGTTTTAACAAAATTGACTTAAATTTCTTCGAAATGGTTGAGTACAATTGTTCGCTACTTTATGTAGATAGGTGCGACTACGTATGTAATTGGACACCAAAAGCCAAACCTCAGAATAAAGAACCTCGCGTTAACACCTTAAAATTTATCAAATCGTCTGAATCATTTGAAAATGACCTAATACAATTGCTTGCACCTTGTGCAAACTAGTGTAACTAGGTATATATATGGATCCCATATCAAAAACTGAAAACATCGTGTGCACCCCTTAAAATTAATTAAAATATATTGAAGATAACTCAGAACAATAATTACTCGCTATCCTTGTAGATTGGTGTGCCTAGATATATATTTAAGTCATGTGCCATAAATTTAAAGGTGTAGAGGTCTACCCTACCACACAAGTACAGTCAAGTCCGTATTAGTCCAATGAATTGGTCTTTTTTTTTCAGTTAGAGCTTAATTGGCGAGACTCCTCCTCAAATGCTCATTCAGAGGAGCCGGAGCACTTAATAAGGAGCTACTTTTTGTGGCTCAGGCTCCTGGCTTAAAATTGGTTCTGACTCTATCACAAAATGGCTCCTCCTTCTAAAATGTTTGGTAGAACTCGTCTGAAGAAATTGTTGCCGGAACCAGAGCGGGAGCCGTGTCAAATAGAATCTTAATATCTAATGAATCAAATCATTATCGACATTCAAGTCCAAAGAAATTCCATCTAAGTGAATCCAAAGTAACTATAATCCAATTAAATTTTGGATCTAGATCCACTGCCATCTCAACTAGTGGTGGTCATCGTCGTCGTCATGGTGGCGCTGGTGATGGTGATGATGGTGGCCATGGTGATAGCATGCATGACCACATCCTTGAAACAAGCTGCGTACCACCCACTAGTATCTTTTAGGACCGAAAATTCCTCAATTTAGAGACGATGGTGTATCTCTCTTGACTTTTCAGCCCCTTTGTGTTGGAGTTCGCCATCATATTTCTAGGCCAATTTTAGAGCAACTTATCTACCTGTAACAATATGGCATGCCATATACCTCCAGGGCTCTCACTCTTTTGAAGCTAATATATTTCCACACTTCTGCCTTCGACAATTTGGGGGTAGCAAAAGTAACATGCATGTACAAAGTCAAGAAATTCTTCCGCACCACATAGAAATTTTTGTTACAGTTCAGCTTTTGCATGGATATTAAATAGGAGGACGTCGCTAAGCTATCCTTCATTCCTTCATAGAAGTTTAGACCCTGTTTTGGATCCCTATAAATAATAGCTATCTCTTCTGGATCCAAACAGGTGCAACTAATGGAATAACAAATTGTTAGTTGGACTTCTAGATAGTAATTATCTCACTAGCCGGACCTAATCAGATAATTGCAGCTAATAGTAATCTTAGTAGCATTTTTCATTAGCTATGCATCCAAACACCTTCAAGCTAATAAGTAGTTAATAGTTAGCTAATATTAAGTATAAGCTATTAGTAGCTAATTATTAGCAGATAATAAATACAAACAGGGCCTAGTTCTGAACTCAGATAAAGGCCCTGTTTGGTTTTCCTTGCTAAATTTTAGCTAGCTAAACTTTAGTCACTTTAGTAGCTAAAGTTCCAAACACATTGACTAAAAGAAGCTAAAATAGTTTAGTTTCATTAGTCACCCAAAAGTAGCTAAAATAATTTTAGTTAGCTAAAATTTAGTAAGGAGAACCAAACAGACCCAAAGTCTTTTTGTTTTCATGAAAAAAGATAGCCACAACGTGTTCGTATACGTGTAAACAATGGTTGGTGCCCCTACTTGACAGCTAAAGCTTGGCAGTACAGAACTTCCACTACTCACAAAGGAGATGCTTGATACTGTTCTAAGGTTGAATTGTTTGATGTAAATCCAAAAACGTTGCCTGTATCGTGTCAAACAAAATAGACTGGTTTGACCAAGAGGGAAAACAACAAAAACTGCTACGGAAGGCAGGCTGCCATATGTGCATGGACCGGCGTGCTATGTGGTATCGTCCATCAATTCGTGTTCGCAGATGCAGCGCCCGCGGGCTCCCGTAGCAGCAGCAGCACCAAAAGGTGGCGTGCATGCACAGGAGTCAGAATTGAAAATTGAAAAGAGACAAAAACATTTGTAACAAAAGAGATTTTAGTGCTGCTCTTATAGGTGGACCTGACCTGCCCTGTGCCCTGCTACTGCTAGCTATATTCTGGTGAAACAGGCTACATGAAATTCGTGAAGGAAAATGGAGACTAAATGCAGAGGGGCATCAGGTTCATGAAACAGGGGACAAATCCTAAGGGTGATCTGATGGAATTCCAACAGGAATCTAAGCACTTACTAAAAGGAAAAAACACACACAGAAATCTAGCAAACCAGATCGAGCATAATTAAGGAGTACTGACAGTAGGAGGACGGAGTGCGTCACTCACCAAGGATGAAGGGCATGGTCCTGAACCCTCCCCGTTGCTTCGCCGGCATCTTCACCGCCGCCGACAGGTCGGCATCCTTCTTCTCTCCTCTGGCATCCTCAGCCATGGCGCTCTCTTCTCTTGCTTCAGAGGAGGAGCCGGCTACGGCCAGTGGAGAGGTATGGGGTAGGCACCGGCTGCCAGTGTCAGCACAGCACCCTTCACTTGTGATGTTTGTGGCCTTGTGGGAATTGAAGACGGGTACGCGTTGTACGCACGCTTTTATAAAGGAATCGGGTTAAGATCGGATGGAATTGGACGTGCGGTCTGGGAATAGGACGTGCTGCAAGGCTCGACCACTGTCTTTTTTTTATTTCTTTTATATATAACCCTCCGTCTTGTGCATGTCACTTCTAAAATTTATTCTAAAATATAGTACATTATTCTATGTAATTACTATATCTAGATTTAGCAAAGTTCATTAAAAAGAAAACCATAATTTAAGGATAAACTCTTTAATTGGATATAATCTATGGGTATGTGTATCATTTGAGTGTTTTCTTAAGGTGTCTTAAAATTTTTAGAATACATGATAGTGAGGGTAAGGATTAAAGTATGATCAATATAAGAAGAATTATATGTTTTTTATTAAAAAAAGAAAAATATGCACATAAATTTTAGTTGAAGATGACTCAAAGTTAAATGTTAGGGTCAGTTTGTTTCATGTTTTTTTTGTTTCTGCCAGCTAGAAGCTGATACAAACAACATAGTTATTGAGTTAGCTTTTAAAAGCTAGAAAGCTAACTTTAAAGCTAAAAGACACACCGAGAGAAGTTTCTTGAGTTTTTGATGTGGAGCTAAAAAATATAGTACAAAATTAATAGCAAAGGTTCAACAGCTAGAAGTTAAAGCCAAAAATGAGTTTTTTAGCCAAAAATCTAAAAACCACGGCTCAAATAAATAAGCTATTAGAACTAGACGTATGACTACATCTTCCACCCTACTAGTTCCGCTAAGCTCACATTCTAATCTATAGGGCTTGATTGAGACGCAACATCATTGAGGACCTCCAGGCACTGATCCTTCCATCCACTGCAGTCACATCAGGTGGCACGAGCAAGTCAATTTGATTATTATTCGGTTTTCACCACTTGGTGCTCTAGATTTTGTGCGGACCTGGATAGCCGCGCGTTGAGGCAGATATGGAGGTAAAGCAAATCTAATAAGGATGCTTCCTTTCGTCCATATAAGAATGCAATTCTCACTTAGAAGTCAGATAATCTGAATTTTAACTAAAATTACATTGAGTAAGGAAAGTTTTGTCAGGTTTGCCTTTTATACTTGTTATTGGCCTTTTGGGAGTTTTTTCTGAGTAAAGCCTAATTCACCATCTCTGAATTAATTAATTAGTCACTATTTTTAAAGACCCCTCAAATTACAATGGATAACATACTCCATTTAAAATAATTAACCATATCAAAGTGGTTTCACGGATGCTCTGTTAAGGCAACAGTGGGGCCCACCTGTCAGTTGGTCTCTCTTTCTCTTATATATAGATAAAAATGCATAACATTTTCATATATAGTTGTGCAAAAACTTTATATCAAATTTGTAGGCTGGACACAATCTACAACTTTGTACTCCCTTTATTCTAAATTATAAGATGTTTTGGTTTTTTACTACGTATCTAGACAGTGTGTGTATATATCCACACACAAGTGCTATTATACACCCTAGGTGTAGAATACTATTCTACCCGTACTGAACAAAAAATATATATAAATGCTTAGCAGAAGCAATGTATTTAGAAAAGCTAAAATGTCATATAATTTGGAACGAAGGGAGTAGTTGACAAGTTTTTTACTTATAAATTTTAGAGACTCAAATATTCGTTTTAGTTTACCATACTTTAAAATTAAAATTATTTTTTTCAAATGACCTCAGATGTTTAGTTTATACCAAAATTATAGTTCTCAGTCAGATATGCAACTTTGTAGTTGTTAACTTTTTTATCTTAGATTGTTTAGAGCCCTAATTTTCATTTTAGGCTCTCTAGTTTTCAAATTCATTTTTTTGAATTGGTCAAACAACCTCTGATATTGACATAGTTCACACCAAAGTTGCAGCTCTCAACATGTTCTACAACTTTATATTTGATATTTTTTATTTGATATTGTTTGTTGGCCCAAATGTTCATTTTAAATTATTTTGCAAAATTTAATTTCTTTGATTTTTTTTAAAAGATAGAAAATTGGGATTCTAAATGATATCAAGCAAAAAAATTATTAAATACAACTTTGGTGTAGACAATGTCAACATCTGAGGTCATTCGAAAAACTCAAAGAAATAAATTTTGCAACTTTAAATGAATATTTGAGTCTTTAAATTCTTTTAAATGGAAAAGTTATCAACTACAAATTTGTAGATCGTGTCGATCTCTACAACTTTGATATAAAGTTTGTATTCATACGACTTTATATAAAAAAAGTTATGCCTTTATATAAGAGAGAGAGAGAGAGAGAGAAAATTTACAGATAAAAGAAAAGTCAATGCAAAAAGAACAAAATGAGACGGGGCTCACAAAACCATCCAAGGTTGGTTGTCCCTACTGGTGTGGCTAACCCTGCTAAAATTGGCACTCTTCTAGAACCGACATTGGTTGATTTTCTCTGTGAAATGTCAAATCAACTCCAAGTTTACTCAAATAAACTCTAGAAAGCCGATTTAGCAAATTGGAGAATTTCCACTGTGGATTATTTATGTGATCCAAGTGCTAAAGTTGACAACCATATTTGGCGGAGTGCATTCAATTTTTTTGCACAATAATGATTTATACTAAACAACTGTTGAGGACTTGTTGGTAAGTGGTTAGATTCTAATCAAGCAAAGGTGGCTACAACAGAAGTTCACAAAAACATCAGTAGTACGCATCAATCAACTCCAAAGATAAAGTGGTTATTATGTTGGGATGGTTTCTATTGGCCTATTATGATTGTCGATTGTTTTCTCTATTACAATAGATGTGAATAATGTCAACAGTTTAGTAATATTTAGCTGGTGTTTGTTGTGGTGATGCATCCTATTATCAAACCATGTCCATTTCAAAGTTGGGGACTACATTTGATTAGCATTGGTTGTTGTAGTGATGCATCCTATTATCAAACCATGACCATTTCAAAGTTGGAGGCTACATTTGATTGGCCAAATTCATCCCCTGCCTTCACCAAAGGGACATTGTTTTGTGCTAGTTGCAATGAATTATTTCACAAAGTGGATTACAGTTGTAACTTTGAAGAATACGACACACAATGAGGCAATTGAGTTTGTTACTGAGCATATTATTCATAGATTTAGCATCCCTCACACATTAACAGGAATCAAAGTACATCTTTTGTATCAAAGGAGGTACACGATTTTGCTGAAATATATAAGATCAAATTGCTCAATTCATCTCCATATTATGCTCAAGCTAATGGTCAAGCTAGGTCTAACAAAACTTTGGTTAAGCCTACTAAGAATAAAATTGAGGACAGTACCATGAACTTGGGCTTATCGTATATCTAGACATGGTGTTACTAACGTTACAATTTTTGAGTTTGTATATGTGAAAGGTCCTAATATGGCTAGAGAGGGGGTGAATAGCCTATTTAAAAAAATCTACAAACTCACTAGAGCAAGTGGTTAGTAAATAACAAAGTAAAGCTTTTTGCTCTAGCTCTAATGGGGTGTTTGCAAGCCACCTATTCAACAATTCTAGTTGATATGATCACTAGGCACACAAGATCTATGTCACTACAAGCTATACTAGTGAACTATGCTACACAAGGCAAAGTAAGCAACTAAACTAATTACACTACTTTGTGGTAAGTAAATGAAGAGGATGAGATATTTATACCGCCGTGTAGGGGATGAACCAATCACCAATATATGAACAATCAATCACCGGGAGAATGTCAATCAAACACAATTGAGACACTGATTTTTCTCTCGAGGTTCACATGCTTGCCGGCACTCTACGTTCCCATTGTGTCGACCAACACTTGGTGGTTCGGTAGCTAAGAGGTATAGCACAAACCTTGTCCTCACTAGGACACCGCAAGAACCTACGCACAAGTGAGGTAGCTCAATGACATGCGCAATCCACTAAAGTTGCCTTTGGCTCTCCGCTGGGGTAGGCACAAACCCCTCACAATCATCGGGAGATGGCCACAAACAATCACCAACTCGTATCAATACTCCTCCGCTGCTCCAAGCTATCTAGGTGGCGGCAACCACCAAGAGTAACAAAAAAAACTGCAGCCAAATCGATCCCTAAGTGCCACCAGATATAATCACTCAAGCAAATACACTTGGAATCACTCCCAATCTCACAAAGATGTTTAATCTATGAAGGAGATGAGTGGGAGGTGTTTGCTTAGGCTCACAAGGATGTATAGTAGTCAAGAATGCCAAGAGAGTGAGCCCTAATCCGGCCAACAACTATTTCACTGGACAGCCCACGGGGTCACTGGACGTTCACTAGGTGACCACCGGACGCACGACCCCTGCGTTTGGTGCTCCAGATGCAGCCACGTGTTAGCTAATCAAACCATGCACGTTGATTTCTAACGGTAAAATTTGAACCACTGGACGCGGTCAAGTAGATACCGGACACGTCCGGTGCACACCAGTCACGTACGCAGAGAGGTTTACAAAAATGCAAGAGCACTGGACTCACACCACCGGACTCACTCCAAGCGTCCAGTGCTCTTAGTCAATCTCACTGCTGAAGTCAAGCCACACCGAACGCAAGAACAGGGTCTAGCCCACGTCCGGTGCTTGGCGTCCGGTGCACACAGCTAACGTCGCCAGACACTGACAGCACACCGGACGCGCAGGCTCAGTGTCCGGTGCCTGCGGTCAGAGCGTCCGGTGAGTGTTTTCAGTAAGAAACACTCTGGCGACTTCTCCAAACTTTCCACTGGCGCAACATAAAATATGTATTTTATTTTCTCAAAAGCGTCGAATCCCGCCGAGGAACTCAAACCTCTCTCTACCTTTTACACTCCACCTCCTTCTTAAAGTGTGCCAACACCACCATGTGTGTACCAACAAGTACAAGTATGTTAGCATTTTCACAATCATTTTCTTCGAAGGAGATAAATTAACTCACTAGGTTCTAAATGCATGCACATGAACAATGACACCTAGTGGCACTTGATAACCGCTTAGCCAAAGAATCCTCTCTTTACAGTACGGCTATCTATCCTAAATGTGATCACACCCTCTTTGGTGTCTTGATCACCAAAACTAAAACCCTAAGCGATACCTTTGCCTTAATCTCCATAGAGTTTTGTTTTTCTCTTTCTTTTTTTCCAAGCTGAGCACTTGATTATCTTGTGGTCATCACCAACATCACGATGATCATCTTTTACTCCATCACTTGACATGTACCAACCTCATTAAGTCTACACACTTAGTATAGAGGTTAGTACTAGTGTTTCATTAATTATCCAAAACCAAACTAAGGCTTTCAATCTCTTCCTTTTTTGGTAATTGATGACAACCCTTTTTTCAAAGATTTTCAATATTTTTCTCGGATTCATATTGTTTGTCTAAGCATTTTACCAAATACAAAGGTTATGGACAAGTTGGCGGGAGCTTCCACACCCTCCCAGTGCATTGCAATGCTGAATAGAAAGCAAAACTTGGCATGTCTTGTTGCATCTCAAAATCATTGGAGTTACTCATTCCGTTGAAAATTACGTGTCATTCTTACGTCCAAAAAAGTCAAATGATTTAACTTTGAATAAAATATGCAAGAAATCATTAATACTTATGGTATATAATAAGTGTCATTAGATTGTTTCATAAATATATTTTCATAATATTTTTTTTGAAGATAAAAATATTGCTAATATTTTCGATAAAGCTAGTTAAACATAAAAAATTAACTTATACGAAACCCAAAATGTCAGGAATGGGGGTGCACCTCCTGATGATATCATCAGTCGCCCGTTAATTCAAGCCTCTTCGTCCTGTATTTCCTTGACTCACGCGCGCTCCTACTAAGGACAATTTTAGTGGGTTTCAAGTAAGTTTAATTTATATTAAATAGGTTACATAAGAAAGACAAGAAATAAGCTTTTGACTCAGTTATAACTCTCTATAAATCTTGAAATTAAATGCTTTTAAAATCATAGAATAAAACTCTTCATTGAAAATAGATATTTCGTGCCAATTTTATTTTATTTTATATAACATGACAATTTTAGAAATAATATCATGAAACTTTACCTCGAGACTGAAGCAACAAATAGAGAGCGCGCGCAGTCGTCCAGATCACATCACGGTCCAGGAGAGCAACGAGATGCCTCCAAACCTCATGTGTCCTCTGTGCATCTTTCGCGGCGCTGCCCACCGGCGTCGCGCACGCTGACGGCGACGGCACGCCCGATCATCACAGTGCTAGGCCTTTAGTTCAAAAAGAAATTGTAAAATTTTTAGATTTTCTATCACATCAAATCTTACGGCACATGTATAAAACACTAAATACAAATAAAAAATAACTAATTACACAGTGACCGTAATTTGCGAGACAAATCTTTTAAGTTTAGTTAGTCTATGATTGGATAATATTTGTCAAATACAAATGAAAGTGTTACAGTACTTTTTTTTAAAAAAAATGGAACTAAGCCCTTGTTTAGTTGCTGCCCGCAAAAAATTTGGGACACTGTAGCACTTTCGTTTGTATTTGACAAATATTGTCCAATCATATATTAATTAAGCTCAAAAGATTTGTCTCGCAAATTATAGACAAACTGTACAACTAATTTTTATTTTCGTCTATATTTAATGTTCTATGTATATATCTAAAGATTAAAGAATTAAAAAAATTAGAAGGAAGTAAACAAGGCCACAAGCCACAGTCATCTTTCTCCTATCTGACAGAGGAAAAGAGATGATCACTATTGCTACTTGTTGAAGGGCCCACGGCATCAATCATGCGCTGCCATCCTCAATACTCCGTAGTCAATATGGCACTTCCGACGATCAAAAACATTGCTGGCACGATTTTGGTTCCTGACTGAAATATGATACCAATCATGGGAGCAGCGACATCAGCGCGAGCTGTCTCGGACAAAACGTGGCGCACTTTAGTACTTTTCAGTACTAGTACTACCACTTTGGTATTATCCCCCCTTTTTTATAACAATATTTTTCTCCTTCTAATTTCAGTAATTTGCTAGATGCTAGTGCCCAAGTATTTTCTTATATTGGTGAAAAAACCAGAAGTACACAATTTGGTATTTCAACATACTATCCTACCAAATTTGCTAAAAGCATAAAAATTCTCCTCCAACAACTCCTTATCTCAACTTGCTAAATTTTCCAAGTTGCTATCCAGAGGTTTCTACTGTCGAGATTTGTCAAGTTGTTATCCCAAGTTGCTATCCCGAGCGCAACTTGTTGGAGACACATATTCTTTTATCAAGTGAGCGGGTCTCATCTGTCATCATCTATTTTTACCAAGTGAGAATAGCAATTTATTGGAGACACATCTTTTTTTCTTTTGCTAAACAAATTAGCAACTTGCTATAACTCAAGATTTGACAAGTGAATTTTACCAAGTTGTTGGAGATGCTCCATTCAATAGTTAAGCTAAGTTTGGAACACAAAGATCGTTTTACGAAAATTTCGATGATATTTATATGCTCAAAGATCGTTTTACAGGACCACTAGCCACCCGTGTACCGCACTAGTTTGGATATAGAGCTTTCCATATGATAATTCAAAAAAAAAAACTCAAAAGGCTACGTAAGACTATATGCCCATAAGCTCCTGCTGAGAACTTAGCACATGACATTGTGGTCCACATCCACATCCTCCTTTGTCATGTGTCAAAGTACCTTATATAAGATATAGGAAGCTAGAGAAAGTGTTGTGACACTCCATCCATTATATGAGAGCTCAGTGATCATATCCAAGTCTAGGATTTTTCTTATTGCCATCTTTAGCAAGTCAAGGCTTTTGCTTGAAGGCTACAGTGAGAAGGGCCTTGTTCCCTTGTAACCTTGGTGGGCCAGGTACTTGGAGTAGTGTTGACTCTCTGACAACTCAATTCTCTGAGTGTAGAGGGTGTTTGGTTGACGATGATAAAATTTAACAGCTATAGCATTTTTGTTTTATTTGACAATTAGTGTCCAATAATAAACTAATTAGACTTAAAAGATTTGTCTCATAAATTATCCTCTAACTATGTTTTTAGTTTCATAAATAGTCTATTTTAGTACTCCATACATGTGTCCAAACATTCAATGTGATGGGTGATAAAAAATCACTTGGAACAACAACTTGGTCTGTAGGAACAAGTGAATAACACTCCATCCAAGACTACGTACGATTCTGTTAGTGCAAGTGAATAACACACCATCCATCATATGAGAGTTTTGTCATTCCCAAAGCTTAGTATTCTATTTAGGGCACTCACAATGTAGAAATCATCCATAGTTTCTATAGCTTAGGATATCGTATCAATAAACTATCCTTCACAATGCAGTTTTTCTAATTGGAGTCCAAATAAAATTCTGCCCAATCATTATCTATGTGCTTCTCTGCCATCACTAGATCTTCTGCGCATGCTTCAGCGTGTGCTGTGAGGGGCGGCGAGCGCGTCTCGGACTTGCGCGAGGCTGATGCCATATAAACTATGGTAGAGTCTTGTATTAGGAGTGCCCTAAGTGCTTATCTTTGTGAGAAGTTAGGTTTTAGCTTGTGAGAGCAAGTAAAAACCCCCAACCCCAAAAAAATTGTAACTTTTTTAAAGCATGTGTGGTGATGTAGCATGCAGAAGAAATAAGCTTAGTTGGGTTAAACTCATGACTAAATCTAATTTAATCATGGTTTGAGAGCCTAGGACATGGATTGCACTAAGTAACCAAACCCTATGTGAGTTGCTTCTTATGAATCCTTTGCATAAACTCATAAATAATTTTCGTATAACCAAAACCTATGTGTGTGCATGTATGTGTATACATACATACATAATTTGGGTAACCCATCTGTTAGGTACTCAACAAATACCAAATGCATAATTCATTGTTTATATTGTATGGGTAAGTCCAATTGAGTATGCTTGTATGCTCATGGTACAACTTGTTGAGTTTTGCAAGTGAGGTCACACCCGCATATGGGTTCTTCTATGCCCCGATCCCTCGGCGGATTGGGAGCACCAAAGGCCTCCCTTTTATGTGTGGCTTAAATCATGGTTATGGCATGGAACATGATTTGTTGTATTAAACTTTATGTTGTTTAAGAACTTCCATTGAGATTTGATAGTCGTTTGGGTGAAATGTGATGAACTAATGTGTGAAAGAATATGTTGTAAAACTAAGCACTATCTTTCGTTAATTGTGATGTAACTTGTGGTGAGCTACGATTGTCCAGTTGTTGTGGATCCTGCAGGAAGCATGAATAGATATAGTGCTACCAATGATAGTACCAAGACAATGCAACTAGCAGGCCAGGGTTAGGCTAAGTGTGGTCAATAGATAATGACTTAGCCTAATCACCTGGTCCTCCCGAGAGAAATGCTGTCATACCACTAGGTAAACTATGAACTCAACATTTATGATTAATTGCTTTACATAGTAACTACTACAAAACTGAATTTTAGTATCGATTTACTTTAATTTTTTAAGATGCAGTTGTATTAGAAACTACTACAAAAAATGGTTCCAAGTGCAGAACGTCACTGCAAATCGATTTCTAGGGGCTGATTCCATCGTGGGTGTTATGAAGCACACCTAAAAATAGGCTAGGGGCGTCGAAAACACCAGTCATGACTAGAAATCAATTTTCACTGATAATGTGACCCACCCCTAAAAATAAGCATAACACAAAAAAATATCTCTTTTTCAAATAAAGTTGAATGAAGATGATCTTTGTATCGAAGTTGTAGAGAATGATGAGTTCTACAACTTTATTGATAGCTTTTTCATTTAATATCATTTAGTATCCTATATATGTATTTGAAGTTCTTAAATTTTGAAACTCAATCTTTTTTCAATTTTTGAATGACCGCGGATAAAGGCATGACCCATATTACAGTTTCTGTGCTTGACAAGGTAAAAAGTATATTTTTATTTGAGATCATTCTGTTCCGTTCATATTCAACACAAAATTTATGAAAGTTGATATAAAATGACATCATCTTATACATGGCCACAGGTGGGTGTGTTGTCTGGTGTTAGGGATGCGGGAAAAACCATGTGACTTGTGATTTGGCTAGTTGGCTTGTCCCAACATTTTTTTTAAAAAAATGATATTTTTATGAGTGATTTTCAATTTCTGAAAAAGAATATTTCTATGGGTGTTTGGTTTTTTACCACTTGTAAAAATTGATTTTGGGAATTGATTGTGGACCGGTCTCTAAAACTATTTTATTTCTAGAGAACCCTAGGTACTTGGGTAGGACAACAACCGTCTTTAATATCAAATCTGACCACTCCTGGAAAAAAAAGACATCATGTCTTCAACTTGCAAAACTTGTTCTGCAACTAAATATGGAATCACTTTGCTATTAAGAGGGTGTTTAGGACTGCTTCACGAACTCTACTCTATAAACTTTACGGTAGAGCAGCTTCTCAAAAATTAGAGTTTACGAAGCACCCCTTTAGGTGCTCTCAAAACTTTACCATTTGTCCTCGAATAGAGTTTAGAACCAAAACCGTTTAGCTAAAAATGTGAAGCGAAACTAAAACCGTAGGGTAAAGCAAACACACACTAAATGGTTCCAGACAGTTTGTCGCCAAATTTGGCCTAGGGAAAGATATATGTACATGAGTTCCTGCTACAGTTATTGTGTTGTTTTCTTTGTCATAATATTATAGAATTTTATGCAGTGATAAAATGAGTCGAAATATTGCAAAAGTATAATGACAAATATAAAAATCATAATCAATGCAATTTTTTAAAATATCTAGCCGTCGAGCGAAGGCAAATATAACACATTGATAAAGACGGACACTGTTGTGACAGTATCTAAAACATGCACTGAGATCACTCCGGAACGGTTGACCCAAAGGACCCGGCAGGTGCAAGCACCAGCAGACCAGCTAGTGCGTGGCTTCTATCTCCTATCTCGAATAGTTTTGATGTGCCATGGGCAATGAAGACCTAGCACATCCAAGATGCTCATAGCCTATAGCTTCTAGCCCCGCATTTAACCTACCGAGACTCCGACACGAACTAACCCAAAATGGAGAGGTTTGTATAGGGCTGAAAACGAAGACGGTAATTCTACATTATCATATATGTTTTCTACCAATTTTTCCCTTAAATGGAAACGGTGACGCTAACTGATAAAACGGAAACAAAAATGATAAAAACATCCGATAATAATGAAAACAAAAGTGATTTTGCCTCTTTTCCAATCGTTTTCAAAAAATATTGTATTTAGGGTATGTTCGGTTGCATCCAGGTGGAACCAATCCAGGGAAGGAGAATATCGCCTTTCCATTGCAGAGTAAATGTGTGGAGGAATGCAGTCCATAATTGACATGTAGATTTCGAACGGAATTGGTTCTGCTACTCTAGAGGTCCGGATTGAATCTAGGCGGCCATCATGCATGGATGCAGACAGCGTGGGTGACGATTGTGATACTGCTAGCATGATAACAAGGTGAGCAGCCGGCTATTGGCCGGCCTAGACCTGTGGAACGCAGCAAGGCCCGGGATTAAATCCAAGGGGGTTGGTCGCTATAACCGAACGGGGCCTTAATGGGTAATCTACCGTGACTCAAGCAGAGAAGGCGCCCGCTAATCGCCCCAGCCTTTGAGGCCTCGAGGGCACCTTGGCCATCTTATATCTTCATCCCCAGCCTAGTGGCCTCTGCCACCCTGCTTCCTTATCCCCTTCCTTTTCTCTCTCTCTCTCTCTCTCTCTCTCTCTCTCTCTCTCTCTCTCTCTTCATCACAATGGGCCTTGGGTTGGCCCTGCTCATCATTTTAGCCGCATTTTTTGGGGCCATTGTGTTTGGACTGTCAGCTAGGCATGAAGCCTAGGGTTTGCTGGCATGGAGGGCCCTATCGTGCCTACCTGGTTGATCGTGCCTAGTATGGGGTCGTGCCGAGTGGAGCAGGGCCGGCCCGTTGCCTATCTATACTTGCCTTTTGTGTCATGGATCATTACTAAGATCTTGTTTAGTTTCACCCAAAAACCAAAAAATTTTCGAGATTTTTTGTCACATCGAATCTTGCGGCACATACATGGAATACTAAATATAGACGAAAACAAAAACTAATTACACAGTTTGGCTGTAATTTGCGAGATAAATCTTTTAAACCTAGTTAGTCCATAATTGGACAATATTTGCCAAATACAAACAAAAGTGTTACGGTAGCCAAAACCAATTTTTTTTGACTAAACAAGGCCTAATACACTATTATTTGTCATGTGACCTAGGTTAATCTATAGCTTGTCATGCTTTGCATATTGGTGTGTTTATTGTATTTTAGATATCGCTTTCATAGTTTTCAAACATTATCGATGTACTTTTGATTGAATAGTTTCGGTTCTGAATTTACTGGAACATTGATGCTGTTTTCTTTCCGATAATATCATATCAATTTCATATTCGACAAAAAAATGTGAGACTGAAAATGATTTGACCTCCTAGAGATAGTTCCGATCGTTTTCAGCCCTTGTAAACTGGGTCCAGCCAGGTTTAGGTAAACAGATTATGTTCTAGTAAATTGGATCAAACATAATTTGGATTTGGTTCAGGTTCACAAATATTTTACCAAAACTCCTGAATTTGGTTCAGGTTCACAAATATTTCATAAATATTCTAAAACTACTTTTAAACACAAATCTCACATCATTTGCATAAGTTTAATCCAAATATTCAAATAGCTAAAGATGACATATTGCGTTAAAAAAAAGATAATGATGACAAAAGTTTGAACTTGTTGACTACCCATTGGCCATCTATGACTGTAGGTAGTATATATTTGAACAATCATCTCCATCTATGGACAAGAACTACACACCTCAACAGGGCTCCTATAGTCTTGTGATCTAATGATATATACTTGCGTCAACAAAACATAAACGGGAACTCAACAGAAGTAATTGGGCTTCTCCAACACAAAAGTTGGTTCAAACATTAACAAAAAAAAAGAGAACTCAGATTATGCTTGGTGAATTGTCCTCACCAAATTAAGGTGGCATCCACATAGGAAGCTACAAATTATTTGTTACATAGCTATATCTATACCAGAACATTCACCTACAGCGTCACTGCTTTGCTCTGCCCTTCTACATCAACCGTGCACAAATTAGTTGATGAATTCAGTAAGGCAATCACAGCTGCTCTAAACATGACAAAATTGTCCTATGATATAAAGCTGCCATGGCGAGAATCATTCCCCAAAATTTTGGACCAATAAAATACTAGGCACTGCCATTCAATACTTTACAAAACCTGTTTGTTTTTGTGCTTTGCCAAGAAATGACTCTATATCACCGTGGAATAGAGATAGCTGTTTAGCTAAAGCAAAACCACAATACATACCATCCACAGCAGCACTTAATATGCCCCCAGCATAGCCAGCACCTTCCCCAATTGGATATAATCCTCGCAGTGATGTACTTTCGTATGTTTCTCCATGTCGTGAAATTTGTAAGGGAGAACTTGTCCTAGTCTGGAAACAGATCTTAAACAATAAGCATAAAAGTAACCAGAGGGTGGAAATATTTTTTTTTTCTCAAATAATCAGGAAAGCTGCATATCATTGCGTTAAGAAGAACACTGAGAATAGAACAGCACCAAAACACACACAAATGAGCCCACACTGGAGGGTGAAATAAAACTTCATTGATAGGAGATACGGGCAAATGATTAAAGTAAACTTTCTCATGTTTAACTAATTGGAATTTAGAAATTTATGAGGTGAAGACTCATAGGAAAGAGCAGACCAATTTGCATACCTCCACACCATGAAGTAGGGCCTTGCTAGAAACAAAGCCTGGCATCTGAAAATATTGCATTACAAATGAATAACCATATGTGGGATTTGAATCATAAAATACAAAATAAGAATTGTCATACCTCTCTGTCAATCATTATTATTGACTGTTGTAAAGCTTCAGTTATGTAAGGAGGGAATAGCTCATGGAGATTAGATGGACGAACTCCTAATCTGTAGCTTGATGGTGGCAGTGTTGTAACTGGAACAGACAACCAGGTTAATTAAAGAAAAACTAAATGATTGCTTTCAACCTTAAAAGTTTTAGCAACGCCAGTACCTGACAGTCTGTTGCTGATAAAATCGGTGACACACTGTGCAGGAACAACAAAATTCCCTCCACCCATCATAGCTGCTCTTCTTTCAAATTCTCTCTGGTTTTAATGAGTACCAATTTTTTGTGAGCTTAAGGAGGGAAATAATGCACATCCATCATAAACTTTAAGATGGATGGCAGTGATTTAAGTTGTCATTATTCTACATTAATTATTATTGAGCTGAATGTATGAGCCAGTCCATTCAAACGCTTAAGTTGGTGAACAAAGGTGGGCAGTATATTTGTTACATTATTTGCACAAAATTCTATATTTTCCATCCACTTGATCATTTGAGTCTTTATCTCAAATTAGATACAAAAACATGTACCATAACAGAAAATTAGCTAAGTAACTCCCTAGAATTATTCCTTTGATATCCTTTGAGAACCGCTAACAAGTCAAACTTTATCTTTTTAGTTAAAGGAAAGATGAAACTCAATATGGATACCATGTCTTTCCTACCCAACTTGGATACAGAACTTCTACAAGCACGTTTGCAGAGTGATGGAGTGGCCAATAACCAGTAAGATCACTCTAGTTGGACTCCTTGGCTCCTTGCCTTTATATCTCAAATCAAATTATACTAAATATGTTTCCAGGTTGTATAGAGCCAAAATAGTTGATTCAAACATGAGGAACAAATATGTTTCCAGGTTGTCAACCTCTTGCGAGTTGTGACATCTGTGATTATTCTAGTGTGTTGCTTATTGAATGCACACTATTTGAATACAGGTAGACATTAGCAAGTTACTACAGCAATTTGAGTAGTTCTGTTGTTATTGTTGTGAAGTATTAGTGGATTGTCCACCTCTTCCCAATCGCTTAAGCTTTTTGGTTCACTTGGTTGGTGCATGAAACCTAACATGGTATCAGAACCAGAGGTCTCGAGTTCGAGTCTCTCGTAGAGGCATCTTTTAAGTCCTCTGCTCCCATCTTTATTTCCACGTTTGCGCCTTGTTCTGGCTGCACGTGAGTGGGCTTAAGCTTTTGGGTTCACTTGGTTGGTGCATGAAACCTAACAGTTATCACACATAATTCTCATATAACAAGTACCTGGAATTCAACAAATAAGTACCTGGAATTCAACACCAGCAAGAGGACCATGGGATTGAAATGGCTTGAAATCTTGAGATGATACAGTGACTACAAGAGCTGAGTTTGCCCACTTTGATGCACGCCTTGAGAACGACATGCCATTGATGCACAGTTCTGATGGATTTGTGCTGGTTGGAACAACCTGAATGCATGTCTCAAAAATTTAAAGGAAATGTCATCATAATACGAAATGAATATCAGATAGTGAAGGGAGAGAGGGGAGGGAGGGAGAGCGAGAGAGTGAGAGCGAGTGCCTTGCCTGTCCACCCGGGCACATGCAAAACGAGTAGCAACTGCGACTTGGCTCAGCTATGCCAAGTTCATTCTCTGTGTCTCTTTCACCAACAGACTTTGCTATTTTGTAATCTGCCACAGGTATCCGCCCACGTCCTCTCTGCACTTCAGCCGCCAGTTCGGAGTACTGCAATTTGTGACATTAACAATAGCATGCACCATATGCTTAGCTACACCAAACAGACAAGTAGTTGAGAAGTAAATCATTATTTACCAAGCCCACAATGTGCAGATACACAAAGGAGCACAGCAGATACTTCAAAATATTAAAATAGTACATTTTGTTTCCACTATTGTTTCCGGTAATTTGCATCACCATTTCTTCATGTTTCATATTTTATGGAAATGATTCAGTTGATGGATTTCCATCGCTGCTTTCACCCTAGTATTACTTTATAACTGAAAAGCAGAATCACTTGTGGAAGCAAAGCTTGAGCTACCCTGGACCGAGGCTGACCCTTGGTCGCAGCCCAAGAACAAAGGCACAATACCATGCTTCCGTGTCCTGTCTAATAATTGTAAGTGAATTCATTCAAGTACGACACATGTTCCTTAGCCCTGCAGTACACAGGCTACCCTGCTCTCTGTTTAAAAGATAATTATTCAAGCTGCTATCTGCATTACAAAACTGGGTGAAAGACCTTGGAAACAACAGGCAGTTTCTTTATTGTTTCCTTGATTACTAACATATCACTCAGAAACAAGTTAACACTCTCTTGCGCGTTTGAGAAAAATAATGGCAATCACACTGGAATTTTAAACCTCGAATTGTTGGCTTTGGCTTTAATTTTCCTCATTCGAAAATATCCCTGAACATCAAATATCATGCATGTAATAAAGGTAAAATTACAATTTCTTCTCTCTTAATGAAATGATACGCAATTCTCTTAAGCATTTGAGAAAAATAATGGCAATCACACTGGACAGTGTCATCCAGAAAGAAGATGATCAGAATAAAGAAAAAGGTCTTACTTGGATACTGTTTATCAGTTCTTGGGGGTGCTCAATTCTTAAGCCAACCTGTAACAAGAACCTTTGACTTTAAGTTACATGAACTGAAGTGTAAGCAATTATTATTTAGTAGTGTAACTTGCAAAGATAAAGTGAATGACAGTTGATAAAAAGGCTACAAGGGGGAGAATGTCGGAACACTTATGGCCCAGTTTAGTCAAAAAATGAATTCACATTAAGCATTTCTAAGGAAGCTGTGCGATTTGTGTGGGTGCACAAAATGTTATTACTAGCAACATTGCATGCAAAAGTAGTATTTGAGGCTGGAAAGTAAAACAGGGTACTGGGGTATTGTTAAAATAAAGAACATTGATAAGCTATGGTGAAATATTCAGAAGCTCATTAGTTTCTAATCCACAGGATTAACAGGTTGTCTCTTGAACTGGATGTGTGCTACATCATTTTAAATTTTCATTTCCACAATGCCACCCAATGAACTTTTGCATTTTAAAAAGAACGGCCTCATATCTTCCATTATAAATTGTCAGCCATGTGACCACTTGATACAATTTTCATTTCCACAATGCCACCCAATGAACTTTTGCATTTTAAAAAGCATGGCCTCATATCTTCCATTATAAATTGTCTGCCATGTGACCACTCAATACAACCAACATAAGTAATATCAACCTATAAAATGATTTTAATAGCATAGGCAACTTACAGCAAAACTTTTTGGGCTCATGTCTACATTATGCTGCCAAAGCATACTATATGTGTCACGAGCTGAGTGACCAACTGCCAATACAACTGCATCAAATGCTAGTTTCTGGCTGGCAGAACCTGGCCGTAGTTCTGCATCAGAGACTACAATTCCTTTTACCTGCCCATCTTCCACTATAAGGTCATCTACTCTAGCGTTAAATCTTATGGTAACCTGTAAAACAAAGGAATATGGTTCATCAATGCAATGGATCCTGCAGAACAAAAGAAACTACATAGCTCAAGAAACACATACGCTGAAACTTACACCCAACTCTCTTAAGTGATGCCTGAAATTTCGCAGCAGTGGAACAAGTTTATCAGTACCCAAGTGTGGTTTCCCATCAACCAAAATGTTTGGAGGGGCTCCAAAGTGAACAAATGTTTTCATAACCTGCAATCCAAGACCCACGGTAACTAAAATAACGAAGTTTGATCTAGGATTTTGTTTTATCAAAAAAAAGGAAATACTCTAATTTGGATGCCAATGTGTTCAAAGTTCAAACTGTAGAAAATGCCTGATAAATCAGTTAAAGAGGCTTAAAAAATCAAAACTTAAATTCTCCTATTGTGGGAGCCATGCAGTCAAGTCAGTGGACAGGCTACACAGAAATGGCCTCGGCTCCCTGATCATCTTGATCGCATGGGAGATTTAGAAAGACCACAATGACCGAGTCTTCAACAATGCTTCCAAATATTTCCATGGTGGTTAGAAGAGGAAGGAGCCCTATGGAGCTCAACCAGCAGGGCATCCGGAACCTTATCTAGGTTCTTTCTGTTCTTTGAGGTCTTTTTATTTGATTGAAGGTGGCTTGCTTGCTCATTGTGATCTAGTGTAAGGTGGTTTTGGTGTGTGGTGTCTTGGTGTTGTACATTTGGTACTCTTATTAATGACACATGCTCTCCTGTGTAGTCAAAAAAAAAAATCACAGCAATAGTTCCTTTGAACAGGAGGGAATGAGGATTGAGGAACATCTCTGAAGAAGATAAATTGCAATGTCCACAAACAAAAAGTTTAAGCTAAAATCGTCCGAACTGGTCAGCCTATCCATGATCAGTATGCCATTAGCTTGCCGGATACCATGGAATCCAGAACCTGGTCTCCTAGTGACTGACAGGTCCTAAAAGGCTAACAGTGCTGTTTAAAAATCCCTTATAAAAAAATGCTGTTTAAAAATCATGGTCAGATATGAAAGCTATTTCATTCAAAAAAAAGTCATGAGCTCTTGAACAATTGGAACAGGAACGTTTGTCATGCCTGGACACCGTGAAAAAATAGTGCACTAGTAAAGCTTTAAACTGAAATAGATTGATGTAGGCAGGAAGATTCTCACAGCCTGAACACCATCAGTGTTTCTTCCTATCCTGGTCATCAGCTTCCCATCACTCCATGTACCTGCACCACCCTGTTATGATTAAGAACAGAAGATCAAGAATCGATGGCCTTAAGATTTGAAGGAACATGAACACTGGATTAATTATTTGATCGATCCTTTTAGTACCCAAATGGGTTCTTGATAGTCCAAAATCATGTTCCGGGGCCTATCTCATGCCAAAAGTACTACTTGTATCAGACTAAACAAGTATAAGCATATTAAGGGTCCAGATAATGCATAAAAAAGGCAAGACTCATTTAATAATCAAGAAAGGAGTTCACAAATTGTTAGACTCGATAAGGGCAGTCCCAATGGAATATTAATGATAGTTTCTATCTCTATTAATTATCTTGACACGTCATCATTTTGCTGATGTGGCAATAGAATTAATGAAGAGAGAGAGTGAAAAATGAAGAAACCGTTTCTCCCTCACGAAACGATGTCGACGCTCGCAACGAGGCTTCAAGAAACGACGAAAACGCCACTGGGGAGAAACGAATGGTTTCCATCCGCATTGATGCGGATCGAGTGCGCCCGCCGCCGCCGGCCCGCTTCTCCCGCAATCTCTCTCGCGAGCGCGCGCGCGGCCTTGGCTTCTCCCGCGCTCGCTCTCTTCCCGCGCACGGCCTTTGCTTCTCCCGCGCGCGCTCGCCGGCGTCCTGTCCAAGCACTTCGACCCTTATTTCCTCCGGTCCAAGCACCAAATTCCAAGACCCAACATTCTCTGGACCCAATCCATCCCAAATCGACATGAATCCACTCCGGCCGCCGTCCTCAAGTTCCAAGCAAGGCAAGGCAGGCCGAGGTAGGGGTGCTCCGGCCGCTGTCGCTGCCCGATCTACTTCGGTCGATGGTGCTCGCATCGCCCCTACTGATGGATCCAGTTCGGCCGCTGGTAATCCCGCTGTCGTGGCTGCAGCAGCATCTCCTCCGCTTCCAAGTCTTCAAGCCACCTGATTTCCTGCTTGGTGGACAAGTTCTCCGATGGGCTCCAATGAAGGTTATGTTCTGCGTTCATCAGCTCATCAGTTCGCTTGTTCTGGATAAGTTCTCCGATGGGCTCCGATGGGCTACTGAGTTTAGCTATGGTCTATTTATTTTTTATTAAACCTAAGATCAGTTTCTATTGCTAAGTATATCTATTCAACCATGCGAGATAACTAGTAGCGCAGCCAATGATCCCAAAGCAACTGAATGTCAGGATCCTAGCTTCGTGCTGAATCTAGCTTGATTGGTGTCATGGTGAATTCTGTTGTCTATTTATAAAAAATAGTGGACAATGGATTCAGTTTCTTGAGCTTTTCTTGTTTGGATAATAAATTCATGGCAAGTATTCTGGATAAGATATGACTGCATTATTAGTAATGGATTTATACTTCTTTTGGCTAGGAAAACTGAGTAGTGATACTGAAATTTTATTTTACATGTTCAGTACTGAAATTTTATTTTACATGTTCAGATTGTAGTTATTTTGTTATCAACTATGTATGCTACCTATTATCTTTATTCCTGGATTGCTATTGTTATATATGGTTCTGGACTGCAGAAATAGTGTATTTTTTACTAGCGTGCAGAAAGTGTGTTCTGGAGCTTGTGTAATGTCGATACAAATTGTGTGTTATGGAGGCTACATGGATGATTGCCACAGCTGATCTGCACTCCTTTTGTGTTACATTTAATTTATCCTTTGTGTGAACAAAGCCATAGAAACTATCGGTTGGGAGAGATGGTTTCTATTAACATTAATTACTTTCTTTCTCTCTTGGAAATAGCATCAAGAAACCAGCCATTGGGATTGCCCTAACTCAGTGTGAGTTGGCTTTAATTGAACGTAAGAAAATAGTTTAGTGTAGTAAATGTGTGCATGAAAACAGCTTACCAAAATGGAAAGGTTGTATAAAAGGTTACAACTGAATGTTCTTTTATAATTCATTCAGTTCATCAGGAACATCCTTAAATGATCCATAGATAAAGTCAAAACATGTATGTCTTCATTTTTCAGAAGATTATTAAATCAACATACATAGCTCATTTTAATTTTTAAATACACTAAATCAACAAATTACCTATGTCAATATTGCTTAACAAAGGCAACTCACCCCACTGATCATTTTGTGATGTCTTAGTAGAAAACTAGGAATCACTAGAATACCTCGCCAAAGCAAAAGTTGCTCTCTGATTGTAGGATTCGTCTAACTGCTAGCGCACCAATATCACGACCTCTCTGTTCAACAGGCTGACCACGCTCCAATAAGGTAACTTCTGCACCAAGTTCTCCTAGCACAAGGGAAGCAAACAAGCCAGATGGTCCACTTCCTATAACTGCCACTCTCGGCTTCTTTTGTTGATGATAAATCATATCACTATGAGTATCCCTGATTCCTAGTACATTATTGGAGCCTTTGTTATTAACATTGAGCATGCTGACCAGATCAGCTGCTGACTTCTCTCCAGGCATGTATTCTACAGCTCCAAGTTTGGGCTCCAACCGAGCAATAAAATCCCATGCCCTTGGCTCTATATCAAGAATCTTCTTAACATCCATATCAACAATGTAAGTGAACTGAGGTTCTTTCAAAACCTGTAGAAGTAACACATATTTTATTATTGATGGTATGAACAAATATATCCATTTTCGGATACTAATAGAAGCAATAAATACAGTTACAAATGTGGTGCAAACTAATCCAGTTTTGTCCACATAAATATATCTAGCAAAGGATAATAAGTACATAGATAAACTAGTTGATTGGACTTTGGAGCAAGCAGATATCACAAAAAACTATCACTATTGCAGAATATCACAATTTTCATAAGACCATAATGTCATTACTATTGCACTCAACAAATTGCTGACATGGGGGGATGCCTAGAATGGGTGAATAACTATGAAAAAGGTAAAATGTTGCCTTCCAGTCTGAGTGGGAGCACAGAACCACCAATAGAACGCTGACAACTTAACTGTGGAGATCAGGAGATGCATGGTGAATCTTACCATATTGTTTCTTAACATCATGTCTACTTGCTTATTTGGACCTTTGTAATACAATTTATATGAATCGTTTCAGTAGTTTCAACATCAAGCATACATATCCCAATATTAACTAAGATAGAAATGATATCATCCCATGAAGAACCTTTCGTGCGTCGAATGACTTGCGGATGACAGTGAAAGCCTCGTCAGGAAGCATAGAAGGAACCTGAAGAACAGCAGAATCAATTAGAGACATAATCACAGCACAAGTCTTAACCACAACAATGACAGCATAAAAGATGAACGCTGTACTATGAAATAATGAGAGCAAGACAGATCCAAGAAGGCAACCATTTGGATTATAAGTTTGTATATGGGTAGTATAACAGTACAACACTCATCCTACCAGTTAACATACCACATTTATTCTATGCAGGTCCATAATGCAGCCTGGCAATGTTGTCGTTACCTTAAACATGCAGATGTTAATCCAATTGCAAACCCTACCTTAGTGCCAAACCTACATTCGTCACGAACTATATTTGAACGTATTTCAAAAGGAGGTTTAGCGTGAACCCAGGGATGGTGCAAGTGGCTACGAAGAGTAGATGTCAGTTTAAACTAGCTTAATTCCGGACAGTTCCTAAAATTCAAGCAAAACAAACTCCATACCACAAGTCTAACTACTTGAAAAGGGAGGTTACCAACAATTTAAGGGATTGTGCACGAGACTAACCTAGGAGGAACTAGGCAGTATATCAATGCGAAGAAAATAGGCACCAAAATTCAGGTTGAACTCGTTGAAGAGAACTCGAATCTGGATGGTTGGGTGCGTGAACATACATCCCAAACCAACACGTCAGGAAGAAAGTAGGCACCCAAAGAAATGGATGTTGTTTCTTTTTATTGCTAGTCACTCATTGTTAGTTAAGCCTAATTGCTATGTATCTTAATTTTAGTAGTAGCAGTGCCTTGGCATCCAAGTTTGGAGCAGGCATCTTTACTTTTGCTTTAGCATATTCTAGAGTGGGTGGCTGACCACATTGCTATATAAGTGGCAGACCCCCCCCCCCCTCCCTCTATTGTATCCTGTAATCACAATTTTGATTCAATCCAAGCGGCCAAGGGCCAAGCTGCCCTCTGGGCATTCCAGATCCAAATCTCTATGAGTTGGGCAACAATTGGTATCTAGAGCTTTAGGGTTTACCCAGAGAGAGCCATGTCCACCGAGAGTGCTCGCGTCCGGGCCGCCGCCGCCGCCGCAGCAGCAGCAGCTGTAGCATCCACGGTGGAGCAGCGGGGCGCTGGAGCCTTCGGCGTGGGGGGAGATGACCGCAGGACGCGCCTTGCTGCCGCAGAGGCAGCGGCGGCGGCCGCGGCCGCCACGGCCCAGCAGGCAGCAGCAGCGGCGCAGGCCGCAGTTGACGCCGCGGCCACCCTGCGCCGGGAGCTGGAGCAGGAGGATGCGGTCTCCGCGGGATCGCGATCGCGCACCCCCGAGCGCCGCCGCCAGTCGCCGTCTCCTGAGCGGCGCCGTGGTCGTCGCGGGCGTTCGCCGGTGCCGCAGATGGTCTACCGCGACTCCGGGGCCGGGACGCTGTGGCCGATGCTCACCAAGAGCAACTACCATGAGTGGAGTCTCCTGATGAAGGTAAAGCTCCAAGCTCGACATCTTTGGGATGCAGTTCACCTCGGTGGCGTCACGTATGAGGAGGATCGCCGGGCCTTGGAGGCTCTGTGCGCCGCTGTTCCACTCGACATCGCGGCCTCCATCGCCAACAAGAGGACGGCGAAGCTGGCGTGGGACGCCATCGCGTTGCGCAGAGTCGGCGGTGACCGGGTACGCCGCGCGACGCTGCAGCGCCTTCGCGGGGAGTGGGAAGGCCTCGCCTTTCAGCCCGGCGAACATGTCGAGGACTTCGCCGTGCGCCTCAGCAGTCTGATGGAGCAGATGAAGCTGAACGGCGACACCGACCTCACCGAAGAACGCGCCGTCGAGAAGCTCCTTCGGTGCATGCCTAAGAGGTACAGGCAGATCGTGAACTCGATCGAGACCCTGCTCGACTTCGACGCGCTCACCATCGAGGACGTCACCGGCCGGCTCAAGTCGGTCCAGGACCGAGAGCTGGCGGATGACCTCGAGTCTGCAAACGCCGGCGGCAAGCTTCTGTATACCGCCGAACAGTGGCGGGCCTTCGACAAAAAGAAGAAGGAGGAAGCAGCCGGGCCGTCTAAGGACAAGCGACGGCGACCTCGCGGTGGCAAGAAGAACAAGCCACGTGGCGATCGCGATGGAGGCGGAGCCGGTGGCGGAGGGGCGCAGGCGGACAAGGCAGGAGGTGCGGACGGCGAGCGCAAGCCGAATCGCGACGACCTCTGCCTCAACTGCCATCAAGCAGGCCACTGGGCCCGAGATTGCCCTCATCCCCGACGTAACCGAGAGCGCGGTGGCGCCGCCAACGTCGCCCAAGTGGATGAGGATGCTGCCGCCTTCCTCGCGCATGGCTTCCTGGAGCTCGACGCACAAGGGAGCTGCAGCAAGGCCCAAGCTTCAATCTTCTGCACCAAGAACGGCTGCCTCGAGCTTGAAGAACCCCGTGCGCGCGCCTACCTCGACACCGGCAATGGAGAGAAGATGGACGGATGGTACCTGGACAGCGGTGCAACCCACCACATGACCGGCCGACGCGAGCTCTTCACCGACCTGGACACTTCTGCCAGAGGATCGGTGAGGTTCGGCGACGAGTCGAAGGTGGAGATCCATGGCGTCGGGTCCATCATCTTCGAAGCGAAGAACGGGGAGCACCGGGTGCTCCACGGCGTCTACTTCATCCCAGCGCTCAGGAATTCGATCATGAGCCTCGGCCAACTGGACGAAGGGGGATCAAAGGTGGAGATCGAGCACGGCGTCCTGAGGATTTGGGATCGACACCGGCGGCTACTCGTCAAGGTGCGCCGCGGTGCTAACCGCCTCTATGTCCTGCATCTGAACCAGGCCAAACCACTCTGCCTCGCCGCACGCAAGGATGATGCGGCATGGCGCTGGCACGAGCGCTACGGTCATCTCCACTTCGACGCTCTCCGGCAGCTGTCCAAGAACGGCATGGTGCGCGGATTGCCTGCGATCACCCACGTCGGGCAGTTCTGCGACACGTGCGTCCTCGCCAAGCATCGTCGAGCCCCGTTTCCGGCGGAGGCTGAGTACCGCGCGCAGGAGCCGCTCAACCTCGTCCACGGCGATCTCTGTGGCCCAATCACGCCGGCGACTCCGGGCGGCAGACGCTACTTCCTGCTACTCGTCGACGACGCCACGCGGTACATGTGGGTGTCACTGTTGACAACCAAGGACGCCGCCGCGGACGCCATCAAACATCTCCAAGCTGTAGCTGAGAAGGGGAGCGGACGCAAGCTCCAGGTGCTGCGCACCGACAACGGTCGCGAATTCACCGCCATGGAGTTTGCGGCCTACTGCGCCGATGAAGGAATCGAGCGCCACTACACCGCCCCCTACTCGCCGCAGCAGAACGGAGTCGTGGAGCGTCGGAACCAGACGGTGGTGGCCATGGCTCGTGCGCTGCTGAAGCAGAGGTGCCTTCCGGCTCGGTATTGGGGGGAGGCAGTGGTGACTGCTGTCCATCTCCTGAACCGAGCGCCTACCAAGAGCTTGCAGGGCAAGACGCCTTACGAGGCATGGCACAGCAAGACGCCGGCGGTGGGTCACCTGCGCACGTTCGGGTGTGTGGCATACACCAAGGACCTCACTCAGCTGAAGAAGTTGGATGATCGGAGTCGCCCCGGCATCTTCATCGGGTACGCCGACGGTGCCAAGGCGTACCGCGTGCTCGACCCGGCGACGCAGCGAGTGCGCGTGTCGCGGGATGTCATCTTCGACGAGAGCCGCGGCTGGGACTGGGTGAAGGCTGGAGAGGACGTAGCTCCAGTGAACACGGAGTTCGTCATCGAGTACGCGGTGTTCAGCGGGAAGGAAGGAGCACGAGGCGAGTCTTCAACAACCTCCTCTGCTTCGACCACTCCGACCACCGCAGTTGCTCCAGCCGCGCCCACATCATCTCCGACCACTCCGACCACTTCAGCGACTCCGACCACGCCATCAAGCTCACCAGCTCCGGGGGAGAACGGGAGCGGTGCTGGAGCTGCTGCGACACCATCTCCGACCACTACTTTGACCACCGATCAGCCCCAAGTCGAGCTCGCGACGCCACTGGAGGATGACGAGGATCGCTTGGACGCCTTCTACGACGACGAGCCCCTCCGGTATCGCAAGATGACCAACATCCTGGGAGATGTGTCTCCTCCAGACCTGGCGCCGCGCCTCTTCGCCCAGCTCCACCTCACGCACGCTGGCGAGCCTATCAACTACGCGGAGGCACGATGTGATCCGGCGTGGGAGGCCGCCATGAAGCAGGAGATCGAGTCGGTGGAGAGGAACAAGACCTGGGAGCTTGTCGAATTGCCTGCTGGTCATCGCCCGATCACCCTGAAATGGGTCTTCAAGCTCAAGAAGGACGAGAAGGGCTCGGTGATCAAGCACAAGGCTCGACTGGTGGCGCGGGGCTTCGTCCAGCAGGAGGGCGTCGACTACGACGACGCGTTCGCCCCCGTGGCGCGCATGGAGTCGGTGCGCGTCCTCCTCGCGCTGGCGGCTGAGGAAGGGTGGTCGGTGCATCACATGGACGTGAAGTCCGCCTTCCTGAACGGCGACCTCAAGGAGGAGGTATACGTGCGCCAGCCACCGGGCTTCGCCGTCGCTGGAGAAGAAGGCAAGGTGTATCACCTGCGCAAGGCCCTGTACGGCTTGCGGCAGGCACCGCGCGCCTGGAACGCGAAGCTGGACGCCACCCTGAAGGCGATGGGTTTCACCCAGAGCGCGCACGAGGCGGCTGTGTATCGGCGGGGCAGCGGACGCTCTGTCCTGCTCGTCGGGGTGTACGTCGACGACCTCATCATCACCGGGCTGAGGAGGAGGAGGTTAAGAGCTTCAAGGCGCAGATGAAGGAAAGGTTCGACATGAGCGACCTTGGCTTACTCTGCTTCTATCTCGGCGTCGAGGTGCGTCAGGATGCCAGTGGCATCACTCTCCGCCAGACTCACTATGCCAAGCGGATCCTCGAGCTCGGCGAAATGGTTGGCTGCAATCCGGCGCACACGCCCATGGAAGAGAAGCTTCGCCTGAGCAGGGAGAGCAAGGCTGAGGAGGTGGACTCCACGCACTACCGGCGGCTTGTCGGCAGCCTCCGGTATCTCGTGCATACCCGGCCGGACTTGGCGTTTGCCGTCGGGTACGTGAGCCGGTTCATGGAGCGGCCCACGGTGGAGCATCTGCAGGCGGTGAAGCGCATCCTTCGCTACGTTGCTGGGACTCTGGAGTATGGTCTTCACTACAAGAGGGCTCCTGGAACAGCGCGCTTCATCGGCTACTGTGACAGCGACCTCGCCGGTGACATCGATACAAGCAAGAGCACCAGTGGGACTATGTTCTTCTTGGGCGATTGTCTGGTCAGCTGGCAGTCAATCAAGCAGAGAGTGGTGGCTTTGTCAAGCTGCGAGGCAGAATACATTGCTACTGCCTCTGCTGCAACTCAAGCACTATGGTTGTCCAGACTGCTCGGGGAGCTGCTGGGCAAGGAAGTTGATGTGGTGGAGTTGAAGGTGGACAGCAAGTCTGCTTTAGCTCTGGCCAAGAACCCAGTCTTCCATGACAGGAGCAAGCACATAAGAATCAAGTATCACTTCATCAGAGACTGCCTGGAAGATGGAAGTATCAAGGCCAGCCACATCCCTACTACTGATCAGCTTGCAGACATACTCACCAAGTCTCTAGGAAAGGCCAAGTTTCAGGAGATGAGGAGGAGGATTGGGCTGGAGCAGATCAACCAGCATTAGGCTTAGGGGGAGAATGTTAGTTAAGCCTAATTGCTATGTATCTTAATTTCTGCATTAGTAGTAGCAGTGCCTTGGCATCCAAGTTTGGAGCAGGCATCTTTACTTTTGCTTTAGCATATTCTAGAGTGGGTGGCTGACCACATTGCTATATAAGTGGCAGACCCCCCCCCCCCCTCCCTCTATTGTATCCTGTAATCACAATTTTGATTCAATCCAAGCGGCCAAGGGCCAAGCTGCCCTCTGGGCATTCCAGATCCAAATCTCTATGAGTTGGGCAACACTCATGATCATTGCTGGATGGCTCTGACCGCCTTGCTCAGTGAGGACTCCAACATCCTTCTGTGTGCTGTCACTGTGATTAATCTGTGGAAACAATGAACCGTCTTTCTCTATCCTGTGTATTTGCACGTGAGTTTTGGATTAAGTTGCTGCAGAAGGTTGGTCTCCATTTCTGTGCCACAGCCGGATGATTGCTTGTTGGAAGAGTGGTGGAGCAATTTCTCTTCCGGTTTTAACAATCAATTTCAGATGGGTGCCAATTCTCTTATTATACTAGGAGCCTGGACCTTGTGGCTGCACCACAATAGTTGTGTGTTTGATGGGGCATCTCCTAACCTGGCCACAGCTCTTGCTCGCTAGTGAGGAGCTGCATTTGTGGGGTTTGTCTGGAGCCATGGAGCGTGAGGCATATCTTATCTCTTTACACTACAGCCAGACGGCAGTGGAGTTTCGGTCGTGGTCGTGTGTTTTTCACTGTAATTAAACTGCTGCCCCTGGCTTTTACGTTTTACCCTTTGTGTGGTGTGTGTCTGTAAAGGCTCTTACCCTTTTTTCTTCTTAATTCAAATGATACGTGGCTCCCCTGCTTCTTCAAGAGAAAAAAAATGGGACTGTAAACATGCCAAGAGAAGATACGATCATGTGTTAGCTAAATGGCAGTAACCAGGTTCAGCTACACTTTCTACCAGCATTCATAGTTAAGCATCGTCGAATGCATGAAGTCTCAAGCCTACCATTTTTTTTAAGCAAAATGGGACTGTGCTCAAGCCTACAGTTCAACGCACCAAACCTCTGCTTCAGTAAGCTATCGGTCATTGACTAAAAACCTCGCAATTGCAGGGCATTTCGAATTAAATTATCCCATCGATTTAAAGCGGTGGTTGTCTAGCGTACCGGGAACTTGATGGCTTTGGCGATGGCCTGGAGTAGCGGCAGGGAGATGCTGGTGAAGTCCTTGCCTGGGTCGTCGCGGGCGGGGACGGCGAGCTTCGACAGCCGCCAGTACCCGGACTCCCGCCCCTTGCTCCCCTCCTCCGGGGCGGCCTGGCGTAGCAGCTCCTGTTGTCGCCTGTTCAACCGCTTCTTCTCCGACGGGTACCGCCGCTTCCCCGTGCGCTTCGCGCAGCGCACCACGGCGCCCCACCCGCATCGGCGTGGCCGCGGGAACGAGCTGGTCGCGCCATGGAGGGCGTGGCTAGGGCTCGGGCGCAGAGACTGGAGCAGCGGGAGGGAGAAGGCTGTGAGACTGAGGCTCGAGGCGGAGGCGGAGGCGGTCGCGAACGCCATCGCCATGGCGCGGATGGTGGGCTGGATTGGAAGAAGGCAGAGCGCATGCGCGTGCGCGGCCCCCTGTGGATAAGGGAGTGGGTTTTAGAGGTTTATTCCGGGTCATGTACGACACCGCGTGTTCATTTGAACACTCAAATTTATGCAAAGCGAAAATCAAAATGTAAAATAGGTCTTCTGATATATCGAATGACGCGGCCTGGGTAGGGCAAATATATTGTTATTGCAAATTATAAAAGGGTTTTTCCTATATTTGCGATGCTTCCTTCACAACATAAATATAATCCGGAACGAAGTTCGTCGAACATTTTTCACCAATCTAGGGATAACAATGCAGACAACACATTCGAAATTCAAGAGCGAGGCATCAACTAATCATTAAAATTAAAACATTTCATATATATTTATATATACTACTATACTAGTACAAAGTTGTTTTCAGTTATTGTCTTCCCTCATCAACTGTTACATTTTCAGCTCCGCAAACAACGAGTATTACAGGATCATACACCAGAGAGAGGTGTCTCTAAGAACTCGACTACATAGAAGCACAAACCTCATGGGTTAAGGTTGAACTTGCAGAACATTTCGCCAGTCCCCACTACAAACCTTCGAGAAACTCAAATTACCTCAGGCCGAGTGCAAGTCTTAAAAAAGTCTATTTCCATTGTTAGCAAGCAACGCCACATGACTGTATTCATCTACCTCCAGTGCATCAGATCAGATTCCCCAAACTATCTAGACGCTCATGAACCAGAAAGCTGCACTGGCCCCAAGGTTAGTTCACAAGGTGGGGGGTGGCACTCTTGAAAGGAAGTGTGCACGAGTAAGTCACGTATCTGACACCATCAAGCAGTACGACGACAAATATCCTGGAGAGGGGTTTTGTTGATACTCTTGGATCACCATCCCCATTGCCAGCCTCCCTGGGATCAGCTAGCACAGAGACGATAACTGATGATGCTGGCTTGCTATCAGGTACCTTGCTGCTTTCAGAAGTGCTGTTAAAAGACCGAGGCTCTGTGTTGTTCACCGTTTTTCCAGTGAGTGGAATCGCCTCGTTATACATGATCCTCCTGTTTTTCAGCTTGCCCCCAAAAGCAGGAGCAGGCTTCGGAATTTTCTGGGTAGCATTGACACTTGAGGAGTTCACAGTTGGAGAAGCAGGTATAATGCCACCAGATTTGGCTGAAGCTGCGGAAATATCGAACTGGAATACCTCACTGCACATTCCCGAGTTCAAAACAGGTCCTGAAAATTGTTACACACAAATCCCAGAGTAAGACACTATGGATAAATACTCAAGGAGTATCAAATTTCAACCAGACAGTTGGAGATTCTGACACGAAATGTTTACCAAAAATCTGGATATTCTGGAATGCCTACTAAACATTATTGAAATATCAAAAAAAATGAACACAGATTTTATCATTGAGAGTTCCAATTTGTTGAGTCTTCTCATTTTATCAAGGAAAAGCAACCGCTAGAATTAAATCTCTGATCAAAGACAGCAAAATTCAGATTTGAGGTCAAAAACTATCTCCTAAGATGCAGAAACTTTACTTCCAAGTTTGAATTTTGAACTAGGCTTAAAGCTTGTAAGATTTTGTGAGCAAAGGCTGCAAATTTAAATATGCACTGTTTGCAACCTCAGAAATGGGTGAAGAGAGCAAAAGCATAGATTAGCATACAAAAATCACCCCATCCAAGTTGAAATTTCCTTGCTGTCATTGTACATAGCCACACAAATTATACAATCAAGCATTAACACACAAGTTCTTATGAGTCCATATGGCATGGTCATCACAATTATAGATATCCCCCTCCGCCCCTAAAAGAAAGATACCTCAAGTATGGACATAGTTCCATTTTCTTGCCACACTACCATGTCATGTTACTAGCTGCAACCCTCAGATCACAACAGATGATGTTTTGGACAGCAAAATGTAACTAATTGCAAGTCAACTTTGCTGTCCAACCAAAACGCCATTTAATTATGATTCAAGGTAGTAGCTTTATTTCCCAATCTAACTTGCTTTTATGTGTTTTCTACAAATCACTTGATCAAGCTTACCATTTAGATTTGTATTTTAAATTTGTGAAGTTCTAAATTTTATATTATATATTGGCATACCTGAATGAATAACAAACACAAGAATCATTATCGATTACATCACATCACATAAAAGGATGTTTGAATGCTACACACACATGGTGACAAATGAATTTCATGATGAATGTGCTACCACAAATAAACCAAGAATATGACATTGCTAAACAATTTAATCATCAACGTGCTTACCTTCCATTCCTTCACGAAACCACTGTGGCAGTGGTGCATCTGGCGGGAGCGTCTCTTTTGAATTCAGATCCGTTCCAGGTGGGGACAGATAGCGAGCTATAGCAACACTGGTCTCCTTGCGATCTTTAACTGACTGACCATTTGAGGCCTTATGTGCCACTGCTTTCTCACTTGCAAGCACAGAATGAATAATCAAATTGCCATTGATCTTAACATGTTTTCCATTCCTCGGCACATACAACAAAGCAGGCAAGATCTCACTGGAGTTATTTGCAGCTCGATGCTTCTGCCCTGCTCCATCAGCATGCCCAGTAATCATTCCAGGATCAGTACTGATGACATCACTACTATTTAAACCACCTTTAGGCCCTTTACCATGGTTAGTGACACTAAACACCCTAGCATCAGAATGGCCGAAATTTCCAAACATCATATTGTCGCTCATTCCTCTCATTCCAAGACTATGATTGAACCCGGGAACAAAAGCACCAAAGACAAGTGCAACAAACAGCAAACCAAGAAGGCTAATACTTGCCACCTTCTTGGTCTTGGTCTTGGTCTTACTCTTGCTGTCCGCAGACTTCTTGACCTCCGGTTTCTTGGATACCTTCCCTGCAGCTGCTGCCTGCTGTGGCTTCAATCGTGGGATTGGCACAAGTGGGACATGGGAGCCATGAGGCCGCATTGCATACCCAGGAACCCAGGGGAAATGAATGCCTGGCAGCGGTGGCGGTGGGTACACCCCAGATGGCGGGCCACTCACCCCGGCACCACCGAGTTTCTGCCTCAGTGTGGCGTTCTCGGCCGCGATGAAGGAGATCTTAGAATTGAGGTCATTTATCACCGAGTGCATCGATTTCACCTTCTCCTCCAGCTCCTCGACGTACCGCTTCTTCCTCTGCCGAGAGAGCTGCGCGCTCTCACGGTTGCGCATCAGGCGCGCAGTCCGGCGCTTGTCCTCTTCTTCCTCGCCGCCCGCGCACCTCTCGTCGGAGTCCTCCGCGACGGCACGCGACGCCGATGCCGATGGGGAAAGCTCCCCGTCGCCGGATCGGCGGCACTTGGCCCCGTCCGAGATCGCTCCTCCGGGACTCGCCTGCTTCCGCTTGAGGCTCCAGTTCGGGGCGGCGCCGCTCCTCCCCTCGTCCGAGTCCTCGTGCTTCACCTCGTGGACGCCGGCGTTGGCCACGGCGGAGTTGGCGCCGGAGGTGGCCGGGGAGGCCGAGGAGGACGCGGTGGGGCCGGATCCGGCGGCGGAGCCCTCGCCGGAGTCGTCGCCGTCGTCCCCGCGGTCAGGGGAGCGGAGGAGGAAGTCGTCGATGGAGAAATCCACCGGCAGGTCGAAGTCCAGGCCATCGCAGCCTTCGTCGCCGGCGAATTCACCAAGCGGGAGACCGCCGGCGTCGAGGGGGAGGTCCGGGTCGAAGATGTGCGCCGGGTAGTGGCGGAGATCGAAGGCGGAGGAGGGGTCCAGGAGGGCCGGCTCCGCCATGGCTGCCTGCCGCCGCGTCACGAGGAACAGGACGGGGAGAGGCGGGGGTTCGCGCTAGGGTTTTGGCATCGTCGATGTGTAGTGTAGGCACGGGAGGAAGGAGCGGGGGGTGCTTTGGAATGGAAATCACGGGTACGGAGTGCGGACGGAGTCGGGGGTTGACGAACCTCGTGCCCGGGACGTGCCACTCCCCGATCCGGTCTTCCTGCTCGAAGTTTACCCGAACGTACGATTTCTTTCCAGTGACAGGTGGGACCTACACTTGTCCTAGACCCACAAGTCATTGGCGCATGAGTAGACGTGGGCGATGTGGCTGGGTGGGTATAGCAGCTAGTACGGAGTAGTAATAGATCTGGACTTGCTACTGTTGGGCACTGGCGGCTTGGCGTGCTCAGAGCGCTTTAAGCATGAGTAACGGAGAAGTTAAGACGCCTGGGACTGTGTGCGCTGGCATGTGGGGTCATGGTTTGGATGGTGTTAGGTTTAGCGAACGTGGGTATGGATAGAATCGGTTAGAAAAGTTTACAGGGTCTGTTTCGTGAAGGTTCTGGTGGGGCTGGGTCAGTGGGTGAGTGGTGCAGCGAATGTGACGATTTGGATAGGTAATTCTAGTGACTTTTTTTATTTTTTGGGAAATTTTTACAAATCGATCCTTTGAGATTAGCTGAGGCCTTGTTTAGTTTCTAAAAAATTTTAAGATTCCCTGTCACATCAAATCTTGCGGTTGCGGCACATACATAAAGCATTAAATATAAATAAAAATAAAACTAATTGCACAGTTCACCTATACATCGCGAGATTAATCTTTTAAACTTAGTTAGTCTATGATTCGATAATATTTGTCAAATAAAAACAAAAGTATCAGTATCCAAAAAGGCAAAATTTTAGAAACTGAACAACCCCTGATTTCCGGTTGCCTCTTCGCTCTTGGGCCGTCTACATTACAAGTTTATCTTAGGCCTTCTTTAGTTCCGAAAATTTTGTGGTTTTCGAGACTATAGCACTTTCGTTTTTATTTGACAAACATTGTCTAGTTATAGAGTAATTAGACTTAAAAGATTCATCTCGTGATTTATAGATAAACTGTGCAATTAGTTTTTATTTTCGTCTATATTTAGCGCTCCATGCATATGCCGCAAAATTCGATATGACAGAAAATCTTGAAAAGTTTTTTATTTTTTGGGTGAACTAAACAAGGCCTTAGTGGTCTCGTATGCATAGTTATATAGGATTTTTTTATGATTTAGATGGAAAAGAGAAGAAAAACAATATGGGAATATTGTTATTTCATTAAATAACCATTCACAACCTGAATTTTAAAGTTGTATTTAAAAAATGTGAGTTAATACGAGGTAATCCAAATGACAACTTATTATCTAAGTTGTCCAATTAGTTGACTTTAAATTGCATGACACTATTATAGGAGACCATGTACAAGATAAAACCAATGTACTTACCCTTGGTTGAATCTTGCAGCTAGTGCGATTAAATTCCTTTTATTAAAATTTAGGGAACATACATATGTCCATTCTGCTTGCCGTTCTACCACTAAGAGCATCTCCAACCATTATGCATTTGAAGTTATGCATTTTAGGTAAATTGCAAACACCCAAATGAAAATGGCAAGGCTAAAATCGGGTGATCTCCAACCGTTATGCAAAATGTCAAGTTCATCATCTTTTTTTCCCAGAAATTTTGTTTCGCGGCACTCTTTCCCGCGCGGCCAATCGATCCCGCGCCAAACAGCCCGCCGTCGTCTCCCGTTCACCAATTCCCGCCCCTTGGCTGCAGTACCGATCTCCATCAGGTTCTGTTCCCCATCAGTTTCCGGTCGCCGCCATCAGTTCGTCGTCAAGGCAGGTCGCCGCCATCAGTCAAGCCGTTGCAGCTCGCGAGCAGCAGAATTTCGTGAAGCCAACATGGGATCGAGGGTACCGGAGAATGGATCTAGCCGTATTGCACAGCGCATCGCCAAGGTTTGAACTTCGTAGCCGAATATCTTGATCCAATTCATGTGGTCTTTGTTCGATGTACTGAGCTGCGCAGTTGTTATCAGTGGCGGCGCGAAGGGAAACCGCGCGAAGGGAAGAAAAAAGCCCGCGAGGTGGAACCGAAATCCCGTGATCTCTATTTGCATAGCCAGACTCCTTTGGCATATATGCCAAGTTTCCCCCTCCAAATGCATAGCTATGTAAAATGCAAAGTCCAAATGCATAACGATTGGAGGGGTTTTTTGGAGTTTTATGCATTTTGGTAAATGCCAAGTCCATTTGCATAATGGTTGGAGTTGCTCTAAGAAACTAAACGTACAACCGGCCAGCCGTCCGATGTTAAAAAAAAAATGCTCGCTTCATTATGTGCCAGTATATGCCAATAAATCTTACGGTACATGTATGAAGTATTAAATGTAGATAAAAAATAAAAAAACTAATTACACAGTTTATCTGTAAATCGCGAGACGAATCTTTTAAGCTCAGTTACTTCATAATTAGATAATGTTTTTCAAATTAAAACGAAAGTGATACAGTGTTAAAATTCAAAAAAAAATCTAAACAAAACCTAATTATGTAATATTTCGACAGTGAAAGCTCTTTTCTAACATCCAAATCTCCAATCGATGGCAGAGTGTGGGCTTCATCTTTTCATCAGAAAATTATGTACGTAGTGCAGACATCTTATCCCACTGTACCGCGTGTGGAATTGTGGTGCAAAGTTTGCACATGGAAGCAGGAACCTTGGGCTTCGTAATCTTTGATCAGAATGAGGGCGGTGCCATTGAGTGTTGAGCGCGTGCTTTCATCATTTTAGCCTGTGACTGTGAACTTTCCCTCGCGTAGAAGCAAGAAAAAGACCACGGGACAAGGCGTGACAATCCTTTTATCTAAGCCAGCCAATTTTAAATTTAATTTAATATATAAAATACTTGTATTTATAATACTAAATAAGTGTCATTATGTTGAAAATGTACTTTCATACTAAATATATTTGAATATATAAAGATTTATACTTATTTTTATAAACTTATTTAAACTTAAGAAAAAATAAATTTAGTCAAAATTTAATATTGTAAATTTTCTAGTGCGGAGGGAGTATGATTATAGGCCTCGAAACAATCATCGAAGGTGTGCAGACCTTGTTTAGATCTACAAATTTTTTGGATTTTGGTATTGTAGTATTTTCATTTGTATTTGAAAATTATTGTTTAGCCATGAACTAACTTGGCTCAAAAGATTCGTCTCGCAAATTACAAAAACTATATAATTAATTATATTTTTATTTATATTTAATGTTTCATATATGTACCGTAAAATTTTATGTGACAGGAAATCTTGAAAAAAATAGATTTTGGGTGGAGTTAAACAAGGCCTAGATTTATCACATCCACTTCAAGTCGTGTAAGGTGTAAGGCCTTGTTTACTTCCACCTAAAAACCCAAAATTTTTCAAGATTCTCCATCACATCGAATCTTTAGACGCATATATAGAGTATTAAATATAGACGAAAATTAAATCTTTTGAGCCTATAATCATGTGCAGCTTTATTTTAGGCGAGGATTATTACATATATTTTATGCTAAAATTACAGTTTTAGTTCGTTGTAATTTCTATAGACATAGGTGGTGTTTATGAGTGCTTCATAAACTCTACTCTATAACCTCCACCTTAGAACAACTCCAAAAAAAATTGGAGTTTATAGAGCATATTTTTATGTGTTTTCACAACTCCACCTTTTTTTCTCGAATAGAGTGCGTGAAACTGAAACCGTTTAGCCCAAAAACATGGAGCGGAGCAGTTCTAAACATCTTCATAGTCTATAATTTTCTAATCTGATTATAAAAAACCTGATAGACAACTAGAAGTCATAATTTTTTCTATAGTCAGACAAGAAAAAAAATAATATGTTATAACACAAATAATATTAACTATAAAAAGTTAATATGTTTTTTCCCTACAATGCTCCTCTCGCGCCCTTCCGAGATTTAACCCCACCTAGAAATTTGATCGCCAAAAAAACACCTAGAAATCACGTGCCCACATGAGCTAAAACACCCGAGTGTATTTTAGCTTTACGTTTGAAACTGACCATGTTATAAAATCCTATTAATATACATTTAAGAATTAAATATGTTTTTCTCAAACCGATTTAGCCGGATCTAAACTTTGGCCCATAAATAGAATTGGCCCACGAGCCCCTGTTGTCCGACGGCCTGACGCACTAGGAATGTGGACGAGCCCAGCTCCCAGCTCGGACGCCGGATGCGTGCTGCGCGGCCACCGTGGCACCGTCCATCCGCCCCCTGTCGTGGTCTGGTGAAGCCGATGGCCGGACTGAAAAACGCGGCCGAATCGCACTGTCACTTGTCCTCGCGCCGACCGTCGCCGTCGCCGGTAGTTTCGTTGCACAAGACAAGAATAGTACTACTACTTGCGAGTCCCGACGTGCATCGTCGCACTCAACGTCGTGATTGGTTGCCTCTCGAAGTTCAACAAGTTCAAAAAAATCATTGTCATTTGCCAAGGTAAAGGATCGCCTCATGTCTGTGACTTGCAGAGGCTAGTGTGAGGCTGTGACCGTGAGAAGAAGAAAGGATCCATGCTCCCGTGAATTGTTGGGGTTGAGATGAGTCCCAAGCTTTTTGACATTCGATGAGTCCCAAGCTGGTGTTACTATTAAGGGCTCCTTTGGAACGCGGATTGGACATATATGCAGGAATAGGAGAAACGTAGGGATAGAATAGAATTGCATGTGTAAAACTGAGGATTAGAAATAATAGGAAACTTTACTAGAGTTGTTGTTTGGATGGAGATAGGAAGTTCACATTGGGATAACAGATGCCTATGCTTTCGTGCCTAGCTTGATACTAGAATTCTTTTTTTTTCTTCTCCACATCAGTAAAAATATTGACTAGCTTAACTATAAACTCATTGTTGTATTGTTCTAGTTAGTAATTGTCTTTGGCTTGCCCTCGTATTTATACTTTACGTCTTTACCTACCTCACATTTTTAGGTGCCTTGTTGTGCCCGCGGTCCTACTTAATCACGACGCGGAACTTTTTCCCAACACAATTGCTATGGCATTTTGAAGCAAAGAAAGTGAAAAGGTACGCCCAGACAAATTAGGGAGAAAATTGGAGCTCAAAAGATTTAGCAGTGTAAAATAACTTTATAGAGGTGTTACTTTATAGAGGTGTTTGGTTAAAAAATATCTAACGTGGTGGATCATTAATTAGTTCTTATGAATTTGTAAAATGCCTCCAACCCTAGTATTTATATTATTAGATTTTAAGGTCAGTCTCAATGTAATTTTATTAGAGTTTTATGAGCATTGAATGTGCTGATGTGGCACCACGTTAATAAAAAGAGAGATGATAAGAGTTTTATGGGAGCAGAGAGAGATTCATAGGGATGAAACTCTTGTGTACTATTTTCAAAATAAGATGTATTAGAAACTAGGACATGAAATCTCCATTGAGACTGGTCTAAGAAATTAGATAATGATGCAGCAATCATTTCTATGCTACAACTAAAAAAAGTAAAGTGAAAATATAATACATCACCATATTTCTCGAAGCAAACACTCCATTATTTTTTTAAAAGTTTATTTCAATAAAGACATTAAAAAAGTGCCTCATATATGACTTTCATCAAGGAAAACAATAGATATTACAAGTGATGAACTACTTGACATAAAACAACTACTTATGCTGATGTTGATACTGATTTCTTCTTAGAAAAAAACACTTTTTCATAGCTAGAAAGTAGTGGTTAACGTTGTTTCGTGACTAATCTGTACGCTTGAGCTTATCGGCCACTACTTTTTAGCCAGAAAATAGTGTTTTTCCCTAAGAACAAATCAACATTAGCATTAGCCGCAGAAATGATCAACTAAATAGTGGGGTGATCATTTATGCGGCTGATGCTGATGTTATTGCTAATTTGTTCTAAAGAAAAAAAATATTATTCTATGACTAAAAAGTAGTGGCTAATATTGATCTTCTTTCTTTCTTTAAGGGGTGTCCTTTTGGCCGTGAGGGCAATATGTGACCGCTCGAGGGTCCCCAAATCTAAGAGGTCCACTATTAATATTAGTACCTTAAGTATATATTATGTATTAGGCTTTGTCTTAAGCATCCATGAAGCCTAAATGGTCCAAACTAAGTCTAAGTGTACTCTATTGTGACAATTGATGGTTTCTACATTCGTTTATCGTGTTTCTCGCTTGTTGCGACCGGCGAATCAAGGAGACATATCCTTTCTAGTTCTAATTGATCGTTTATCTTTTTTGTTAGTCTATACTATGCTACTTTTATGCAAATTTGTAGTCTATGTTGTCATTGTTTTATATAAGTTTCGCTCAGGATCCCTAAATTCTTAAATAAGTTGTTGCTGCTTTCTTCGATCGTTAACCAACAAGCAAAGCTTGAGAATCATATAGACAAGGATAATAAGAGAAAGGTACACTTGCAAACTCCCTCGTGGATTCAAGACCAAGAAAAAGAAGAAATTAATATACCCATATGGTTGCTAGGTTGTCACAAGTTGCCCTTCAAATTAATCAGTGTAAAATGGACTAGTAGCGTGGCTGTACACCAAAATAGTGACTTGCAAGTTAGCATGAAAAAAAAGCCTAACCCAACAAAAAATATTGTTTCGATGTAGTTAGATACATACCAATACACATGGGTTGAAGTGATTTATAGTGGAATTTAAATTAAATTTCATCTCAATGCACCCGACACATAGATAGACGTGAATTCGACAACATCCAAATAAGACCTTGTATACAAAGTTAACGCATGTATATATATGTCACGTGTTAAAGTGTCGTGTGAATTTACACTGTTGTTCGTTAAATGGGTGGCTAGCTGAATCTAGAGACAGATAACTCAACTAATTGAAAATCCCTTTAATATCCATGCGTTAGTGTCATGCCATAGACAAAATGTTAATTTACGAGAACTATTGTCTCAATAGTTATATACCAAAAAAAGTGTCACTTTCTTAGTCATCCACACCTTGAGCTTCATTTCTTCCTCTCCAAAGAAATCCCCTTTGAATTTGGTCAATGACAGATCTTTTATATTGCATCTACTATATAAGTTGTTTTAAGGGAGTATGCTATATCAAATGAGGATATAGAAGAATATTGTCGCAACACATTGACTAAAGCTTGTCTCTAATATTTTTTAGGGAAAAGGGAGAGGGACTGTCTCCTTTATTTAGGAGAGCAAACGTTTCTTTTAGGAGATCTCTTTTAGGAGATTTTTTAAAAATAAGTTGTCTAGCCCTCACTCTCGGGTGTGGGGAGTCCACTCCACACCTATGTTTTTATTACGCCACTACTGCCCACTACGCCCATGGAGACCTCCATGGCTATGGTCACCCCACCCCACCATATCTGCCTGCCTCCTCTATCGCCTATGCCTTGTCACCGTCTCTTACCGCCCCGGGAAAGAGAAAGAAAAGAGAAGAGAAGAATCAAATAAGAATCGCCCCAAAGCACTACTCAAGTGTAGTATAAGATCTCCTAAAAAAGTTTGTAAATATATGAGATGAGATAAGAGATTTGGAGCAGCACCTCTTCTATCTTCTAAAATACTATCTTGTAGATATAGAAAATCGGATACTATATCCAGTGGAGATATTTTCGTAACTCCTCTAACATATCGGAGGAAATAACTATTGCCACGTTGCAGCACTTTCCGCACCAGAAATGTTCGGACTTCCTTTGAAATAATAAAAAAACTGTTCATACTTGCGTGTGAATCGGAAATCGCCACGGCCCACGCCGCGTACAAAAAATCCGCGGCATGCCCCCCCCCCCCCCCCCAAAGAGGTACTCCGGGCCGCCCGATCTCACACGAACGCTTACGATCGTGACCGGTCTCCGGTTACCCGATTCCAATTCCAGCGGCGACGCTACCACTCCGATCCCCAACCCGAGCCCGATACCGTCGCCTCATCATCTCATCCGCTGCGTGCCGCACCGCACCGCAGATCCCTGGCTGGCCTGGCTTCACGCGGCGTTAAAAAATCCGGAGCCGTGCTGGCGCTGGGAACCCCCCGCCCGCCCGCTCTCCTCTTCTCGGGCAGACGGGCACCGCTTCGCCTTCTCCGCGCAGGCAAGAGCAGCCAGCCGCTTCGGGATCGGGACGCGGAGAGGGGAAAGGCGAGTCGTCGTCCGTCCACGGCAGCTTCCCTCCCTCTCCTCTCCGCCCCCGCTTACCCTAGGCCGGCCCCGCCTGCGCCCCGCCCCTCTCCCCGCCGCCGCACGATGAGCACCTCTCCCGCCTCCGCCTCCGCCGCAGCCGCCGCCGCCGCGTCGCCTCCCGCTGCCGACGAGGCCGCGCGGGCGACGGAGACGGTGGTGGTCGACGAGAGGGTCGCCTCACACGTGGACCCGTTCCTCGTCGAGGCGCTCGACAACCCTCGCCATCGCCTCATGGGTACGTGCCGAGCCGCCCCTTGTCTGTTCGCTCACCACATCGCCTCTTGCGCCTGCGATTTCGGTGTCGTAGGATCATGCTTGTGCGGATGTGATGGTTGCTGTGGCTTTGCGTCCGTGGGCGGCGGGATTTGGGCCCGGATTCCCGCGCCTTGTCCCTAGGGTTTGGGACTGGTGCTTCCTCAGTGCGGAATTGGGGATTAGGATTTCCTTTAGGTTTGATTTATCTCGGGAAGCGGCGGGATGATAGCCTAGTAGTGCAATTGTGGTAATTCCTAAGTTTCCTGATTTATCTCTGGCTTATTTAGCTTGTAATATATATATACTTGCTGCTGCTGATTATGCTTTCAGCCTGCAATTTTATGCGCTACAAAACAATACTGATCGTCGACCTGTAGTTTTGGCTCAGTTATAGGTTTACAGTTGGTTTAGTGTATCGAAAACTTGCTGTTAAAGATGAATGGATGCATGATTGTCAGGAATCAAGCTGACTCTTTTTTGGGCAATTGTTGTAGCCTCTACAATGCTACTAGCAGTGTACTGAAAGGAGGAGCGATCTGTTCAGTGAATTGAAATGGTATTACCCAGAACACTTCGCTTCCAACCCGAGTACCACCAAATTCCTACTTGCCATGGGCCTGTGCTGCTTACATTTGGAATTGGTGGTTCAGTGCAGTTGTACTTGGCATGGGCTGTACAGTATGCATAGCACTGCTCTTCTTCGAATCACTACTTAATTGTTCTTTGTTTTTGGCCTTAGATTGTAGATTTCACAAGATTACTAGTATGTTGGGCTAATAGTTGCAAACCTACAACATTTTGTGCCCATTTTACAAACCCACAACTATTTTGGTTTGGTTTGATTTGCATGAAACTACAACTTTGTAACTATTCCCCTCTCAAAATGGCCAATTGGGTCCACATGTCAGTGGCAGTACATCACATTTGGCATGCAGGCCTTTGTCATGAGCATATAGCTGGCATGTAGGCATAGATAAGACCATGAAAGTGGAATAATAACAAAGTTGTAGTTTCATGAGAACAAATCCCAAAATATTGGTAGGTTTGTGTTTAATCTACTATAGATTGTGTTTGCAATGAATCATAAGCTCTAAGTATTTTTGGTTAGTGGTGATATAAATGGTTTACTACACGAGTGAACTATCCACATATCAACCTGTGTCCCTGTCTCCCCATTCTCCACTCTTATGCCAGTATTCTCTACCACCAGATTTTAACAATATGATATTAGATCTTTTGCCTTATTTTTTTGGTTGCTTTTTTGCCTTAAAACCACATCTTGGCTCTGAAGTTTGTGCCTTCACCTCATCCAAACTCCTAGGCACGTGCCTCGCATGACTGTACTCTGTACATAGTATGGTCGCTTGGTGAATACATGAAACAATAATAATGAATTCTATGCAATGAACACTAGTTGCACCTGGATCTGCACCATGGATTTTTTCAGAATAATAATAACACATAAATTGAACATTTTATGCATTTTACTTATATTATATGCTTACATTTTTGTACTTTTACTTATATTATATGTCTACATTTTTGTTGTCAGTAGGTTATTTTTCATATTTAGTCTTTCATTATTACATAATCATTCCAGTTCTCTCTTATTACAGTTCTACGAATGGAACTGGATATACAAAACTTCATGCAGAACCCTCAGCTGCAGGAGTTTGAATTCCAGAACTATCCGACTTCTTACCTCCGCTGTGCTGCTCATCGTGTTGCACAACATTATGGCTTAGAGACTATAGTAGCAGATAGTTTAGTAGAAGGCTCAGTTAGCAGGATTGTTGCAAGAAAAACACCAGAAAGCAGGTATCCTGCAATTGCTTTATCAGAAGTTCCTAGCAGACAAGCAAGAAATGATCATGAAGCGGCAGAGAAGCTTAAGTTTGTCATCTATCAAAGGCCCAAAGCATTCCAAAATGGAAGCGCTGATTCTAGAAACATGAATGGTGCACCAAAAACTGTTGAAGAGAGAATAGAGGAATATAATAAAGCACGAGCACGCATCTTCAATGGTTCTATTTCTGCAGATTCTGATGCTGCAAGTGTTTTGGGAACTCTTTCCACTGGCAGAGATGAGGCAGTGAATGTTGAGCCTTCTGTTGATGAAATCAAAATCAGCACAATGAACAGCCGCTCCAGAGTTGCTGTTTTCAAGGATACTGAAAAGGATCGTAGTGACCCAGACTACGATCGAAACTACACAAGGTTAGCATATCCATCAGTAGAATTTTTTGTTGTGGCCACCAATTGATGTTAGGATGAGATGGTGAAGGTCTAACATATATCCTCTTGCAGGTATGTTAGGAACCCAGTGCCTGACTTCAACTTGAGCCCAGGTGCCTTCAACTTTGTTGTGCCCCAGTTTATGCAGTACGGTGTTGGTTATATGCAATCTCCTGGCATGTCCACAAACCAGCCTACTGTGTACTTTGGCCAGCCTGATCTAGCAATGGGGTCTTCTTCTGGAGCTACTGTCTACCCACATTGGCCAACGCCAGCAATGATGTATCCCCATTGCTATGATAATGTTGGTCCAATGATATCTCAGGTGAGCATAATCAAATAACTGAATTCTGACATTGCAAATATTGCATTTTGAGTATACTGTGCACCTTCAGCTATAATCTCCAATTGTAATACTATCCTCTGCTGAAGCATTAGAGCTTATCTTTTTTGATCATGTTTTCTATATTTCAGTAGTAGCCCTACAAAAGTTTTAATGTTTAGATGTGAATAGCCAGCAAACGTATTCTGGCTACAAATTAGTTTAACGAGAAGAACATGTTTTTGGGAACTCAAGCTCAATCTGTACATTCTATTTTCATATATGAAATTCCATACTCATGTGAAGATACAGGCAGGTTGAGCTTACAATTTTTGCTAGCCAAACTTTTAAGAATGCCAGATTCTTGTTACTGGAGGGGGACTGATGATCCCTTTTGCATTGCTTGATAGGAGACTTTTTACATTTTTATTCTTTGTAAAGGTGATGTTATGTAGTATGCTTAATAGGGTCTGCAGTCTTGCAACTTGAAAATGACCCCTCAAACAAATGAAAACCTGACAGTTAAATTTATTCGGGATTTCTTCCTTCTGACGAACTGAACATCATCTTTTGTTGTTCTCGCAGGTTCCTCTGTACCAATCTTTCAACCATGGTTAGGAGATTCTTTCTGCTTGCTGGAAAGTTGGGAACACTCTCTGTTGAACTTGCTATGTTGTGCTGTCCTATGTTAAGTGGAGTTACTTTAGATTCGAGCCATTTCTATTACAAAAAATTCATGTAGCGTCGAACGTAGTCTGTATAAGGAGTCCTAATTCGTTGAAACTATTATCGTGAACTAGTCTGGAACTGTGATGCTTGTCTAATGTCTAGTTCTCGTCTGCAATTTGCTCTCGGTTTAGGGTTCACCGCCTGGTCTTGAACTGTGGTATGGTCGTACTGGTACAACCAGGTTCACCGCCTGGTGTCTTTTTATTTTTGACCCCCTTTTAATCATATATTTTAAAACAATCTTCCCTAAAAGTTATCTTTAGATCTAATAATCCACTTGGTTGTGCCACACCACAATGGCGACCTAATAAAGTTGTTGTCTCGTGTATTGACACGATAAAGCTATCAAGTTGGGATCACTTGTCGGACATGGTGATCTTGTTGTACCATTTCTTGTAGTACCACAAAGTGTTTTTGTCATGTCACTCTATGTCACTCTTTGGAGTGATATTTCGTTCGGTACCACAGTGGTTGTCATGATACTCCATTTGGAGCGATTGCGATAGCTATATTTCGTTACCTTTTGTATCCCGTTAAGTCATTATAATTTTATCTCATGAAACTTAGGGGGTGTTTGGTTTAGGATGTTAAAATTTAATAGGTACTATAGCAGTTTCGTCTTATTTAACAATTAGTATCCAATCAGTCTGACGACTAATTAGGCTTAAATGATTAGTTTCTCAAATTACTCTCCAGCTGTGTTTTTAGTTTTTAGTTTTATAAATAGTTTATATTTAGTACTTTACGTATGTGTCTAAACATTCGATATGACGGGTGGTAAACTTTTAACAGGGCAGACCAAACGGGGCCTTAATATACTAGTATATTGTCCGTGCTAACGCTACGGCGATATCTAAGATAACACACATTAGATAGTCATTCATCAAACTTAGTAAAAAATCTATCTTATGAATGTGAAAAATATGGTAAATCTAAAGCAATCTATTACATTTGATCAATGGTTATTACAGATGTGTTAGCCTGTTGCTATAGCCATCTTTCGGTAATTTCCATATTATTTCAGGCCTTGTTTAGTTCCCAAAAATTTTCAAGATTTCCCGTCACATCGAATCTTTATACACATGCATGAAGCATTAAATGTAGATGAAAATAAAAACTAATTGCACAGTTTGTCTATAATTTGCGAGACGAATATTTTGAGCCTAGTTACTTCATAATTGGATAATAATTGTCACAAACAAACGAAAGTGCTACAGTTGCCAAAACCAAAAATTTTCGCGAACTGAATAAGGCCTCAGGATTAAATGGGTGGCCTCCGCCTAGCCATCTTGCTGCTGCTTCTTCCTCCTCATCTTTCCTACTTGGCGGCCGATGCATTTATCTATGAGATAAGGATTAAAAAGTTAAGGCTGATGGAACTCATGTGTTTGTACTGTGTAACATTCGAAAAAAACTATATTATACTAATTTGTTGTCAACTACTAAGATGTATCATGACCAGATATATCATCCGTGCTAACTCTATGGTAAGTAAAATACAAAACAAGAGCGGAGTTCGTGTGACGGCGGCGGAGCCCACCCACCGCCCCTACAAAGGCCTAGGTTGTGCTGCACGAGCATTGCATGGCTGCAGATGCTGATGGATAAAATCATGTAATGACTTCCTCGGCCTACTGTGGATGAACTGCGGAAATATTTGGCAGCAATATCCCGGCGCAATGCCTTCGATTTATCACTAATTAACTAACAAATAACATGCCTGACTAAGCTGATCATTTATTAGTGGATTCTTTATTACTGTGGAGAGATTAGAATTGGACATAAACAACCCAAGTATACTAAAAGAATTGCAACCGCAAGAGATAGTGACAGAAAAAAAAAATATTAGAATGGTTCAAAAGTCCTGCAGATAGAACTAAAATAGTGCACATCGAAAAAGATGAATGGATAGAAGAGTAACCATTCCTGAATTCAGAATCTCTCTACAACCACCTAGAACAAATCTCACTACATGAAAGCTAACCTGTGAAGTGTGAATCAAATCCAGATGCCCCAGGTCCGCCTCGCTCTGGTAGTAAACGATGGCCACCTCCCGAAGCCCATCCTCCCAGCACATGATCCCGGCGACCGGCGTCCACCATCGCCACCCACCAGAACACGGGAACAGCCCCAGACCCCGTTGGCCGCGAGGGCCCAGCGTACGAGCTCTAGCGGGAGGCCATCCCGGCCTCTCCTCGCAGCGAGCCCGATCTGGCGGCTGGCGATGGCCTCCGCTCACCTTGACCCCGTGCCTTGCCATGGCCTCGCCGCTCCACTTGCTCCTCTAGCGGCAGGAATTGCGAAAGCATCAAAGATTCATTTTTTTTTCTGAATCTGAAAAAAGACAATACAGAAGTTGGGTGCATGCGGGATTCGATATCTGGTGGCCTGGCGCCCGAGGATGAGGAGGACCATACACTCAATCCTCGCCCTTGATTTTGAGTGAGCAAGAAGAGAGAATGTTTAAAATTAATCTGGACAGTTCATTTCTAAGGTGTAATTTTTTTGGTATATTTTTATGGGTACCTGGTTGGAGGGATCCTGGGGATTTTTTTTTTGTGGATGTAGGATAGAAAATGTTGGTGTATTAGTAGGGTAGATAGATAGATGTAGCAAGTGCAAACAGTTCTGACAGAGAGTGACTAGCATTGGCTTTTCTATTCCGTTAACTTATTATGATTTAATCTCAACGAAACTTGCCTAAGGCCTTGTTTAGTTCCAAAAAAATTTGCAAAATTTTTCAGATTCTCCGTCACATCGAATCTTTAGACGCATGCATGGAGTATTAAATATAGATGAAAATTAAAACTAATTGCACAGTTTGGTCGAAATTGACGAGACGAATCTTTTGAGCCTAGTTAGTCCATGATTGGATAATATTTGTCAAATACAAACGAAAGTGCTACAGAATCGATTTTTCAAAAAATTTTGAAACTAAACAAGGCCCAAATTTTCCTAACTTTATAGCTCACCGTACTGCTGAATCGGCCGGGCCCACGGGGCGGCTCACCCTCGGGCTCCCTCGGCCCAAATCCAGAAGACCCGCACGCTGCACGCATCCACCAAGGCCTTTCCAAACTCTCAATCCTTCAAAGCCCAGACAGCCCAGAGCAGGCCTGCAAAATGTGTTCATAGTTTTTCTTGGAAGTATACCATAGATCCTCTGCGCACTCATGGTTCCAAGATCCAAACAGGACTAGAGGCAGCATTCCCCACCCAAAAATTTTTCATCCATCCCATCAAATCTTTGGACACATACATAAAACATTAAATGTAAATAAAAAATAAACTAATTACACAGTTTAGTTGAGAATCACGAGACGAATCTTTTAAGTCCAGTTACTCCATGATTAGCCTTAAGTGCTACAGTAACCCACATATGCTAATGACAGATTAATTATGCTTAATAAATTTGTCTTGCAGTTTCCTGACGAGCTATGTAATTTGTTCTTTTATTAGTTTCTAAAAACCCCTCCCGACATCCTTCCGACACATCCGATGTGACACCCAAAAAATTTTCGTTCCCAAGCCCTTAAATTAGTCGTAGATTCCGGGTGCCTCCAAATTCGTTGCACTTGCGATCAAACATGCCACAGACAATGTGCCCACCACATTCTTTACACTTGTTGTGGATCAACGATACATATATATGTTTAGCCCATATCCCCGGATTAGACGAGATTTTATATATACATATATTAGGTTAGATTAGAGTAATCACTTGTGGCATCAGCAGGGGCATGAGCTCAGTGGCACCACCAAGTGGAAGTGGCGCGCATTATAAAACGCAATCAGATTCTCCCGGCCGCGCCAGTGGGCATGATTGGCAATACACTATCATATCTTATCTCGTCGTCTCGTGGATAGGTGCTGCGTGTTTACGGCCGCATAAACTAATGGCGGCGCGGGTCGCGGGCGCATGCTGCAGAGTGTGAGATGAGATCCATCTCGAATCGATGGAGCTGAGCTGAGCTGAGCCTTGCTCAACCGTTTAATATTCCTTCATGGCATCTGCTGTGCTGGGGACAATAATTAATAAGATATATATATCTCTAATGCCAGCATCTTCTTCTGCTAACTGAAAGATATTCTGGTAGTAGCTGTACTCCCAAGCAAGAAGCATCTCTATTGTCTCTCTCTGTTTGCAGATATACTCGGACGATCTGTAGGATTTGGTGTGGTAGCCGGTGGTTGTACTTTGTATGTGGGATGATGCCCATCAGATCCTGTGAAGCTTCCTTCTGATGCAGGACACAGGAGCACCCATGAATTTTCTTTTCTTTTTTCTGAATCACTGACTTGGAGATTTGCAGCATGACTGCAATTATATTGAGCATTCTGATCGGTAGGTGGCTTACCTGCCGTGCCGAAGGAGGGGGGCACAAGGGAGGCATGACATGGTGACCTAGAGTATTCTAGTTTTGACACCATATGGTGTCTCCATGTCCAGAGGAATATATATTTATACCTGAACCGACAGTGAGAGCATGACCTTACAACCAACAGTGCATCAGTACGCCACTAAGCAGCAGCAAGCCGATCAGACGCTCCGCACTTGGAAAGTTTCTCTTCCCTGACACCATCGTGGTACTGTATTATTAGTATAAAGACTGAATGGACTTGTAAAATACAGTTCAGATCATAACTAGGAGGAATCAGACCATCTGATTTCTGAACTAATGCTGCTGCTGCAGGCTACAGCTGGACTAGACTAGTGAGAAATTCACTGGTATTTTGTATTAGCATGTGCTGCAATGTCATCTACTAGCATCTATCTGTTCTGCATAGTCTGTATTAGCCTTTACCAAAATTCATTCTTCTTCTATGAACTAGCAAAACAATTTGCAGGCTTAGATTCTGGGGCTTTTATGAATGATGAAATATTCTAATTCGATCCATTGAATAATAGTAGCTCATTATGTATACAACAAAAAAAATGGAGAGATTGGCTTGTAGGGAACTCTTTTTGTTTAGTTACATATAGGAAAAAAAATGGATAGATTGGCTTGACTCGGCTAATAAACAACAAACATACAAAGATGATATTGTCATGAGATAAGACTGACATGGAGATTTTCTCCCCCATTTTCCTTTTATTCTAGAAGACGACGGCTTTCAGAAAACAACCCCAATCTTGTCAGTAGTCAACTGGCTAGTCCTTTGGCCAATGAACACCTGGGTCCCAATTCTTATGTCCGGCATCACAGATTTGGTCATCTCAATGCAGAAACTGCCTAAATCTCCGAACATTTACAGAACCAATAAGCCGGAACATGGAGCTTTATGGTTCAGATATCCTGGTTTTTCCGCCCTTTAATTGGCACTAAATTCTGTACTATGCTGTCGCTGTTTACTATTACTCGATCCTAACCACCACTGTTTGGGAGTGTGAGAAAACAGAGCATCAAGAAAGCATGCCTGTCCCCCAGCCCAGTCCATGGAAGAGCTCTCTCTCTCAGCCGCTTGCGATGATGGTGACCAGCAGTGATAAACAAATGCCAACCAAACTGGCAGGCACTTCCTTAACCTGACGGCTAGGCAACGCTTAGCTTGCAGTCAACTTTTTATCCTGCTCTCACCTCTAGATGAATGATGCTATCAGCCTTTGGATTAAACTACTACAAGGGATTACCAAGGGAATGTCACTTTTTCACGTCCAAAGCAAAGCTTGTGTCTGCTCTTGTTTATTCCCTGCTGCAAGAGCACAAGTGAAAGCTGCAGTTTACTTTGACTGGACGTAGGCGGCTCGATTGTGCGTGAAAGTGAAACTTTGGGCCTAACTCCGGGGAATTTTGCTAAGCCTTTTGCGAGTTGGATTCTCTAGACGAATCTGCAGATGCTGTGCCCACCAATTAGTTGATACTATCAGAGAGCATGCACACAGACAGAATTTTAGTTCTTTGTAACAGGCATCTACTGACTACTGCTACTACTGTCTCTGGTCTAGCTAGACCCTCCATCAAAATTCAAGTGGAAAGAATCCAAGGTTAGTCACTGCTAAAAAGCTGGACAAAAGAATATTAATTAGCATGCTTGCTTTTTTACTTTTGATTAATAATTCAATCCGAACAAGAGGATAAATGAATTAGCATATCCTGTCTGAAAGTTGTTTAGCCTGAAACATACTCCTATTCAGACAACACAGAGAAGTGACCAAAGGTTTGGACAGGGTGAGAGGATCCAGCAGCGCCACATCAATACCTTGTACGAGCAGCTAAACGAACAATTCTGTGGTGTCAAACCGTCCTGTCCTTCTCAGCGAATAAAATTGAAAGAATCTGAAGGTCACCGTCACCCGGACAAACATCGCTGTCGCTATGCAATCTCCAAACCCCAGTTGATAGCTCGAAATCTCCCAACTCCCAGTTTGTTAATTGCTAGTGCCAAAGCCAACCCCATGTCATGCCATATCATTGTTTGTTCATCCATCGATCCACCGTCGCATTTCCGAACATGAGGCACCGCCGTACCTAAAGGCTTAATTAAATAACAAATCTCGGCTGATGTGTGGCCTAGAATTATATACTAGTAGTTCATTAGGTGATGGCGATAAGGAGGAACAAAGGATCAATGACTTTGGTGATAGAGAAAGAATAAAAAGAACAATGACTTGTTGTTTGTTTTTTTTTAAAAAAAAAAAGAAAAAAGAATTATTGGATTACATGGGGAAGAAAGAACTCTTTCATGCTGGATTGTTTAATCAAAGGCGATAAAGATTCGCCATAGACCAAAATTGTTTTTGGGCATGATATGCTGCCGCATATGTTGAGGGGAGGATACTTGATTTGCCAATCATCACTGAAATTTGAGGCTAACTACTTTTTTTTTCTATGAATGACACTCCCGAACCTGTTGGATCGCTTTGACTCTATTGATTCTTTCGGCTGAAAATCCGCTCCTTCAGATTTTCTTTTTTCTAAAACAATTTCTTATTCTCACTTTATGCAAATTATGAGTAGGACTAATTTTAGTATAATATTTCTTTTGAATCACAATCTACACGCACTTCCTGATCCTGAAAGATAATACTATTTCTCAGAAGTTACGGATAGTACTGCATCTGATAACAGGGATAAGCAGATCGGATACTGACAGACGGGTCAGACCCAGGGCTAATGCTCTCAGTATCACGCAGCACTCTTATCCGTGTGTCTGAGGACTGCGAATCGTCCATGTGTCCCTGGACGTCCCAGTCATGGCGACCCATCAGGTCAGGTGTTCAAGTGCCTCCCGACTTCCTGCGAAAGCTCAAACGCTGGGCCTTGTTTACCTCCGAAAAGATTTTAGATTTCGGTACCGTAGTATTTTCGTTTTTATTTGAAAAATATTATCCAATCATAGACTAAATAGGCTCAAAAGATTCATCTCGTGATTTATCAGCAAACTGTGTAATTAGTTTTTGTTTTCATCTATATTTAGTTCTTAATGCATGTGCCGCAAGATTCGATGTGACGAGAGATCTTGAAAACTTTTTAGATTTCGGTGGAAACTAAACAAAGCCTAGGCCACTTGCGGAAGCAACAACATTCCAAGGGCCGGCCCTCTCCGTCCGTTCATTCACATATTCCGCGTGTACGATGGCAAAAGAAACAAATACAGAAACCGATATAATAATCTAAGGGCAATATCTACGATGGTGTGAGAAAATACATACACGGCCAGAATATATACGGCAGTGGAGCTAGAAAATTTTACATGCCGGGACAATTCTTATTATGCAGGAATATTTATCTGGGAAGATGGTATATTGAAATTTGAAAATTGGTTACCCTCAATAATAATAAATGTAGTGAGGAGAAATGGAAATTTGATCATGAAGAAATCCAGTGAGGAGAATGCATGCTTAACATTGCATTTCATTGTCGGGCAATTTGAATGAATCGGCATTAGCAGCCCCTTCAAAGACCGTTGCGCACGGTGTATACTCATATACTCAATTCTTTTAAATTATAAGTTGGTTTGACTTTTTTAGATATATTTTTTTACTATGTATTTAGACATAGTGTATATGTATAGGTCAAAAAAAAGTTCTATAATTTGAAATAGAGGGAGAATTTTCCTATCCTGTAATAATGAAGCGCCAATTCGAGGTCGCTATGGTAAAAACTATTATTAGCTGATTTATTGTGAAAGAAAAACACCGTTAAATAGCTGTCAGATTCGGCCGATAAGTCTAACCAAACAAGGACCATGCACGCTTTGTACTTGGGGTCCTAGCGCGTGCTCTGCTTTTGGTGATGGATTGGTAGGGCACCGGGCGACTACACGCGCACGAGAGTGGAGCCTGAACTGGGCTGCACAAACGCAGGCGCCGCTGATCGTGATCTGATCACGCCGACCCCCACCCCCACCACCCCCGCTCCCGCTCCGCCGGCTTTTCTTCCCCCATGGCGATCTCGGGACCCGAGGATCAAGGGGGATTTAGCCTTCGAATCCACACCATGTTTGCAGTGCAGACGATGATTGGGAGCTGATTTGTTGGTTGCTGCTGCGTGCGCCCCCGCCCTCCTTTTCCGCGATCCACAGCATGCCTGCCTGCCTGCCTGCCCTCCTTTTCATCTCATCTCGCCACAACCAGGGTCCAGGGCCAAGGTTTTTTTGTGTGTGTGAAAAGGCGTGTGGCGTAGGGCTGAGAAAAAAGGGGGGAGCTTTGCCTACGGGTACGGGAGGGAGGGCTAGGAAAAGGCAGGCGTCAGGGATGGATGTTCTTGGGGCTACCGTGCACTAGTATAGTACGCCCAGGAGCAAAGCAACCAGCACGTATTCGGAGGATCATCTTGATCTCTGCGGGTGACGTGCCAGCTGTGCTTAGTAGTGTACTTGCCTTGTTTTGATCTGTTTTTTTTTAAAATTTTATTATTGTAGTATTTTCGTTTGTAATTGATAATTCAACTATGAACTAACCAAACTTAAAAGATTTGAGTAGCAAATTATAAGTAAACTGTACGATTAGTTATTTTTTATCTATATTTAATGCTTCATATATGTGTCTAAAGATTTGGTGTGAGGAGAAATCTTGTAACTTTTGGAATTTTGAAGGGATCTAAACAAGTCTAAACACTTGGTTGGTACTAGTGCAGATCTTGATGGCCATATATCGTCATTTGAATCATCTCCATGTGTTTTTGTATGCATCTGTACAGTAGTGTAGTACATGTGTTTGGCTCCATGGGGAATTTGTGTTGCTCAGCTCGACGACAAAGGTGGCGAAACAAAGATCCAATCACGGGTCACGACGTAAGTTGAAGGATGGCGTGTGGACCTCCGGTGAAGATTTGATAGGGGATCCCAGAATGTAATTGGTAGAGTATGCAGGTCGCTTCTTCCATAATTCATTTCCAAATCAAACTCGTACCTTTTTCCCAAATCAAGTCCTCTTTACATGTCAGAAAACACAAAAGGATTGATTCCCTTCGACCTTATTGATAACGCAATAACAAAACAAAACCAATCTAGTACTCCTATGACCTACAGTATGTGCCAGCAGCCGCGATATGGTCCTGCAACGGTTAATTCTTTGCTGTTCTTGATGGATGGTCAACCGGTGACCACACACACATCATCACCGGCAAGAAAAAGGAGCCCTAGGAAAGCAGGTATAAATGCGACACATACAAAATACTAGCAGTTTCACTGCCCTTACTTTCTCAATTATTCTCTTCCTTCTTGGCCTTGTTTAGTTCACACCGAAAACCAAAAAGTTTTCAAGATTCTCCGTCACATCAATTCTTTCAACATATGCATGAAGCATTAAATATAGACGAAAATAAAAACTAATTGCACAGTTTAACTGTAAATCGTGAGACAAATCTTTTGATCGTAGTTAGTCCATAATTGAACAATATTTGCCACAAACAAACGAAAATGCTACAGTAGCGAAATCTAAAATCTTTTCACATCTAAACAAGGTATAGTAGGTACCAAACTTGTTTAGTTCCAAAAAAATTTATAAAATTTTTCAGATTCTTTGTCACATCGAATCTTGCGGCACATCCATAGAGCATTAAATATTGATAAAATAAATAACTAATTACATAGTTTATCTGTAATTTGCAAGACAAATTTTTTGAGCCTAATTAGTCAATAATTAGATAATATTTGTCAAATACAAACGAAAATACTATAGTATTTATTTTGCAAAATTTTTTAGAACTAAACAAGGCCTAGAGCAAAGTTGTTGCATCTTGTTTTTGTCATACTTTTACAACAATCCTTTGAAAGAAGGGGTGTATGTGGGTTATCCCACAAACCTATATATACGCTTAAAATTGCATGTTTCTCGTGGTAACTCGCAATATTAAGCCTATATAGGAAGTTCATGAACCAACCACTTGCATCAAGGACACCTCGGGCACTCTCCTTCCACTTTGGCGAGGCTACAGGTGGCCAGAAGAAGAACGGGTCAATCCCTCACCAACATTTTAGTAAGTTCTTTAAGTTTAGTTGTTTAGGTTTACTCCAAATAATATATGATCCCATGAATTGAAACCAATATCTAAAAAAGGTTTCCCATTGTATTATTATATTACTTTCCAGTTCCTCGGAATCAAATTAACAGAGCCTCTTTAAATCAATATTGATATCAGTCAGGAACTTATTACATGCAGTAACTTCGATGATGACTATGACAAGATCACCATTGAGGGAGTCAACGGTAGGTCAGTTTGTAGTTTACTATCTGCAGAAGATAAGTTTGCTCATGTGCACTTCTCAACGCAACTGTAGTAGAAAGGATTGAGAAAAAGATTTATTTAGGGGGTGTTTAGTTCCCCATAGAATCCAAAATGCAAAATGCCAACTACTTTGGAGTGATGAGATGCATAAAATGCCAAAATTTTCAGAGTCGTGTAGTTCCATCCAAAATGCAGAATTTATTGTTGTCATAAAGGCTCTTGAGGCCTAAATCCAAAATGAAGAATAACTATATTTTTACCAAAAAAATCTGCATGGTGTTTAGTTCTATTTTGCAAAATAATGGATCAAAACCCAAAATTTTTTGAGAAAAAATGGGAACTAAACACCCCTTAGCGGAAATTTTCAGGGAAACTTCTCTTTCTCTCTTTGTCGAGCACTGGGATTTTGTCGGTTTCGCATGCGCAAGACTACACCTATTTGCTGCTAATACCAGTCATAATAGGGTAGTTAGACAAATCAAAGTGCTCTCTCTCTCTCTCCTCTGTCTTTAGATTTTAGTATAGTACTACGTACTAGTAGCACTCCATCAGATTCAGCCAAACTGAAACTGCATCCGTACGCGCATTGATGCGTGGACACGCAGCAGCGCACACAACATTTGCCAGATCCAGGATCCACCGCGACGATGATGATATCCACCTCGGATCGGAGATATACGATGCGGAGAGAAAACGGAACGGAACCCGAACCGAGCAGCAAGCCAAACAAACAAGATTCGTCCCCTCCCCCCGATTCCGTCTATTCTAGTACGAGTACAACTAGACATTAGGGCCCTGTTTAGTTCCAAAATATTTTGCAAAATATGAATAGTAACACTTTCGTTTGTATTTGACAAATATTGTTCAAGTATAGACTAATTAGACTCAAAAGATTCGTCTCGTTAATTCCGACCAAACTGTACAATTAGTTTTTATTTTCATCTATATTTAATACTTCATGCATATGTCTAAAAATTCGATGTGTCTGAAAAGTTTTGCAATTTTTTTGGGAAGTAAACAAGGCCTAGTACCAGTAGAAAGCTTAAGTGCGTGTGATCCGGCGTGAGACATGGCCACATGAGGACAAACCAAACTCCAGCTAAGATATCATCATCATCATCATCGCCCCCTCATCTGATTGTCATCTCACTCCACTAGATCGCTTACACTGCAATCTCACGAGTCTTTTTCGCTTATTTGTCTGTTTTTTCTCTCATAATATATTAGCGAACGGTATTTTCCGTAGCTTTTTAGCCGCTGCGAGAAGAACTGTTTTGGATGAAATTCGTTGCTCCGAAATACTGGGAATGCAGTACAGTGAGCGGTGGGTGAGAGAGTTGATCACCATTGGGTTGGGTTTTTGGAAGGCAGCAGCAGCAAGCGAAACAAGGAGCTGCAAAGATGGCACAAAAATAGGTTTGGACGGAGGGGCCGGGCAGGCCACTAATTAAAACCAGTGTCCAGGTCCAGCGCAGCGCCCAAAACTCACTCACTCCCCAGATTCTCTCTCGCTCATCCATCATCAGCAGGCAGGCAGCGGCTAGAGAAAGAAAGACTAGAGAGAGAGAGCGGAGACCGGAGGGGGAGGATTTATCATGGCACGGCAGAAGCAGTAGCCGCAGCAGCAGGGGATCGAAAAACCACCCTCCCTCCCTCCCCCCTTGCTGTGCTGTGCGAGCGAGATACTACTACAAGAGAGAGAAAGGAGAGAGAGGAGAGAGAACGAAGGGCAGGAAAGCTAGAAGAAGAGAGATCCACCTCGAAGTAACCCCTCCCTCCTCTCCCTCCTCTCCTCGCTTGCTCCTCCTGCTGGAGTGGAGTCGAGCCTCCTCCTCCTCCTCCTCCTTCCCGGCGTCGAGTCGAGCGACCGAGCTGCAAGAATTGCTCTGCTCGCCCCTAGGAGAGGAGGGAGAGCAGAGGAGGACATGAGGGAGGAGGAGGAGCCCAGCTGGTTCGCGCGCGGCGGCGGCGGCGACGAGCACCAGCTCCCGCGGCCGGACGAGCTCATGCCGCTCACGCAGACGCTCATCACGCCCGATCTCGCCGTCGCCTTCGACATCGCCACGCACGGCGGCGGGGCGGGTGCGGGGGGCGCCGGTGGCGCGGGCGGTGGTATGCCCGACATCAACGGCAACGGCGGCGGCGGCGGCGCGTCGTCGGCCGCGGGCTCCAGCGGCGGCGCCGGCGGGGGCGGCGCCGGCGACGAGCCGGCGCGGACGCTCAAGCGGCCGCGCCTCGTGTGGACGCCGCAGCTGCACAAGCGCTTCGTCGACGCCGTGGCGCACCTCGGCATCAAGAACGCCGTGCCCAAGACCATAATGCAGCTGATGAGCGTCGACGGCCTCACGCGCGAGAACGTCGCGTCCCACCTCCAGAAGTACCGCCTCTACCTCAAGCGCATGCAGGGGCTCGGCGGCGGAGGCGGAGGCGGAGGTGGAGGCGGAGGCGGTGGAGGTGCGGGGGGAAGCCACTCCTCGGGGTCCGGCACCGACGCCCACACCGAGCACCTCTTCGCCACGGGGCCCGTCCCCTTCCTCCCGCCGGGCCACGGCCACCGCGCGCCCGTCGACACCTACCCGCCCTTCTCCCCCATGGGCGGCGCCGCGCACCACCACCACCAGCAGCACCACGCGACGCAGATCGGACACTTCCACCACCCCGCCGCCGCGCGCCCGCTCGCCCACCACTACGGTGCTTCGGCTACCGCCGGTTTCGACCACGGCGGCTTCCTGAGCCGCGTCGCCGCGCCGCCCGTCGTCGGCCCGCCCGGGATGCACCACCACCGCATGGTCGGCGCCGGCGCCGGGATGGGGATGATGGCGCCCGCCTCCTTCGCCGACGACATGGACCTCGGATCCCGAGGCGCTGGCGGCAGCGGCGGCCGCCGCGAGCTCACGCTGTTCCCGACGTCCGGGGACCACTGACGGCCGGCTCGCCGGGGCTCCGTCCGACGACGGACGGCGATGGGCATCGGAGTCACTGCGGGCGGGCGGCCGCCTCCGCCCTCCGCCCTCGGGTACATAAAATTCGAAATTCGTTTGCTTCCTGTCCCCCACCCCTCTGCTGCGCAACCGCCGCTGCTTCCCACAGATCGGCATACAAATCGAGCAAGGCTCAACCCACCACATCTCAATCTCAATCTCAATCTCATAGAGTCCAAGAATTCTTGGGAATTAGCAATCCGTCCATGCGTTCCTTCCTTCCTCCTAGCATCTCTCGTCTCGTCACCCACCATTGTTGCTGTTGCTGTTGATGTTCGTGTACTGCTGCTGCTGCTGCTGCTATTTGTCATCTTCTCCCCTCCTCCTCTCCTTCCATTGTTCTTGCTGCTGCTGCTGATGACATAAAAAGTTAGCCGTAGAAGAGATGATATATTTAGAGGATTGTACAACGAATTGTGACTCGACAACTTTCTCGCATCCACCATCATCCGGCTTCAATCTTTGCGATCGCGCCAAGATTCCAGGCTCGACACTCTCTGTTCTTGTCTTCTTGAGTGATGCAATGCAACGCAAGCCACCTTTGCTTCAGAGCAGCTAGTGAGTGACCCGTCAAACAACAAGTGATGCAACCGTTGTGCATGATGATAAGAGGTTTCTGTTTTCATATATGGATAAATATAGGCAGGGTTGAATAATCGGTACCAAGGTGTAACAATGGAGATGAATAACTCTTGAGGATTATTACACCTACATGTATGATAATCGGATCTTTGTGGGAGTGAAACCATCTGCGAGCGTCAAAGTGGAGATTCAGAGCTTATTCTGCTGCTCTGTCAGTTTTCTTCCTCAGCACCTCCTTTGATGGAGGGTAAGAGTTGATGAGTATATGATATATAGCAAGCAAGTACTAGTATCAATGTAGCAAGGGTTGCAACACTTGATCACATTGTGTTTGTGCCTCCCTAGAACAAACATTGGAGCCAGCAGCTCAAATTGGAGTTTGTTGTAGTAGCAAATTGTAGCCATCATCAGCCATTTGTAAATCTGCGCGACTTATAAAAGAGCTTCTTTGTAGCCCTGAGGAAACAAAAAAAGAGACCAGCTTGATGAATCATGCTGCTACTAGTACAGTGATGATGCTTACCGTTCTTGCATAAGTACTGTGTTGGGCTCTGTTCAAGTCATGATCTTAATGCTCTGCTGCATCATTCACGCCCCTGCTGTTTTTGTTCTTTCTATTTTGCTCCCTAACAAATGTCGCTGTTAAGAAAGGGAGTCCATCCCTTGCTCCTCTGATTGGATTGCCCTGATGTGCGATGTGTCCATCTAAATCTGGATTAGTTTATGACAAGCCAGCAGTCGTTGGCAGTGCAATTTTTTTTACTCACTCCGTCCCACCATTCCAAGAATCTTAGAGAGCCAAAGCATTTTCACGTTTAACCAAAATTATAGAATAAAATACTAAGATTTGTAACGTAAAGTGAGTAAACTATGATAACATAATTAAGGAAGAATCTAATGATATTTAGTTGGTATCATAATAATTATTATTTTATCGTATAAATTTAGTCAAACTTTAAAAAGTTTGACTCTCCAAAATTCTTGGAATGACTTAGGCCTTGTTTAGTTTCCAAAAAATTTCAAGATTCCCCATCACATCGAATTTTGTGGCACATACATGGAGTATTAAATGTAGACAAAACCAAATACCGATTACACAGTTTACCTGTAATTCGCGAGCTGAATCTTTTGAGTCTAGTTAGTCTATGATTGGACAATATTTGTCACAAACAAACAAAAGTGCTACAGTAGCCAAAACCAAAATTTTTTCCTCAAGTGAACAAGGCCTTACAATTTGGAATGGAGAGAGTAATAGTTTTCCAACACTTGCCTACCATACCAGCAGATTAGGATAGTACTTACCTCATTGTTGCCACCTGATCTGATCTACCAGTGGTGTGAGGAGATTTAATTTGCAGTAGACTCTGGCCACCTCATCATCTCTGCGTGGGCTGTGGCCGCGCCTGCAGGCGTTGACGAGTCCAAGGATACGGAGTCCAAGGCTATGGTGGCTAGGAGTAGGCTCCAGAATAGAAGACGCACAGAATGCTTTGTTGGGCCTTTCATTAGTTCCTGAAAAAATTTACAAAATATAATTTTATATTACATATATAAAGCATTAAATATAAATTAAAAAATAAGTAAATAACTAATTATACAGTTTGTTTTTATTTGTAAGATAAATTTTTTAGTTTATAATTAAATAATATTTGATAAATACAAACGAAAATATTACCGTATCTATTTTGAAAAAAAAAAAATTTGCAACTACACCGGTGCTTGGGAAGATCGCGAATCGAAAGAAGCCAGAAAAATGGAGAATACTGTAGGGGAATCAGGAATGGCGTTGTTGCATTAAATTTCCTTGGACAGGGAGGCAGGTGCATGTTGGTAGTATTTATACGTACGACGTGACTACGAGCGAGAAAATCTACGCAGGCGACACCGACAGCGAGGTGTGTGGGTTTTGTTCAGGTGAGCCAGAGCCAGCGGCCCCCTGTCCTGTACGTCTCCTCGGGACGTGCCGGTGCCGGCATCGGCATGCATTGACATGGAGCAGCAGCAGCACACACAGACAGCAGCATGGCTTTGCTTTGCTTCTCCTTCCTTCGCTTCGCCCCCACATCTCTCATCGATCAGCTTGCACGAGCTGGTGGCGTTGCCGATCCAATGCAATGTCGTGCCTTCACGGCAGCACGGGCCGGTCTGAGGCCGCCGGAGTTACTGTTACTGTTGCGTCGTCCATCCAAAGACGAAGAGTGGGCATGCGGCATGATGGCGGCACGGAACGCGGCGCGCAACCGCACCGTAATTAGTTAGGGAGACACCGAGACACAGACAAGGGTACATTCCGTCCGTCGTCGATCTGGCCGAGTGGCCGGCCGGCTTCGTTTGCTTTGCGTTTGCTTGGGGGTCATGCATGATGGAGAAACTGACCCGCTCGGCGGGCGCGACCACACCAGGCCGCTCCGTTCCAAGGAAACCAACGAGAGAGAAAAGGGAAACTGATTGCTTGCTCTGACTCTGCAAACACCAAACTCCTACGGAAAGCCGGAACCTTCCAAAATTGACCTCGTACATAATCATTCCCCGTGTCAATGGCCAGCGTGACACGGTGCACCCTGGCAGATCCATCCAGTAGAGTAGAGTAGAGTACCCGGCGTAGAGCACTACTGTAGCTCAGTAGGTAAAAGATCCGGAGGAATGAATGAGACTGCATTATTCACGGGGTAAACAACAACAAGAAGAAAAGGCCACTTGGTACTTTGGTTTATTTCTATCCACCCAATCTACTACTTTCCCTGCTTTTCTTGCACACGCTGCTGGGTGCTTCGCTCTCATGTGCTCTTAAGCCCAGCCGGTTTGCTTGCAGTATGCTGATGCTGCTGGAGCTGGACCGCCCCAGTTCTGGTGGAGGAATCAGGAAAAGGCAGCCGCAGAAAAGCAAGCAGCCAGGACAAAAGCTAGGATCTAGCTGCTTGCTGGGCCTGCCTGAACAGCTGCCGTGCTCAGCTGCGAGCTGATCCGGGGCGCCAGGGGAAGGAGAATGTGCCGCCAAAAGCTACCCATCAGGGGGAATTTCTATCCCACGGCTGCCGACGAGAGCTACCGGCATCTCCACCCCGGCGGTGGACGGACGCATCTGATGCGCCTGACGCTGACCACCTTCTGATCTGCTGATAAACCATAGTACTATTCGCAGGCAATCATTGTCCGTGCCTATACAAGCTATTTTTTTTAAGTATCATAAGATTGGGATTTTGGCACCAATTATGCGTTCCTAGGGCCTTGTTAAGTTTCTGATAAATTTTGCAATTTTTTTTATTTTTTTCGTCAAATCAAATCTTATAGTACATATATGAAGTTTTAAATATAAATTAAAAAATAATTAATTAAACAGTTTACTTGTAATTTACGAGATAAATCTTTTAAATCTAGTTAGTCTATAATTAGACAATATTTACTAAATACAAACAAAAGAGTTATAGTGTTTATTTTGAAAAAAAAAAATTATAACTAAACAAAGCCTAGCTACTAGATGAATTATCACCTTTATTTCCTCGACCAAGATAGTGGAATACTACTACGTATAAGGATTTGCAGGAGCTACAGGCTACAGCTAGCATGAGCGTGCGAAAATAGATCCCTGACGTTTTCCTAATCGAGGGCGGGGAAGTTGCGTTGCGCGGACAGAATATACCACTGAATTGATCGGAGGCACTTGTGGCGCCCTTTTTTTTAATTAGAAGAACCATGTGCAGCCAAAACAGGCAAGATCTCTGATCTCCCCCATCGGGATGATTATTGGAGGACCTAACAGAGTGACATTAGATCCACACAGTTGAACCGGATGGGCCTGGTTCGGTAATCTGTGCTTGCAAATGCCATGATGACTCAGGCACGAACCAAAACTGCTGGTTGCGGATCCTCGGAAAGTTGTGTAAACCCTACATGCCACTTTGAGTTTGAAAACCACCCTGCACGCTAATAACAACAACTACACCTGCCATTTGCAAATTCCTCTCTTCACACTATTCGGTTCACAATTTTTTTCTCTAAATAAATAAACTGCAAAACATAGGCAATAACAAGGGTTTAAATTTTGCATATATAGCAATACTACTATAGTTTTTTTTTTATTTTCCCGCCTAATTATACTTTTGTGATGATGATCCTCGTGGCTGCATATTTATTCCTCTGATGTACTCGTTTGTCCGTCCACTATTAGAAACCATGCCTTTTTTTTAAAAAAAAAACGAGCGCATGTAGAAGTACTCCTACTTGATAGTGTGAATACGACCAACCAGAAAAGGTCCACAAGAGCTGCTGCTACGAAATGGAGTCGTTGTCTTCATCTCCAATCCAACTAGCTGAGGGAGTATTTGATTACGTTAACCCTCCTATAATCAACTGTGTTGGGGCTGCTTTATTATCTGCAGAGACTTTGCTATCACGGAAAACTTGGCTGGACGAACAATTCTAGTCCGTTTTAGTCGCCCAGGAACGAGGACGTTAGAACGCAGTAATGTTTGGCGGTTTCAGCTTTCAAGGTCCCATGCAGCCAGTAGCATACCGATTTGGTCTCAGGTACGGTTCAAAAACTGTACACAGCCTGTTCGCTTGTGAATCTCCCTGTCATTCAACAATATTTTTCTCTTATAACAAATCAGCAAATAGTACTTTTAGCTATGAATTATCAGTCAAACGAACAAGTTGGTACGATGGTGGAACACACACCATGCTTATTTAGGGCACAAAACCATGCTTATTTAGGGCACAAAATTTATGTACATCTCCTTTTTTCTTTGAGAATACACCTCCTTCTGTTAGCACTACAAATCACTGATGACGATAAAAGTGGCTTTTGAAGCTGTGTTGATAACCATAGTCCATAGTGAAGACACATATGATTCACAAATTGGAGCCCGTGCATAGGAATTCTCCTGTAAATCCTTGCGCCCTACCGTCAGCGACGACTCACCCCCTCCTACCGGCTTGTGCTCCATTAGAATTGAGAGGGGGAAACCATGGGAAGAAGAAGATGAATGTCAATTTGAACATTTCAAAAAAAAAAATACTCCTTGAAGCCTAAAACTCTCACCAGCCTCTCCCTCAACCCACACCCAACCCCTCGGTCCAACTCATCATACATTGGGATCACAAACTTTATTGACCATGGCACTAAACCCCAACTCCAATGTAGCCCTTCTCTGTCAATGGATGACCTTACGGATCTAGTAGAATTGTAGAAACCATTAATCTTATCTTCTAGTGGACAAGGACTCTAAGTTCGTTTCTCAATTCGCATAATCTTCTCTAATCAAATCAAGTCAATAGGGTCAACCTTGGTCAACTTCATGGCTGACTTACTAAAATTCTCCAACTTATCACTTGGAAGATGATCTCTGAACCTAGGATGATTTCTACCAACTCTTTAAAGTGAATTAAAAACCACAATATCAATTTTTCCCCTCTTCAAACTCAATATCCAAAAATATGTGTTCTATTGAACCGTCTCGTGTCATGGCGCCAGATCATTTAGTCAACAAAATTAGTTTGGATGAGTTCTCTCTCTCTCTCTCTCTCTCTCTCTACCTTGGCCCCACTTGCCAGTTCGAGATGGGATCCTCTCAGTTGCTTAGCTCCCCCATTCATTCCATCACGCAATCACATCCTGGTCTCTCCTCAATTGAAGAAAACAAGAACAAACAAGAACATGAGAGGAGAGAGAAAAGAACATTAAGGAGGACCAAACATTGTCATATCAAGGAGAAGGTGAAGGTCATCACCTCCATCTCCATTCTTGGGTGGAAAAGGATTTTGTGAGGCAGTGCGAAAACATTAACTAAGGTGTTCCGCCCTCCGCCTCCACCATGGGTTGTCATCCTCACATTGTCAGCGTCGTGCCCGCGTTTCTACCTACAGGTACTGCAGACCAAGGTCTGCGACATTGACCCACTAAGGCTCATCGCCGGCACCTTAGACCAAGCATCACCTCGCCCTGTACTGACCGCACCTCAACTTGTTGGATAGGGGCTCCTTGCCCCTCCTGATCTTAAAAAAAAAAAAAAAAACTTGTTGGCTCTGTCGTCGTCCTAAAGGGCAGGAACGGACACGCGAGGCACAATGCACGTGTGTGTCTCACGCAGCGACCATTTCGTTCCTATCCTACATGTTTCCATGAGACTTGAGAGAGTCTAACGGCTCCAATTGAGAATGCCATTAGTGAATGAAAATAAAAACATAAAAAGAAAAGATGCATTTATTACAGAACTTCAGTAGCAACATGGTGACTTTTGTCCTAACCGCAAGCCATCTCTCGAATAAAACTAGGGCCTCGTTAGACGTGGAAACCTTTTGGATTTCACAATTATAGTATTTTCGTTTATATTTCGTAATTTATATACAATTATAGACTAACTAAGCTTAAAAGATTCGTCTCGCGATTTACAGACAAACTGTGTAATTAGTTACTTTTTTATCTATATTTACTGCTCCATGCACGTGTTGTAAGATTCGAAGTGACGAGAAATTTTAAAAAGTTTTTAAATTTTGGGGTGAACTAGAATGATGTCCCGTGGTTTGGACAAAAAATACTAGCAGCGTTGGCCTTGTTTGGATATGAAAAGATTTTGGATTTCGCTACTGTAGCACTTTTGTTTGTTTGTGGCAAATATTGTTCAATCATAGACTAATTATGATCAAAAGATTCGTCTCGCGATTTACAGTTAAACTGTGTAATTAGTTTTTATTTTTAACTGTATTTAATGCTTCATGCATGAAAAAAAAGATTTGATGTGACAGGAAATTTTAAAAAACTTTTTGGTTTTTGGAATGAACTAAACAAGGCCTAATTCTGCTGAGTAAAATAAAAGAACACAGTGGTAGGAGGAGGAGTAGGCAGCTCGTGATCCCGACCAATGTACCCTCCTAATTCTCTGATACCCCCGAATCCCAGAAGAGGCAAAGGTAGTACACTCCTGTGCCGGCGGGCTGCCTGATCCTCAAGGCTGCCAGATAAACCCCATGGCAGCAGCAGCAGCAGCAGCTGGCGGCCACTGCAGCCCGGGTGTGTGTGTGATTGGGGTCGGGTGGGCCACGGCGCGTCAGGGGCCCGGCCCGGCGGGGTAGAGTGGTGGTGCTGGTGCTGGTGCTGGATGAGGCGGATGCGGATGAGATCAGAATCTGAGTTTGTCCTTTTCTCGTCCCCCCTCCCTCCCTCGCTTTTTTTTTTTTGGGGTGTGTGTCCGCCAGGGAAGGGAGGGAACGAACGGGCCGTGGTGCGGGGCCCCCGCGCGTATCTGATCTGCTCCGCTTGGCGCGGCGCGTGGAGGCGTTTGCTGTCCAGGGGCAGATGCTCATGCGATGCGATTGCGATGCGGGCCGCTCCGATCAGTGATCGCGTCGCCGCCTTGCTTGCCTGGACCAGGACCACGGCACCAGCACCGGCACCAGCTGCGGCAGCGTTCGTCCGTCCGGCCGGTCGACGGACGCCGTACGTACGTGCAGAGGCCCCTAGCTTGCTTTCCCATTCCCATACGTCGGCCCGTCGGCGACACCTGGTTGGATCGCGGGTGCGGAGCCATCCATGAGAGTGAGACGATCGACCGACCAACCAACCTGCGAGCGTGGTATCCATCCAGTTCGTGCAAAACATGGGAGGGCCTGCTGCTGCTGCACGGCTCGCCCTCGCCTCTTGCTGCCCTACAGGTACCTGCTGGGACGAGACGACGTACGCCAGGCAACACGTACCGTACCTTTGCCAAACTTGTGTGTTGGGGTTTCAGAAAGCGAATGCCGGCGTTTCGCGCCAGTCCAGTCCAATACAGCGGTCACGTACTAACGGCGGTTCAGTTCAACACTTTACAAATTGCATGCCAAAACTTTCTCCGTGACCGTCGTGGATACAGTATTGCAAACACCCCCATGGGCCTGGTTTTCTTCCGCTTCCGTCTCGATGTGGCGAGCGATGCTTAACGCTTTTTGCTCGCAGGCTGGGCTGGGCTGGGCTGCAGCTTTTTTTTACCCGAACTTTGGTCCTCGAGCGTAGAACTCGATTGGGGGCCCGGCCGTATCAGCCCTCACTAGGTGGGCTATAAAACGTGCGTATGAGGCCGTTTACTTGAAGTATCCAGCCCAAGTTTCTGGCAACAAAGCCTACAACTGTTCGGGCATTTCTTTTTCCAAATACAAAAACACACAATTCCATTAGAGCTTATTATACTTTTCTTTTACGAAGCATATGCACATATATGCTATATATATACTCTTTTTTTTGAACTATATGCTATATATACTCATATTTACACACGCGCGCACATTCAACCATGTAAATACACATACACATACCTAAACTGTAAGGAAAGACGTTTTCGAGAGACTAAACTAATAAATCTATACTCCCTCGGTCCTAAAATATAAAGCCGTTCTCGCTTCTTAAGAATTTATTTTTTTTAGATTTGACTAATTATATATAAAAAGTATAGATATTTAAAATACATAATTAATATTATTAAATACATCATTGAATATATATATATATATACTTTCATAATAAACTTATTTCGGATATAATTGTTGCTTGCATTTTTATGAACTTAATCAAAATTGAGAAAATTTAACCTACATATATTACATAACGTTTTTTCTCTTAATTTAACGACAAGAAGAGAAGTACTAGCATTTTTATAAACTTTAATCTTATCAGCCGAATATATCAGTCATTCAGAAGTATTTTTCTCTTACAATAAATCAGCCAACACTACTTTCTAACATGGCTTATCAGCCAAACAAACAAAACAAGCAGATTATTGCATGGTAGCCACCTCGTACAGTGACAGGGGGACACACGTCCATAGGGCCTTGTTTACTTCTAAATTTTTTTGCAAAATAGGAATAGTAGCGCTTTCGTTTGTATTTGACAAATATTGTCCAATCATAGACTAACTAGGTTCAAAAGATTCGTCTCGTCAATTTCTACCAAACCGTGCAATTAGTTTTTATTTTCATCTATATTTAATACACCATGCATATGTCTAAAGATTTGATGTGACGGAGAATCTGAAAAATTTTGCAAAATTTTTGGAGAACTAAACAAGGCCAGTATATCGTCACAAGATTTTCGTACCACACGCCTCATCTTTTCTTTAGTATATAGCGTCAGGTTACCATTCCTCTCCCAAATGTGGAACTCGGGTCAAGATTACAAATTACAATTACAATTATCCATGATGCATCAGTATTCTGCATTCCAGGCTTCCAGCCATGAAGTTCATTATTCTACTACAGTAGGTTTCTCTAGGAACTACTTTTAATGATCAACTCCAGAGCACTCACGGAAGAGACCGACCGTCGAGAACGAAACTTTTTTAACCTATTTTTAATCAGCATATATATCTCAATCTTCGTCTATGCTGTATGTAAGTTGAGTTGTTTTCTATTTAAATTTGTAGTTTGAAAATTCTTGCAATCCTCTTATAAAATTGGAATGTATTACGGCAGCCTCATGCGAGCCTGGCCGCGTCAGGATTTAGGCCCAGGAAGCCGGCAAGGCTCTGCAGCACACGCGGTGGCGGCCCAATTGCGCGGTGGGGGCCCAGGTGGCGCGCGCTAGGCCTAGGCCTCAGTTTGTTCTCCTGTGGGCCAACGATGCACCATGGCCGTCGTCGTGCGTGTAGTGTTCGCCCTGAGCTGCTGAGCAGCAGACGGCATCTTCCGTTTTAGTTTTTTTTTTTATTACGGCCCAATGTCATGTTTTGGGCCAGGTGGGACGCCAGAGCTGCGCGCGCGCACACACACAGACTACCAGGTTCTGTTTGTGTTTTGTTTTCCCTATTTTTGTTCTATATTCTTTAATTAATCTATTATTTCATTTGGTTTCCCCTCGTTCCTTATTTATTATTATTCTCTTCTCTTTATATTCCTTGTATCCTTCCTATTTGTTCATTCTTTCTTCACTCAATACCTTATTTTATTTTTAGTTTATTTTTTTCCTTATTCCATTGTTTTTTGTGCGAGTCACATTTATTCTTCCTCCCCTCAATGCTCTATATATATATATATATATATATATATATATATATATATATATATATATATATATATATATATATATATATATATATATATATATATATCCTTTTTTTTAAGGACTAGGGTCTATGGGTGAAGTGAAGAAATTACACCGTCTCAAAGAATTTCGAAAACCCACTCCTAATCTATTTTTTCAACAACTTCGTATCTCAACTACTAATCTTTTTCACTTGAAAAATCGATCCAATTGCGTGGAAAAATAAGCGTGTCTATCGACGTGCCATCCTAGAGGTGGAAGGATGCGAGAAGAATAAAGAGTAACACAAAGTCTACAAGAGAAAAAGAAAAGGATAAAAGTGATTAAGGTGATTTGGAAAAAGTAATTATCTTCAATATTTTAGTAGCGAGGGTTTGAAAATTGTTGGAGGAAGCCAATAGTATACTCGCAACGTTTTATCCACTTCTAAAACTCATTGATTCGCCTACTATTTTTGGGAACTATTGGAGATGCTGTTACTACCTAGTGCTCAAGTCCTTATGCTACTTAATTATGAACCATGATTCTTTTTGCACTTGGTCTGGTTAGTGTGCGGGTGCAAGATGAGGGTCTCTAGGTCAAGGAGCAAGTATGTTTTATTTACATTCTCTGCTTCTATCTCTTTCACCTTTCCTTTCTTCTTTATTTTAATTTTTTGTCTATTCTTGTTCTAAAATTTATTTTTTTCATTTTATTTTCATCTGTTTATGTATTGCTTAGATTTGAAATGTGTCCGAAATATTTGTTCTTTAAGATGTTGGAACTTGTTTTTTTCATGAACAAAGACATTATTCCCACAAGCGAGACTCGTGTTTTTAGAACATTTTTTCCATGAACTTTGTGAAACCATAATGTTTTCCACGTGATGGTAGACCAATTTTTTTTAACATGGAGCAATTTTGTCACAAAGCCGGAACATTATTCTCCAAAAACTGGAAAGATTTTCTCCTCGGCCTGAAACAATTTTCTCTAGAACCTGATTTTTTTTTCTTCTGAAACTGAAATAATTTTCCTTCAATTTAGAATAATTTCTCTTAAATCTAGAACAATTTCCCATAAACCTAGAACAAATTTGTAAGTGGCCCAATGACATTGCCGTTCCAAGCCCACAACAGATATATGAACCCCTACAAGAGCAACTCACTTGGCGTCCACTCAGTCAGTCGCTAGCCCCTCTGGTAGCACTGTCCTGGAAAAGTATTTTTTTTTTATCTAAGGCCTTATTTAGATGCGAAAAACTTTTGGATTTCGCTACTGTAGCACTTTCGTTTGTTTGTGACAAATATTGTCCAATCATAGACTAACTAGAATCAAAAGATTCGTCACGCGATATACAGTTAAATTGTACAATTAGTTTTTATTTTTATTTATATTTAATGCTTTATGCATGTGCCGAAAAATTTGATGTGATAAGCAATCTTTAAAAACTTTTTAATTTTTGTTTGAATTAAACAAGGCCTAAATATCAATATCCTTGTGTACGTACCTAATACAGTAAAATTTCACATCAGACGTGGAGTAGCACTGTCCTGCTGCAATTCTCTGTTCTAGAACTGCATGCATCCACATGACCACGATCCTCCAGCGCCCGTTTGTCCTCGCGTGTCTGGCGCGGGCCGTACCACGAGATATTCCATGCCCGGCTTCGATCGTGCATGTCTTCCGGTGACCGATCATTTTGACGCGACAGCTACGACGCCCGGCCGGTCGCCTGGGCACATGCACGCACGCCACAGTGCCCGTGGCCGGCCAAAGCCGAGGCCGCACTACGCCGTCGTAGCCCGTAGCCGCGTAGCCACAGTGACGTGCACGGTGCACTCCACTCCATGGATGTCACCTCCCGCTCCCGGCATGGGACCCTTTTCTTCAACTTTTCGTTCCTGTTGGCGCCTGCTGGGTGATTAACTCATCGAGGTGACGTGTAAACAGCAGTGGATCGGGATCGGCGATCGATCAGCCACAGGAGGGTTTCGATCATACGAGTACAGACCACTTTCGTTTGTTTGTGGCAAATATTGTCCTATTATATAATAACTAGGATCAAAAGATTCGTCTCGCGATTTACAGGTAAACTGTGCAATTAGTTTTTATTTTCGTTTATATTTAATACTTCATGCATGTACCTAAAGATTCGATGTAACGAATAATCTTGAAAACTTTTTTGTTTTCGGGGTGAACTAAACAAGACCTGAGCTGAGGAGGATCGTTTGTGTTGAGTAGCGTTAGGCCATCCTCAATGGGAGTTTCATAGCTCAGTTTCCAACACATCTATATTTTAGAAACAGTGCATTGGAGTTTCATGGGGATGAAACTCTTCCTACTCCCATAAAACTCTTATCATCTCTCTCTTTATTACTATAGCGCCACATCAGCATATTTAATGTGTATAAAACTCTCATGAAACTCGACTGGCCTTAGAAGCCATCGTTAGAGCATGGCCAAGTGTTAGCATCGAACCGAACTGCATGTGTCAGGCCATAAAGGCACCATTTAATTCGTATGCAAGCGAACTAAAGGCTGCCAAGCTCGTAGAAAACAATAAACCAAATACAGATCAAAGCGTTGCTTCTCTTTCTGCATGGCAGTATGCGTGAAAACTATAGTATTTGGGCCTTGTTTAGTTTTGACTTTTTGTTCTAAATACTGTAGCACTTTTATTTTATTTAACAAGAGTTTTGTTTAGTTTTATTTTTTTAGTTTTAGATACTGTAGTATTTTTATTTTATTTGACAATTATTGTCTAATCATAGACTAACTAGGCTTAAAAGATTCATCTCATCTTTTACAGTCAAACTGTACAATTAATTTTTGTTTTTGTCTATAATAAATGCTACATGCATATGCCAGAAGATATAACGAGGAATTTTGAAGAGTTTTTAGTTTTAGGGGTGAACTGCTCTTGGGTCGAACCGTCTGTAAACGTCCAACTGAAAAACTTTCTGACACGGTTCAACGGATCCAATGTGAAATCAATTTTCCACAGCATTTCTCTCTTCCCTCTGCGTACACTGGAGCTGCCCTTAGATGCTCACGATGATCACGCATCGACGCGATATAAGGCCTTGTTGAGTTCCCAAAGAGTTTTACAAATTTTTTCAGATTCTTGGTCATATTAAACATTACGGCACATGTATGGAGCATTGAATATAAATAACAAATAACTAATTGTATAGTTTGTCTGTAATTTGCAAAACAAATATTTTTAGCCTAGTTAGTCAATGATTAGATAATATTTGACAAATACAAACGAAAGTGCTATTGTGTCCATTTTTTTAAAAAAATATAACTAAACAAGGCCTAAGGGCACTTCCAATGCTAGAAACTACATGTAGTTTCTATACCTATTAATTTTTTATAAACACTATATATAGAAACTATTGTCCCAATGGATAGTTTCTACAGAATATTTTTTTTATCCAATCACATTCATTCTCTCTCCATTTTTAGCCAATCATATCGCTTTATGTCTTGGATTTTGTATAGACATGGTTTCTAACTTAGACCCAGTTTCTATGATTTTTATTCTATCTCTTCAATAACTCTCTTGGCACATCGTCAAAATGCTTAGGTGGTACTATAATTAATATCTATATAAATTATGATGGTTTTTGTATTGGGAGTGCTCTAGGATCAGTTTGGAATATTAGTCGGTAGCACGATCGTGCTAGTTGCCCATGCGGGGACAGTGATCATATTTGCTAGGTTTGTCATGATTGGTGCAGTACGTGTTGACGTGTGCAACTGCATACAGTAGTGTCCTCCTTGAGCCCCGTGAATACATGAAATCACATGCGTGGATCCGCATTGTCAAAAGGTCCACATGCATACGGTCTAGCTAGGGCATACTATTGCGGTGCTATATAGATATGGTACAAGTAGTCCTGCTAGTTGGAGTATATTAGAACACACACAAGTGGGTAACGTCGTTAGTCAAATAAAACTCAGTACTCTCACGCGACAGTCAATGTTTTAGCATAGTAGGAGTACTCCATTTGCTAATAATGTTGTCCTTTGGATTATTCCCTGCTGCATGCGCGCGGGCACTCATCTTATAGTATATAGTCTCGCGTCCCTTCACCGAACCCTTTGAGGTTCCATGACAGTATGACACGAGGAGCTACTACTACGAGCAGAGCCGTGATCATGATGCGTTGTGATGATGGGTGACACGGCGTGCATGATGTGATATGTTTCTTCTTCTTTTGTTAAAAGCTTCACCAGTAATCTTATGGAGCGAACCCAGTCGTACGTACCCCATCCGGGCCGTTTCTTGGAAATAATGTCATTCTGATTTGTGGAAGAGTCCATCTATCTCTTGACCAAATTGATATAAAAATATAGTAATATTTATGATATATTTTTATAATAAACTATATATAAATTTGAATACTATATTTTATATACATTTAGTTTGAATATTGAACCGACGGTACGTATTTTTTTTGCAACCTAATGCCAACTATAGGAGCGGCTCCAACATGTATGTGTTCTAAGCCGGTGCAAAGAGAAGAGAATCAAGCAACGTAGGTGCAAATATATTCGAGAGGATGTACTACTAGCCTAGTACTCCCTCCATCCCAAATTGTAAGTCATTCCAAGAATCTTGGAGAGTCAAAGTATTTTCACGTTTGACCAAAATTATAGAGTGAAATACTAAGATTTGTAACGTAAAGTGAGTATACTATGAAAATATAATTAAGGAAGAATCTAATGATATTTAGTTGGTATCATAATAATTATTATTTTATCATATAAATTTGGTCAAACTTTGAAAAGTTTGACTCTCCAAGATTCTTGGAATGACTTACAATTTGGCATGGAGGGAGTATCTAGCTAGCACCACCTTTGCACCAGTTGATTATATATTTTAGCACCCGTGCAAAAAACAATAGGAAAAAAAGTTCTCTCTCTCATCCTATAACCTATAAAATTCTCTCACCACTCACTCATATACTGACTGTCCATCCATCTACACATTGGAGACTATTTTCTGTTGATGTGGTATCAAGTATCAACCTTTGCACGTTATTAGTGAAGGAAAATACGCTGTGGCTGCCCTAAGTGGCTAAGTTGATACAGGTTCCCACAAGACCACGACGAAGTTGATGCAGGCTTTTTATATGCTCATCAGTCCATCCCACCCGCCGGGCCGGTCCAGCATGCATGGCGCGTCCATGTTCACGGGTCGTCGATCCGGCCGGCCAGTTCGTGTGCTTCGTCCACCACGCGTACCACACACTGGCACACACACAGCGGGGGCCGGCACGCGCCGACACGCACACCGGCCAGCAAGCAACGGCACGAGCACGACGCCCGCAAGTAAAAAAGCTATACCCACGTCCAGTACCGTGCCGTGCCGCGATAATATGGTGAATTAAGGTCTTGTTTTGGTTCTATTTTTTTAAATGAACGAATGTTCGTTTTTATTTGATAAATATTGTTTAATTATGGACTAACTACGTTTAAAAGTTTGTCTCGCAAATTATAGATGAATTATGTAAATAGTTTTTTATTTATATTTAGTACTCTGTACGTGCGTCTAAAGGTTTAACGCGACAAAGAATCTGAAAAATTTTGCATTTTTTTGGAACTATAAGGCCTTGTTCAATTCTTTTTTTTTTTGCAAAATAGACAGTATAACACTTTCGTTTGTATTTTACAAATATTATCTAATCATGGGTTAACTAGGCTCAAAAAATTCGACTTACAAATTATGTACAAACTGTACAATTAGTTATCTATACCTATATATAAAGAGAGAAAATTCCAGTCTGCCAATATCTTTCTTCTGTTGTCCGGAAACCTCCGTCCGTGCCCAGTCCGGCTTCCGAAACCTCCGTCCCTTTAACGCTACAAAGAGAGAAAAGGAAAATATAATATTTTCTAGGTTCCCAATGCAAAATATTGTATTACTGTCGCCGGAAGGATCTTGTAGAAAAGAAAAAGAAAATAGAATTTTTTTCAAGGTTCCAAATACAAAATCTCCTATATCCTATTATATTAGTTTAATTCGGCTGAAAATTAATAAATATAAAATAATTCATAGAAAATTCTAAAAATTACAAAATAAATTTTGTTTAGCTCCACATATATAGATCCATGTAGTAAACAAAAAATAGATACAAAATGTCTTTCCTATTAATTTGTTTTTCTTTTATTCTTTAATTCAATTGAAAATTGGTAAATGCGTAAAAATTCATAGAAAAATCTATAAAATACAAAACAAATTTTGTTCAGCTCCACATATATAGATCCATATAGTAAACAAAAAATATCACAAATTTTAGTATATTTTTTGTTGGAGATGTTTGCCTATGTTTTTTAGCGTAAAATTGAAATTGTAGTTATCTTGCTCCAATTATTATAAAAATTTTATGGTAGCCTATTTAATGTGATGCTTAATTTGTGGTAAAAGTTTTAGCACCATTCCTGCATATCTCACTGATTTACTAATTTACCTAAATTTATGCTTGCTAAATAGTTTACAATCAATTTAAGTATGTAAAAATATAAAAAAGATGTTTCCACTACCTTTGCACGATGTGTTGTTACGTCATATGAACACTTCATAAGCCTATGTGTTCTTAATATACATATATTTAACTGATATATCATATTTTATAGGAATCATAATCTAAATAAAAAGCTAAAGCTAGCAACAAACTTCTTATGTTTTAATATAATACTAAAGTATATTAAGAGATAATACTAGAGTATGATCAGATTTGCCTAATTTCTATTTTTATTATTAAATAAATATGTCTCCAAGCTATATATTATTGTAAATATTAACTATCTAATACCATATATGTCATGGTTATCAATAAAATAAATTATGCAATTTAAATTTTATAAAAAGAATAAATATAAATAGTTATGTAACATTATGTCATCACTTTCTATGCTATTTGATGTTTTTCTCCCGTTACAACGCACGGGCATATTTGCTAGTTTTTATCTATATTTAATATTCGATGTATGTACCGTAAGATTCGATTTAACGTGAAATCTGAAAAAATTTGTACAATTTGTTGAGAGCTAAACAAGGTCGAAACAAGACGATGTAGCCAAAAAGCTAAGCCAGCGGCGCCGACCTCGCCGTGTCGTCGTCGCCGCCGCGTTTGGTTTTTTTTTTTTGGCACAGTGGCCGCGACGCGCGCACCGTGGCTGGGTCTGGGTCCTTTGCCCTTCTTCGCCCTTGGCCCTTGGCCGCGGCACTAGGCGGCAACTTTGAGCCGTATGGGCCCAGCGGACAGCCTGAGAGATTCGGAGGCGCACATGTCAGGGACTGGTGGATGTGACGACGCGGCGTCCATCCATCCATCCATCCATGCATGCGTGTATATGTGTCCGTGCGACGGTCGACGCTGGGAAGCCCCCCGTCTCCAGGTGATCGAGTGGCGAAGCATGCAGTACTACACTGCCTGATCGACATCATGATCTCCTGTGAGTTTTGGACCCGCGTCATCTAATGTGGCTTGCCTGTGGCACGGTCAGTCACTGACATATGGACCCTCTGTCCTCTTGGGCCCACCTGTGTGGGAGGAGCCGGTTCCGTGACCGTGAGATGAGTGGGGATAGCCAACAGGTGTTGTTTACTTCCATCCAAAATCTAGAATTTTCTAACATTTCTTAACTGCCACATTAAGGGCCTGTTTGGTACAGAAGCTGTTGCGAGCTGTTTTTTTGCCAAACACTTATTTTCAAAACAGCTTTATGAGTGAAGTTGTTTTTCCCCTCCTCTCACAAAGACATAAGTTGGGATGAAGCTGAAAAAAATAGCTTATTGCAGCTCTCTCTCTCAACTATGCATAAAGTAGTTTGTGAAGTTATTTTGCCAAACACTTTTTCCAAAACAGCTCAGCTTCATCTAGAAAGTCACTCATGAAGCTATTTTCTAAAAAAACAGCTTTACTAGTGAAGTTGAGCTGTGCCAAACAGGCCCTAAATCTTTAGAAGCATGCATGAAATATTAAATAAAAATAAAAATAAAAATTAATTGTATAGTGTGGTCGAAACTTACGAGATGAATCTTTTAAATCTAGTTAATTTTTATTTAGACAATAATCACCCCAAACAAATAAAATACTACAGTATCGCAAAATTCTTTTTCATAAGCGGTGTGGGGGGTGCGCCCGCTGCTGGTTCACGTTGAAGACAGAAAAGAGGGCTTGGGCGTGACATGACGGGGCAGATAGGCATGGTAGCGCCTCGGGTACCTACGAGTCTGGCGGCAAGAGGACATGCAGTGACGCCCAGCACACCACAGTAGTACGTACGAGTAGGTGCGATCGAGTGCACGAAAGAATCTCGATGTCTTTTGAAGAAGGTACTACAGTACTCCACTAGTGGCGAGCCGAACAGGCTGAAAATAGGATCGGCACACGCGCCACGGCGTGATGGGAGAGGATCATCTGTGTCGTGGCAAATTTAGGTCTTGTTTAGGCCTTGTTCAGTGGGTAAAATTTTGGGATTTCACGTACTTTTATTTATATTTAACAAATATTAACCAATTATACACTAATTAGATTTAAAATATTCGTCTCATAAATTATAAGTAAACTGCGTAATTAGTTTTGGCCTTGTTTAGTTTCAAAAAATTTTGCAAAATCGACACTGTAGCACTTTCGTTTGTATTTGACAAAAATTGTCCAATCATGGACTAACTGGGCTCAAAAGATTTGTCTCGTCAATTTCGACCAAACTGTGCAATTAGTTTTTATTTTCATCTATATTTAATACTCAATGCATGCGTCTAAAGATTCGATGTGACGAAGAATCTGAAAAATTTTGCAAAATTTTTTAGGAACTAAACAAGGCCCAAACAAGATGTGGCTGTCTGCGACTTGGCCGCGCGTGTGTGAAGGGTTTGGTCGATACTCCTCCTATTTCCCTGACAAACATGGAAGATAGGATAACGACAAAGAATTCTAGCTAAGGGCCTGTTCGTGTTCGGATAGTAGTGTGAAATGAGACCAAAATTAATTATTCCTGCTGATCAATGCCATATATACAAATTTTAGACAATCGTTCCGGTTGAGAATTATATATTCCTGCTGTTCTTGGCTATGTTGTGGTGGTGGCAGCTGACTCGCTGTGTGACCGGGGAACCGGAGCGGAGCCGCGCGCTGCCCCACCCCACGGACGAGTCCGTTCGCCTTTCTGCTGTGGATGAGTCACGAAAGTGCTGATGAGATCGACTGCGTACTGCTGCCTCGATTCGCCTTTTTTTTTTGTCGCGAATCATGCATGCATGGATTCAAAAGAAAATCGCGCCCTCAAGTCGTCGTCGTCGTCGTCGTTTTTCTCTTCACAACTGCATCTGCGCGAAACAAAGCGTGGTGGAAGGCCGGCTGTGGTGGGGGGAGGGAGCACCACCGCTGGCCTTCGGCACACACAGAGGCATGGGCGGAGCCAAGGCCCGGCCACCCTGTGCCAGTGGCCGGGCTCCTCTCCTGGCTGCTGCAAACACTGATAGCTACCTGACTTTACTGAAACAAAACAAAAAGCTATGTACAGACTCTGCTCAAAAGAAAAGATGTTTCTAAACAAAACTCAAAAAGAAAAGCACATACATTGATGAAGAAGTGCAAAAATGAGGTAGGGAGCAGTCACCGCCTAGGATTTTAGTGATTATTTTAGGCCTTGTTTAGTTCCAAAATTTTTTATAAAATAGGAATATTACCAATTTCGTTTGTATTTGACAAATATTATCCAATCATGTACTAACTAGACTTAAAAGATTCGTCTCGTCAATTCCAACCAAACTGTGCAGTTAGTTTTTATTTTCGTCTATATTTAATACTTCATGCATGCGTCTAAAGATTTGATGTGACGGGAATCTAAAAAATTTTACAAATTTTTTTGGGAACTAAACAAGGCCTTATTTTAAAACTTAAAACTATTTTCTTGTCTAATTTTGCTTGTGTATTATATAATTATATAGCTTTGTTTATACGCTAACAAATACTAAAAAACAAAGATAGTCCAAGATCGTCATATTTCTCTTTTAATCATAGTGTCACATCATCTTTTTACTAGTTAGAAACAATATAATTTCTACGTTGGGGTGACCTTACTATTAGTACAGCTTTTTGTCTTGCCCAGGCTCTATGAAATTTTTGGCTTCGCCACTGCACAGAGGTCAGAGGCTCAGAGGAGCACTCGCCATGTCGACCATTTTCAGATGCGTGTGGACGGTTAGCCCTCGAGGCCTCGACTGCTCGATCGAGAGAATAAAGACGGGGGCAGACACGCTTGATCCTCCTCGATCGCTCTCTGGGGGGGTGGCCGGGTGTGTCTGTAGTGATCCGCAACCCACCGTATACCACCATTATTGAGACGCTAGCTGCGGGTCAAAAGGAACATCACCAATCTGTCCTGAAATGGCATGAATCCATGTCTGGATACGTTCCTCTTCTCAGGCTTTGTTTTTTCACACCCAAAAAGTTTTTACGCATTACATCGAATCTTTAGACACATGAATAATAGAGCATTAAATATACACGAAAACAAAAACTGATTTATACAGTTTGCCTATAAAATAAATCATGAGACAAACGTTTTTAGCCTAATTAATTAATAATTAAATGCTAATTATCAAATAAAATGATAATACTATAGTGGCCAAATCTAAAAAAATCGAAACTAAGGTCTTGTTTAGTTATGAATTTTTTTTTTGGTTTTGGATACTGTAGCATTGTTCAATCGTGAACTAAGGCTCAAAAGATTCATCTCGCGATTTACATGCAAACTGTGCAATTAGTTTTTATTTTCGTTTATATTTAATATTCTATATATGTGCCATAAAATTCGATGTGACAAAGAATCTTGAAATTTTTTTTATTTTTAGGATAAACTAAACAAGGCCTACAAGCTAGACATCACTTGAGAATGCCGCGCCCTTTGTCCCTCCCACTGCCTCGTTCTTGTGTTTGAGGCACAGTCGCACTGACGCCTTGTTTAGTTCAAAAAAAAATTCGGATTTCACTACTGTAGCATTTTCGTTTTTATTTGACAAATATTGTCTAATCATGAACTAACTAGGATCAAAAGATTCGTCTCGCGATTTGCAGATAAACTGTGTAATTAGTTTTTGTTTTCGTCTATATTTAGTGCTTCATTCATGTGCCGCAAGTTCGATGTGACAGAGAATCTTGAAAACTTTTTGAATTTTGAGGTGAACTAAACAAGGTCGAATACACTATGAATACAGTACACGTTTCGATGGGCACAGTCGCACTGACAAGTGACAACCAGAGCCAATGTGGTTCCATTCCAGAACACGATCGACAATCTCTTCAAAACAACAACACTTCCCTCAAAAAAAAAAAAGAACACGACCAACAAGGGAACAACAAAGGCCTTGTTTACTTCGCAAAATTTTTTAAGATTCTCCGTCATATCGAATCTTGCGGCACATGCATGGAGCATTAAATATACATAAAAATAAAAACTATTTGCACAGTTCATCTGTAAACCGCGAGATGAATCTTTTGAGCCTAATTACTTTATAATTAGACAATGTTTGTCAAATAAAAACGAAAGTGCTACAGTGCCTTTTTCACAAGTTTTTGCGAACTGAACAAGGCCAAAGGCAGGGGAGGTAACCAGGGGTATGCACCTATATTCAAGTGAATACCCAAGAATTTGCTGAAAACATTTCTTATACCTTGTATATACATGCATTACGCCACTGCACTAGGAGTTATGGACGCGGGACGGGACGGATAGCTACATTTCATTCTAACCCACATCTCAGATAAAGAATACCAAGGCTTTCTAATCCAGGCTACGCCACTGATGAACACGTGCCGTGCATGCGACAGGTTTTGCAAGGAAGAAGGGTGGATGCTTGTTACGTTGAAACTAATCTTACTTTACTATATTCGTAGAATGCTTGATGTGCTGAATACATGATCGCTCTCAGTACTCTATCTCGAAGAGATTTCTATTACTCTAATGGGCAATGCTACAGTACTTTTTTTACTTGTTAGGAGGTAATACCTCAGATAAATTTGAGCCATTGATTTTTTTAAAAAAAATTTAATTAATTGATTAATTAATTAATCTAGGAAAAGATTCTAAAATCCTCATCATCACGGCATGTCCTTCCATGTTCATTCGTACAGTTACGTCCTTCCTTTTCCGTATTTAGCATGGATTATGGCTAATGATGATATCCTTCCTTTTTATGAGTTTTTATTTATCAATGTGTGTTGTATGTCTATTTTTAGACGATCCCTATGCACATGATTGTTCTTTCCTCATAACGCGTTATTAACGCAATGCAGTTAGCTCCTATTTTATGAAAATGAACAGGTTGTGTTCATAGAAAACATGTTACATTAATTACTTAAAGAAATAAATTGGACCTACCATGTATCATTAAAAATGTTACATGCATATAAAATTTATAATGCAACTCTTATATTATACACAACCAAAATAAGTAGGTCTATCGTGTTCTAAAAAAATTGTGTACTAAATATGAAAAGATAAATACAAATATCTTTGTATTAGTTTATTAGTTCTAAATGCAACTATCACGTCATATGAAACATGTCTCTACGTGCGTGCAATGTGTCCAACTATTGCATGGTGTGTACCATTGTACACGTTACATCAAAACTTTAGATCTTATCACGTTGCATTATATAGGAAAGTTAGATAATCCATGTATATTAGATTTAATAGAAGATATATTTTTTATATGACTCTTATTGTTTTCTAGGAGATAATATGGGATAATTGACATCTAGATCAACGGTCCACAGTACCGTAGCAAAGCCCTACTCTAATATTAAATCAAGAAGAATTCCTTTCGCATGGTCCATGAATACATGATCGCTCTCCGTACTCTATCTCGCTCGGCGTCGTGTCATCCATCTGGCCAAATACAATGACGCATCTAGGACAAAAGTTTAGGAGAGGCTAAAACTTTATCTTCAACCTCAGCATCTTCTTCTCAACGTAACAATGAAAAATATTCTTGAAGATGCTTTAGGAGAGCTCTATAGGATCAGAGGCGGTAGGGGACTTGAGCCTCCACACATCGTCCCACCCATAGATCCATCCCTACATCAATTTAGTTGTCCCTATCCCCTTTGACCTTTGTGATCGGTCCGGTTCATTTGGTCTGCTCCAACACCATGTCTCTGTCTATCCTTGTGTCAAGAAGAGAAGATGGGTGTTCAAAGTATTGTTTGGTCCACCAATGTAGGTAGAGGTGGGAACAAACTATGGTTAGTTAACCATCTTTAACTTTGGTCTTATACGTAATTCGTGGGCTTAGAGAACCATGTAATGGGACTGAGGCCGGGTTAGCCATGTCGGTTGGCGGACGGTGCAGAATATAAGCACCGAGCTCCGTTGTATTCAGCATTGAATAATAGAACCGATGCCACCCAACTGAATTCTACCTTCCTCTACTCTTGTTCTTCTTCCCAAATTCCATGTAACTAGACCTCAAATTCCGATTCTATGTAGCTATCTTCAGAGATCCTATGGAACCTAACACCCTACTATTGCTCTATTGCCGCGTTCCATTTGACTCCGTATCTCTGTTTTTCTGTGAGCGAGCTTTGAAAAAACAAAAATTGTATAACTAAAAGTCTACGGTCTTCAAATGATGGGTTGAAACTAAAATCGTATCCTTGTGCTTAAGCTTTGAAACAAAACCAAATTAAACATACTTGAATAATTTTGTTTTAAAGAAAATTTTTATCTTAAGCTAAAAAAAAATCTTTTATTGCATTGCGTGAAATATGGATAAATCTCCAAGCCTCTCGAGCCTACACAAATTAGAGCGGCGTAAGAATTCAAATCTAGGAGGAATTAAAATGTAAGACGTGATCATTGAATAAACATCCAAATCCAAGTTGTCAATGTGACTAGGTATAACAAGTCATACGTCCTATTACAACACACATGACAAATCAGTTGTCCGTTTAGAGGATCAGCTCATGTTATATTTTGATTGTGTACCAAAATTAAAGAATTTTGAGACTCAGTTATAATGGATAAAATAGTTCAAGCAGACAACTTAGATATTGTTAACATCGATTAAGATCACTCATGTACCTTGTTCGTTTGAGATTATTAGTTGAATCTACCGTTCATTCAGTAGTATTTTTTTTTTCTCACAACAAATCAGGCAACAATACCTTCTATCATGTCTTATCAACCAAACACGCCTGAGGCCGTACACGGCCTAACCCGCGGCGGAGAACGCCCAAATGCAGTAGTGTAGTCCAACCAGCAGGATGATCATACGGATTCGATTTGGCGTTCGGAAAACAAATAAAAAGTTCTCAGAAAGAGAGTATTAAATAAAATAGTATACTGACATTAAATAAAGAAACGAAGTGCGATGAGTAGGGCCGGAGCTCGTCACTGTCATTAAAGACATTAACTCAGCGTCTGACCCTGAACGATGAGGAGTCCGTGCGCGGCGCGCATCGCATGATGCTCGATCGGGCCGGCAGCGGCTCGAATAATGTGGCCGCCCCTGCCCCTGTGCCCGCCACAGAATCGCCCCGCGCAGGGCCACTAGGCCAGGCATGCACATGCAGCGCCGTTCACGTGCGCGACGCCGCACGGTGCCACGGCCGCCGCACCCACCCGCAGCGCAGGGCGGCAGCGGCAGCGCCTTCCGGTCCCCGTCCGCTACCGCCGGTGCCGTTTCAAAAGAAAAGGGGTGGGGGGGATGGGGATCCGACCGAGCGAGAGTGCGGGGTGTGTGTGCGTGTCAGCGTGCGCGACGACCTCCTACTCCTGTGCTTCGGATTCTCTTGCACGCCCCCTGCCCTGCCCCGGCACTAATTTCTAGTAGTAGCTGCTGCTGCTGCCGCAATTGATGCTGCTGCTCGGCGCTAGCGCTACGACCACCCTGCAGCCTGCCGCACCGCGGCAGCTCGTGCGGTTTCGAAATGCTTTGTCTCGGCGCGCTTTGCCATCAATAATCTACCGTCCGTCTTTGTCCGTACTCGTTCACCTTGCAGTTTGCAATGGTAGTCTATAGTAGAGGATTTCAGCTCTGTTTTCCCGGAAGAATAAAAAAAATTGGAAAAAAATTAAAAAGTTCAACTTTTAGTCTGGATCAAAGCTGATCTGAGCGGTGAGTTACCTCTGCATTCCACGTGTTTGTACCATGCATGCATCGTCATCAACCACACGAGATGAAATGATCGATGTTGCTTGCAATTGCATTCGGGCAGGACAGACAGGGGGCGCCAAGGACATGAATGGTCACGCTCCACGGGCGGGTATCCGGGTTCCAGCAGCCATCATCAATTCTCAACAGAAGAGCATGGGAGGAAATCGGTGCCATTGACGCTTCATCAGTTCCTCTGCAGCTTTTAAAAGCCTTTTCCGAGCCGCAGGGGGGAGCTGGTAGTGGTAGCCTGGTACTGGTAGTCCTTGGGGCTCGGGGTAGCGAGCAGTGAGAGAGCCCCATCGTGCGTGCTGACACGCGCATTAACCGGCGCAGTTAATTCCGATCATCAAAACTTTAATCTACCATAACGAAGAAGGTTAAATTATTGATCGGTACTAGTAGTACGTACAACGCCTATTGCAGTAGAAATTTTGATCACAATCTCATGAGCTCGTACGCCGAAACTTGCTCGAAGAAATTACCAGAAAGGTGCACATGCTGGCTAACATTTCAACAAGCCAGCCAAACTGCTAGAACAAGCAAACATAGACTACACTGGAGGGAAAGTTTATATCAAAAGAAAAAAAAAAAGGACGTTGAGAAAACAAACTCGACACCTAGACAAACACAAACTGCGCCATTATAACAGTGGGTGGCAGCAGCAGCAGCCCACTCCAGGCACGCACGCAGACTCCGCAGCCACCACACGTACATGGCGCCATCGACACGGCAAACTATACTGGTACTAGCTGCTACTGATCCCTAGCCGGACAGGCGCCGCGCTGGCACAGACGCCAGACGCCGGACGCCGGAGCCCGACGACGCCGCCTTGCGCGTTCAGATGTCGACGGCGATGTCAGCCGCGGGCGCGGCGGCAGTGGTGGGGGCGTCGGGGGCGGAGGGTGCGGCCGCGGCGCCGGCGCCGGCGAGGCCGAGCAGCATGTGGCGGAGGCCGCGCGCGTAGTCGAGGAGGCGGTCGACGGCGGGGATGGTGTCGCGGACCTCGTCCAGGGCCTCGAAGTCGCGCAGCCAGGCGTGGAAGCGCGGGAAGGCGTCGGCGTCCACGAGGCGCAGCCCGGTGACGTCCTCGAACACGGCGAGCCAGTAGGAGCCGCAGCCCAGGACGACGTCCAGGAGGCCCACCTCGTCGCCGCCGAAGAAGCGACGGCCCCTGAACGCGCCGTCGCGGAGCTCGGTCTCGAGCAGCGCCAGGTTCTCGTGCACCTGCCGCACCGCCGCCTCCTGGTCCTCCCCCGTCGACGCGAACACCGCGCCCACCGCCGGCCCGAGCTGCAAATGCAATCACATTCAATTCCAAAAGAGGACAAATCGAACCGCACGTGTACGTGCCAGATCAGGCATCGTCTCTTCGGACGACGAAACAGGAGAACCGGCGACGGCGTACGTACCTTGTCGTCGGCGAAGTGGCACCAGAACCGCGCGAGCGCGCGGTCGAAGGCGTCGGCGGGGAGGAGCGGGCGGGTCTCGGGCCAGGCGTCGTCGAGGTACTGGAGGATGATGACGGACTCCGGGAGGGCGCGGCCGCCGTGGACGAGGACGGGGACCTTCTTGTGGACGGGGTTGTGGCGGAGCAGCTCGTCGCTCTTGTTCCCCAGGTCCTCCTCCACGTAGTCGAACTCAAGGCCCTTGAGCCGCAGCGCCAGCTGCACGCGGTGCGTGTACGAGCTCGCCCACGACCCGAACAGCTTCAGCGGGGTGGCATTCTCGGACGACGACTTCTCCATTGGCTCCGAACACTCGCTCAAGATGCTTCCCTTTGTTTCCTCTCAGTGAGGAGTAGAGAGAATGGTGGTGGTGTCCTTGGCTTTGGTTGCGTGGCTGGGAGGTCCTGAGGAGGTAGAGGGTTTATATAGAGCGGGAGGGAGACACGGTGAGGGCTCCTGGCCCACATGGAAGTATGTGGGGCTCACGGGTGGGCCCGTTGTGCGGTGTTGGGCCATGTGGGAACCCGCATCCATCCGTCCGTCCGGAATGGGCCGGGCGGGCAGGCTTCCAGGGCACGGCACACCGGCTGGGCGTGGACTTTGTTTCTGTTCACTGCCGGAAGTGTGAAACTGTGAAATTGGTTACTGCAGCATATACTTTACCGGAAGAGCTGTTTGACTATCCTGGTATATGGAGTTTAGAAGTACTTAGGTCTTGTTTACTTCATTTTTTTTTCTAAAATAAATATTGTAACACCTTCGTTTATATTACAAATATTTATCTATTATGAATCAATTAGGTTTAAAAAATTCATCTCATAAATTACAAATAAATTATACAATTAGTTATTTTTATCTATATTTAATGTTCGATGCATATGCTGTAAGATTTGATATGATAAAGAATCTCAAAAATTTTGAAAAAAAAAATTGGAAACTAAACAAGGTCTTAAAAGTTACTTAAAATGGTTCTCACTTGACGTGTTCAAAGTCTTGGCCGACCGGACGATGCCTTTTGGTCGCAGCTCTGGTGGATTTGCGTCTGCATTACCGAGCACTAGCAGTACTTGTCTATTGTAAAGAGACGCAGTGATCGAGGAAAGGTCTCTCGAGAGTTTTGACTTGTTCCCCAATGCTTTGGCTTGCACAACAATCAGGCCAGCTGTTTGTAGTAGTTTCTGCAGACGACAATCAGGCCCGTGTATGTTTCACCGTGCCGTAATTCCGGAGCCGGAGCGCTCCGCGCTCTCGGCATGACGAAGTGGCGGTGACTGTGAAACAAACGCCAAACCCTAGCTAGCTACTGATGACAAATCTTGGTCAAAGTGCTTGTACGTGGGCCTTGTTCAGTTCTATTTTTTTTAAAATTTTGGTATCGTAGTATTTTTGTTTTTATTTGACAAAAATTATCCAATTAGGCTTAAAAATTTATCTCGTGATTTACAGTTAAATAATTAATTTTTTTTCGTTTATATTTAATATTTTATACATATGCTACAAGATTTGATATAATATAGAATTTTAAAAAAAATTTGATTTTTGAGTAAACTATAAATAAGGCCGTGGCCTTGATCCATGTGCTTAGAGTCTTGACTAACCAGCATGTTCACGACCAAACCCGGCCGGCGCATGAAGGAATCTTGCGGGGTGCGTTTGACCGACGACCACCTGCTTGGCCGGTGGCTGCATGCATCCGAGCCCGGCCGGCCGGCCGGCCAGATGCATCTATAGCTGCCCAGTCACGCACACACGCTGAGTTTATATTTATATTTAGGTCTTGTTTGGATGTAGTCGGATTCGCATCAATCTACATGTGTTGGAGTGGAACTTGAACTAAATTTCACCACAATCCACTCAAACACATGTGGATTGAGGTGAATCCGACAACCCATATAGCTCGCGGAAGTGCGGCCGTGCCTCGGAGCGCGCGCACTGTTGGATCGGGCGTGCCAGAGAGGAGAGGCGACCGCCGGATGGAGGAAAGCAACAGTGGCCGCCGGCCGGCCGGATAGACGGCTCGACCAAAAGCGCACGGCTCCGTCGAACTGTTCCCGTCAGCGGCACTGCACCGCATGCAAATGCAATGCTGCGCTCCTGTGTTTTTTTACTGTCACAAGTAGTGGTGGTACGTACTGTGTCGGGCAGGCGGCGCGCGCGCTTTGCCTTTCCTCGCGTGGGTGGCACGGCACCGGCACCGGCACCGGCACCGGCACGGCCTATCCCGTGCACGTCCACGTACAACGCTTCTCGGCCGGCCACGAACGTTTCACAGCGCCGGCGCCATGCCAAGTTACCGCGTATTACGTTAAATACTTACGTTATGGTTGCCAAGTTACTGCGTTACGTTACAATGCCTCCATAGTATACGCGGCCGGCGGGCGGGCGGCAGCGCTGAGGTGAAAGCTCACTGGGCTAGGCAAGAGGGCATGGTTTGCTCCTTACCTTTTGTTCGATCTGGCTCCCGGGAATTTGCTTTCTGAGACGTCCATGTCCGCGCTGCAGTGCTTTTATCACTTGGGGCAAGCAAACGTATATGGAAACAAGACGGCACGGAGGTCATGTTATCTCCTTCGTAGTACAGTACAATGTACCAGCCCATGTCGACTGGTTGCAGTGGACAAAAGATTTTGCTGCTTCACTAAGGGGTAAGGGCTAACGATGTTGTAGATTTGTAGAGGCATGGACTTTGCTGAGCTAGCTGTTCATCCAAAGCCTCGTTTAGGGTGTTTAGATCCACTCAAAAAAAAAAATCAAAAGTTTACAAAATTCTTTATCCATCGAATCTTACGGCACATCCTTAGAGCATTACATATAGATAAAAAAATAACTAATTACCTATAAATCACGAGACGAATCTTTTAAACCTAGTTAGTCCATATTTAGATAATGTTATTATCAAATACAAGCGAAAGTGCTATAATGTCAAAATCCAAAACAAATTCATGCGCCTTAGGCCTTCTTCGGTTCGCCAAAATTTTTAGATTCGGTTACTGTAGCACTCTCGTTTGTATTTTACAATTATTATTTAACTATGAACTAAGTAGGTTTAAAAGATTCATCTCGCAAATCCCAGGTAAATTGTGCAATAAGTTTTTTTATCTATATTAAATGCTCTGTCTAAAAATTTGATTTGATGTAGAATTTTGAAAAAAAAAAATAGAAAGTAAACAAGGCCTAGATCTAAAAAGGTTTTTGAATTTTGACACTGTAGCATTTTCGTTTTTATTTGACAAACACTGCCCATGGAGTAATTAGGCTTAAAAAATTCGTCTCGCGATTTATAGGCAAACTATGCAATTAGTTTTTAATGTGTTTTTAAGAATTCATTTGATTTGTCGAAATAACTTTGAAAATTTGATCATATTTCTTTATTTCCTTTAGCTTTTCAACTATATATATAAACATCAACTTAAAATATACCATATTTAGCTTCCATTGGAAAAAAACCAAACCAGAACATCCCTTTCACATTTTTCCTGTATTATTGAACTATAAGATCTCCATAAGATGTTATCGTATTTTGCTGACGCATTTTGAGGTATTCCCATTTTAAAAAGTATTCCATGATGCCTATCTCTCTAATTCCTTATGTAGGTCCAATATTTTGTTTTTCTGAGATATAGGCCCAAGATTTCAGCAAGAAAAAAAGAGGAAAACTCATAAAATACCTATTTCCTCCATCTAGTGGCGGAGGACAGAAAAAAATTAAGATATGACAAAATCGGTAGCGTATATGTGTTCATTATTTTTCTGAAAGAAAAACAAGTCATCAGCACAATTCTCATCATCAGTTGTTCGTGTGTCGTCGATGTAAAAGCAACACCAGCATACCATTGAGCACCGAGGGATCCAGAAAGAAAGAAATGCAACGCTATTACACTAAGAGCAGGTACAATAATAGGCTTATAGCCAAGCTAATGCTAATATGGAGGAGAGAAGAGAGATGATAGCTTGGTTCTTATGTAAGCACCAAGCTGGGCACGGATGTATAGGTAGTAGTGGGTCCAAATAGCAAGTGTTGTGAGAAGTAAGAGGAAAGAGAATGTGTTTTAGAGAGAAGTACGAGACAACTTATTGTATAACTTGGCTCTAATTACTTGGCTTATAGCCAATCACTTGGCTCTATTAGAGCAGGTACAATAATAGGCTTATAGTCAAGCTAATGCTGGGCCTTGTTTAGTTTCGAAAAGTGAAAACTTTTCGGTACTGTAGCACTTTCGTTTGTTTGTGATAAATATTATCCAATTATAGACTAACTAGGATCAAAAGATTCGTCTCGTGATTTACAGTTAAACTGTGTAATTAGTTTTTGTTTTGGTCTATATTTAATGTTTCATGCATGTGCCACAAGATTCGATGTGACGGAGAATCTTGAAAACTTTTTGGTTTTCGGTGTGAACTAAACAAGGCCCTAATGTGGAGGAGAGAAAAGATGAGAGAGATGATAGCTTAACTCTTATGTAAGCACCAAGCTGGACACGTATGCATAGGTAATAGTAAGTCCAAATAGCAAGTGTTGTGAAAAGGAATAGGAAAGAGAATGTGTTTTAGAAACAAGTATGAGACAACTTATTGTATAACTTGGCTCTAATCACTTGGCTTATAGCCAAGCACTTGGCTCTATTATTGACAAGTGAAGGGAAGTTAAAGAAGACGATGCAAGTGCCATCTACTTGCTATTGGTAAAGGGAAAGAAATAAAATCAGATCAAACAATGGGGACACACGAAGCCAAGGAGGTGGCGAGTTGCGGACTCGACGGCGCTCGTGAGCCCATCGCTCGCCCAGTCCACCCTGGCAGAGGTCACAACCACTCAGAAAGAGCCTTAACAGAAAAACGAGCAGCCCAGAAACGTTTCGCTGCCTCCTATATATCTTCTTCCTCGTCGAGTTTTTGCCTTTCTCATCTCATATCGGCAACTCGGAGGATAAAGTCAATGGCGGCTGGTGATCTGCAGGGCAAAAGCGCACCTTGCCCTACCGATGTGAAGAAGTCAAAAGACGCTGCCGCCCGCGGAAGGGCAAAGCAGCCAACGCCCAGCCCAGTCGCCCACCTTTTCAAATCAAAATTTAAAAATCGAAAACCCACCAACGGGCTCTCCGATTCCGAAGGCAACGCGCCGGATCGTCGGCTGTGATTTCCCCGCGCCCAACCGCCGGGTGCCCTAGCTGCTCAACCGCAGAGTAGAAAAGCCGCCCTGCATCTCCACTTGCACAGACCACACGCGCACTAGCTCACTCTTGATCGCAGCCACTCCTCTTCCGATCGTTATTTTTCTCCGTAAGATGAGGGAAATCCTGCAAATCCAGGGAGGGCAGTGCGGGAACCAGATCGGCTCCAAGTTCTGGGAGGTGGTGTGCAATGAGCACGACATCGACCCGACGGGGCGGTAGCGGTACGTGGGGACGACGGACGTGCAGCTGGAGCGCGTCAACGTCGTCTACTACAACGAGGCCTCCTGCGGCAGGTTCGTGCCGCGCGCGGTGCTCATGGACCGGACCTCGAGCCCGGCACCATGGACGCGCGCCGTCCGCTCGGGCCCCTACGGCAATATCTTCCGCCCGGAAAACTTCGTCTTCGGCCAGTCCGGCGCCGGCAACAACTGGGCCAAGGGCGCCGAGCTCATCGACTCGGTCCTCGACGTCGTCCGCAAGGAGGCCGAGAGCTGCGACTGCCTCCAGGGTATCGAATCAATCTCTCATCATCATCTGAACTGAATTCCCATCGTCTCACTCGATCTGTTCGCGCCGTCAGGTTTTGAGGTCTGCCACTCGCTCGGCGGTGGCACGGGGTCTGGCTTGGGTACCCTGCTCATTTCCAAGATCAGGGAGGAGTACGCGGATCAGATGATGCTGACGTTCTCCGTCTTCCCATCGCCCAAGGTGTCGGACACGGTGGTGGGAGCCCTATAACGCCACGCTCTCCGTCCACCAGCTCGTGGAGAACGCCGACGAGTGCATGGTGCTGGACAATGAGGCACTATATGACATCTGCTTCCGCACACTGAAGCTCACCACTCCTAGCTGTAAGCTCATCTGTTCCACCAAGTTTGATCGCCTTTGCCTACATGTATTTACAGTTTGATTACCCTTACCTGGTTCTAATTGCATCATGTGATTTTGTTTAATAATAAAGCTTTGTTCTGTGCTTTTGGTGCTTCAAATTATGATCCAGCCTCCTAGACATAATGACATCTTGTAGTCATGTTTATTTTGATTAAAATGAACGAATACATTTGTTGCCATTGCCAAACTTAATGACCTTTGCCTTAGGTGTTGGAAGCCTACTGTCAGAAATGTTCTCAGGGGACTTGGAACCCATTCCTGATTGGCTGGTATTGGTAGCTGCTTGAAATGCTAGTTTTCAATATATTGGTAGCTGCTTGAAATGCTAGTTTTCGATTTATCCTATTCCTGATCAGTTGCTTGTATATGAACTGCTAGTTTCGTCCACTGGAAATGGTAGTTATTGTGGATGGCTTATTAATTGATCACTAAATCATGACATTTTAACATTTGTAGCAAGTCTAATGCATTGTTGCCTGATGAGGGGGTGCTGAAATGTAAGCAGGTAACATGTGTTAGGAATGTCAGGGATAGGACTCCTTCTGCACCTTGCATAACTCTTGTCATATGGAAAATGTAACTATCATTGTGTTTACCTGAAGAAAAATGTATGCTAATAAAGAAATATTGAAGTGTATCAGTACAACATTTCAGAAAATGACTGTAACCCAAATCCTCTGTGCAGCTTTGGTTGTAATCAATCATTGTTTCTACATGCTATGTTTAGTACTGTACTGATCTTTTTCTATTATCCTCAATCAATTCTTTTTGTATGATATTTTTTTCACGAGTAATGAGCAAGATCAATTGATAGATATAAATTCAAACTGACCTCTTGCTGTCTTGCACTGATGTGAATCTTCCTTGGTTTTGTCTGCAGTTGGTGATCTGAACCACTTGATCAATGCCACCATGATTGGTGTCACCTGCTGCCTTCGCTTCCCAGGGCAGCTGAACTCTGACCTCCGCAAGCTTGCTGTCAACCTGATTCCCTTCCCACGCCTGCACTTCTTCATGGTTAGCTTTGCGCCACTCACCTCACGCGGCTCCCAGCAGTACCGCTCCCTCAAGGTCCCTGACCTGACCTGTCATGACCTTAGCCATAGACCGGTAATAAGTAGTTAGTGGGTTGAGTGTTTGGGCCTACAAGCCTATTATGTGTTGGGGTTTGGCCCATTAAGTAAACCTATATATGTACACCCTATGCTGTCAATTGGGGACATCGAATATGAACAAATCAACTATCTCCTACCTGTACTGTCTCCCTCCTCGTTTCTCTGCTTGAGACGGCGCCACCGTGCTCTCCGCCGACCGTGTTCGCCGGCAAAACCTTCTAGTTATCTAGGATCGTGACATTTGGTATCAGAGCCATCGATCGAGGAAGTGCGCGTGTGGAGGCCCTAAAATTCTCCACCGATAGCTACTTGATTTGGTGTAATTTGGGGAAAATCTCTCCGAGTTCGTCGGATTTTAGTTGTCGTGGTTGGCTGGTCACCGTGCTCATCAATCGGCCGTCTGGATCGTCTGCTTGGTGTTTCGGGATGGCCCAATCTCGATCTACACTGTCTGTCGCCGCCATCGCCGGGCTCGAGGCGGACATGGATCGCCTGCTGCGGATGATGGAGGAAGCGAACGCGGGGATGTGTAGCACTCTCAAGACTATCGCACCTGCAACACGGTCGTCCGCGCCCTCTTCGTCTACTTCACTGGCGCCCTCGACTCCAACTACAACCGCGCCACCTCCATCCACCCCACCGGCGTACATGGTGCCGGCCACTTCAGTGACTGAGCCCACCGCTGCACCAACGGAGCCTACAGTTGCATCGACCTCCTGGCCAACACCGACAGATCCAATTGCAGCTTCGACACCCACCTCCACACCAACAGCACCAACATCCTCTGCCACGATCGTGACATCAACCATCGTGCAGGTGGCCGTGACCGTCATGCCACCGCCCATACTAGCTTCAGCTATCTCAAGCACAGAGGATGATGCCATCAACACTTCGCCCACCAGGTGTTCGACAGGTCGCCTCTGCCGCAACATCAAGCTGATTCCGCCCACCAGGTGTTTGAAAGGTCACCTCTACTGCAGCATCAGCATGCTGATTTCTGGGAGCAGCGTCAACACCATCTCAACGGTGCCACCATCCTCAGCGAAACAAGTTTCAGCTCCAACAGTTGGCATGTTTCAGTCTGCACATAAGGTGTTAAAGGTGATATCCACCAGCTCCTATCCTTTCTCAGTTAATTGTGGCAAGTACTATGGCATAGTGTTGTTGTGGCCACCTTCTTTGAATCATGGGGTATATAGTGCTGCTTCCTGTGTGTTTGATTGTGGGAAGAGTAGAATGAAACATCTCGCAATCATAGGCACCACATATTGGCTATTACTGCAAGCAAGTACCTTAGTTTTCCAGTTGGAAGTTCACTCATTAACATTGTTGATTGAGTTGAAACCATGGCCTAATTGGCACGAACATCAGGGCAGTCTCATAGTGGCACTTGTCTATCCATATTCAAGCATAGTGATGTGGGTTGAGTTTAGTTGCTTTGTGCATAAGCTCCTAGTCTGGCCTCTCCATTGCGAGTCATGGTGGAAATGTTGTGCAAATTTTCTTCAGTTACTTGCAAGTGCAGGACAATTTGATTCTATCAACATGGGGGCCATTCAGTTGATTCAGTTGCACATTGCTATTCCACTCAGAGAGGTGTATTGTCTGTTATTCACCTACTATCATGAGCCAGTGGAGTGGAAGCCCCCATGGGTATCTCTGGTATACATCATCAGTAATAGACACTATATTGCTTATAGCCTCAGGATCAGGACACCCACAGTGCCTCATTTGTTCTGGTGGCCAATGGTTGCTAAGTTGAAATTTGGTGATGCTCAGTACAAGATATTTTTGGGGGAGGTAATGGGTCAGTGCTTGTATATCAGATATGTGGCGAGTCAGTTACTACATATTGTTCTCTCTCCAAGGCTTATGAGTTGTATAGCTTCTACACAGTACTCACAAATTATCTTTAGAATTTGTATGCCTGAAGCCATACCCTTGTTCTCAGTTAATCATACTCCTGTTGTGTTTTCCTACATTGAGGAGCTGCATCATGATTCTGTTATACCAAGGATCATTTCTCCAGTTAGTACCATGTTAGGGAAGAGGTGCTATCGACAGTTTTGGAAACCACCATGGGCATTTGTAGTATGCAAGGTTATCACCTGGACATTTCTTGCAAGAGTACGTAATCTGCAGAGCAGTGGAACCGTGGTTGCAATGTTTCTGGGGCTTACTGGAATGAAACTGATGACCGATTATGAGTTTGCTACGAAGCTACCATTATTGGAGCACATGCTTATTTTCTCTGAGATGGCTATCCTCAAGTTTGCCAACCAACTATGTGAGAGCTCAAGAATTTCTAAATTGTTTCAATTCCAGAAAATCACTTTTGTTGCTTGGGATGATGGTGACATGCAGTTGAGCCTTGGCATTTATATGGGGGTCACTATGTACATATTCAGAAAATGGATAGTCACATTGAATTTTGATGGCAAGATAATTTTGCTATGTGTCTCCAAAATGAGAAAGTTACTTGGAGTAAATCAGATTGATGCCATGCTGATTTTGCACTGGGCTGAATACACCAAGAACCATATTTTCCTATTTGGGAGTAAGCATATGTCCATGGTTACCTCTTACTGGAGCATTAAAAGTAGATTTCAGATAATTTTGTGCATGGAGTATTTCTGTTGCCGCTCTTTGGGGTTATGCCACATACAGATTAGAGATCATCAAGAAGTTGGAGATAAGGACAACTTGTGTACTCAATCGGCACTATCACATCATAGTGTCATCAAGCATGTGGAGTACACAAATGCAAGGATATTTACATGCATCAGTAAGACAGTGAATTGTTTGCTGTCAGTGAGGTTTTACTTCTACAACTTGATGATTGAGGATCCTTAACATGTCGTGATGGCCTATAGTAGGAAATGACTCCTTCGGGGAACCTCCAAGTACAAAACATGGTGAGTGGTTTGCTTCTAAATTTGTTCTGCCAACAGTTCCTGTCATTCAGTTCAAGCATCTACAAGTCAAGGCTCTAGAACTATGGGGACCATGTATAAGACATTGAATGTTTCTAGCATGCTGGCACTTCAATTCTATAATCTGGTGATTGAAGATCCATGAAGGCTTGGATGAAAAAGGAAGACAATGTCGAACATCTGTTGATTGAAAAATTCATAGCTTGAGGACAAGCTATGGCTTAAGGAGGGGAGAATGTCATGACCTTAGCCATGGACCTGTAATAAGTAGTTAGTGGGTTGAGTGTTTGGGCCTACAAGCCTATTATGTGTTGGGGTTTGGCCCATTAAGTAAACCTATATATGTACACCCTATGCTGTCAATTGGGGACATCGAATATAAACAAATCAACTATCTCCTACCCGTACTGTCTCCCTCCTCGTTTCTCTGCTTGAGACGGCGCCACCGTGCTCTCCGCCGAGCGTGTTCGCCGGCAAAACCTTCTAGTTATCTAGGATCGTGACATGACCCAGCAGATGTGGGCGTGCAAGAACATGATGTGTGCCGCGGATCCGTGCCATGGCCGCTACCTGACGGCCTCTACCATGTTCCGGGGCAAGATGAGCACCAAGGAGGTGGAGGAGCAGATGCTCAGCGTGCAGAGCAAGGGCTCGTCCTGCTTTGTGGAGTGGATTCTGAACAACGTGAAATCCAGCGTTTGTGACATCCCCCCGCGTGGCCTCACCATGGCCTCCACCTTCGTCGGCAGCTCCACCTCCATTCAGGAGATGTTCCGGCGTGTGAGTCATCCGTTCACGGCCATGTTCAGGAGGAAGGCCTTCTTGCATTGGTACACGTGTGAGGGCATGGATGAGATGGAGTTCACTGAGGCGGAGAGCAACATGAACGACCTCGTCTCCGAGTACCAGCAGTACCAGGACGCTACAGCCGACGAGGAGGCCGGCTATGAGGACGAGAACGCAGGGGAAGAGTGAGGGCTACTGCCATCAGTTGGTGCGGGGTTTTGCTTTAGGATTTTCTTTAAATTCTGGTGATCTTTTAAGTTCAGTTTGGACGTTTTTGAGCTTGGATCTTAGGTTCAAGTAGTCTGTATTAAGTGGCCTGATTCTACCTTGTGTTGATGAAACTGGAAGTTTATCGATTATCTGGAGCCTGCGTATGCATGAAGTGCATCCTCTTGATGCTACCTCAACGTATGCAGTTTCTCTTGATTCTGTATTGCCGTTCTATGTTGTTTTGGACCAAAGATTAGAATGTTTGTTCAAAAATATGAGATCGTTCTATGTCGTTCTCTAGTAAATCTTTGTAGGCTATGTCATCCAAGCATGTTTGTTTGGATGTATGAGCCGTCACACATTTCTTTCCTGTTAATTAATAATTAGAATCAGAAGGGACCAAATAATTGTACATCTTTGGTTAATAATCAAGTAGAAGTAATTATAGGCTATTGGAGAAATAACATAGCATAAAACCTTTACAAGCTTTAAACCTGCATCAACAACAAGCATCCATATATGTGCTCACATAATTTACGCCGGGTCAAATCAGCACTGCACATAGCTAGATTCATGGTTTCTCCGCACTTCTGACACAATCAAATATTCAAAGTTACTACCCAAAGTTGGCGCATACTTAGTTCACATGTAGTACTGTACTTCATAAGTTAGAGCAGCTACAGATCGTTCATCTCATATGTGCTAGCTTTTCACCACCGGTGTGGCGGCTGTTTTCGCAGCTGCAGCACGCCACAACATGGGGAGTGACGTATGTTGGTGCCGGAACCAAACATGCCTAAAATTTTATGTTTAGGCCTTGTTTAGTTCTCTCTTTAGACGCATGTATGGAATATTAAATATAGACGAAAATAAAAACTAATTGCACAATTTGGTCGGAATTGACGAGACGAATCTTTTGAGCCTACTTAGTTTATGATTGGATAATATTTGTCAAATACAAACGAAAGTACTACTATTCCTATTTTGCAAAAAAAATTTAGAACTAAACAAGGCCTAACTGCATCAACCTAAACTACAGATAATCACTCTTAGATATGGTAGTCCGCTCAACTGATCCACAAAGAACATAACTAAACGTCATTACTTGAAGTGGAATATAATCTCACCAAATATTGTGAAAATAAAGGGATATGCACTGTAGTATTTTCGTTTTATTTCATAATTAGTGTCTAATCATGGATAAATTAGGCTCAAAAAATTTGTCTCGCAAATTATTCTCTAGCTACGTTTTTAGTTTTGTAAATAATATATATTTACTACTCCATGCATTAGTCCAAATATTTAATGTGATGTGAGTTAAAAAAAATCCGGTGGGATCAAACAGGGTTGGTGTTAATCGAAATCATGTTTGTGTTCACAAGGTTGAAGAAAATTAGTCAAATGATACCCGATGGGGACATGCTTCACCTCTCTATCTTTCTCCTGCAGCATTGAACTCTACCCTATAGCCAACATTTTTAAAAAAGAGAGGCTAGAGTGAGGCAAACTATCCCATTATTATTTTTTTTTGCAAATCATTTGACTTGTTTTCTAGAAAATGACTTCAATTGTGTCTTATTTTGCCCGGCCACTTTATCCAACCTCATGTTAAGAGAGTTGCAAAAAAATTCCACCAATTGAAACACGTAACCAGTGGTGTGAACATGTATCATTTTATACTACTTGCGTCAATTAGTTTTGGCTGATAAGCTATGATAAAAAGTAATGTTCGTTGATTTGTTGTGAGAGAAAAATACCGCTGAATGACTGACAGATTCGGCTGATAAACTCAAGCGAATAGATCTGACTAATAAATCGCTCATAATGATTTTGTCATCTCAAGATTTGCTAATTTAGTTTATCATCAGATGTATTTATAGACTTTAGTATGTATGTGTGTAAATTTGTAGACATGCAATAATTCTGAGCAAATCATCAATCAATATTGAGAACTTTGGATGTCTAACTAAAGAAATTATGATTCATAATTATTCTTACACACATTTGGCTACCCGAAAAAAAGCATGTTGTAGTGGTAGCTGCTAAGAAATTAAGTGCTACACAAGTACGTAAACAAAAGAATTCTTTTGTTCATGTACTTGTGTAGCACTTGATTTTTTAGCTGCTACCACTACAACATGCTTTTTTTTGGTAGCCAAATGTATGTAAGAATAATTATGAATCATAATTTCTTTAGTTAGACATCCAAAGTTCCCAATACTGCTCGGTTCCCTTGGCTGCTATGCTGGATTGCTGGTACAAGTACAATCAATGAGCTTGCCGAGACGAGCTATGAGAATCTTATCCTTTGAAGTACTCAAGTAACGGGGCCAAACATACATCAAGGTTGTGGCCTTCTTTCAAAAAATTTTCAAGATTTCCTGTCACATCAAATTTTAGAGCACATGCATAAAGCATTAGATATAGATAAAAATAAAAACTAATTACACAGTTTGTCTGTAAATCACGAGATGAATCTTTTGAGCCTAATTAGTCCATGATTGGATAATATTTGTCAAATAAAAACGAAAATGCTACCGTACCGAAATTCGAAAAAAATTCGGAAGCCTGTGTGTGGTTGCCTTGCATAGCCAGCTCAAGAAACAAGAAGCTTGCTGGGCTTGGGTTAGACGAATTTGGGCCTTATTTAGTTTCTGAGAAATTTTGTAAAATTTTTCAGATTTTCTATCACATTGAATCTTACGACACATGTATAAAACATTAAATATATATTAAAAATAATTAATTGTATATTTTGTCTGTAATTAATTGGATTAATCTTTTGAGCTTTGTTAGTCTATAATATTTATCAAATACAAATAAAAGTGCTATAGTGTTTATTTTGTATTTTTTTTCAACTAAACAAGACCTAGATCTCTCACGCTGATAAAGCAAGTACATGTCCGAACCTCGCTCGCACATGCTTCAAAAAGAAACCTCGTTTGACTTCTACACAAGATGCTTGTTTTCTATCTTAGGTCTTGTTTAGTTCCCAAAATGTTTTACAAAATTTTTTAGATTTCTCGTCACAGCGAATATTGTGACACATGCATGGAGCATTAAATATAGATAAAAAATAGCTAATTATACAATTTGTCTGTAATTTTTAAAACAAATCTTTTGAGCCTAGTTAGTCCATAATTAGACAATATTTATCAAATACAAATGAAAGTGCTACAGTGTTTATTTTACCAAAAAAATTGGAATTAAACAAGACCTTGACTGAACAAGGTAAAATAGTACTCTCTTGTCGTCCAAATAAATCAATTTTTAGAATGTGTCAACCAAACTTTTTAAAGTTCGACTAATTTTATAAAAAAAATAATATCTATAATATAATATGAACACCTTATAAAAATATATTTTATGATAAGTCTAATGATACTAATTTAATACTAATAAAGTTTAATATTTTATTTTAGAAATATAATCAAAGTTTAAAAAATTAACCTAATATAACTCTAATAACATATTTATTTAGGGATAGAAGGAGCACTGGACTAATAAAAAATCAAATATGCCTTTATTTAGGGATCGTTATCCTTAAGCCTTGTTTAGTTCACCCTAAAATTTTTTAAAAAAATCCAAATTTTATACTACATCGAGTTTTGTGGCACATGCATATAGCATTAAATATGGAGAAAAGAATAACTAATTGCATAATTTTTCTATAATTTACGAGACGAACTTTTAAACCTAATTAATTAATGATTAAATAATAATTATAAATATAAACCAAAGTGCTACGGTATCTTGAACTTTTCACCTAATCTAAACAACGCCTCACTCGTCAAGCAGCCCCACTCGCCGAGCCCCAGTTTTTTATAATTTGGCCCTTTTTTGAAGAAAATTCTCTTTTGGACCCCTGAAAAACTTAAACTCAGTTTTGGACCCAAGGAGTCGACGCCATGCTTCATGGCGTCGAGGTTAGAGCAACTCCAGCAGGGCCCCTACTCAAGCCCCAATAGCTAAATATGGGTGCCCATGCTAAAAACATTACTCCAGCAGGGCCCCTACTCCATACCCCATATTTGGCTGGGCACCCATATTTCTCCTCCAGACCCCCATTCCCGTTGGCCCAACAGGGCAGCCCCCATCCTCCATCGTGTGTTCTAGCCCCGGCGCATGCTCCCTCTCTCTTTACCCTTGCATGTGCATGACACCCTACGGTAACCGGCTCGATGCTCTAGTTGTGTCCATGTCCAAAGGAAGAAGAAAGAGGAAGAAGAAAAAGACACTGACGAGTGGGTCCCTTCTGTCATTCTCTCTGGAATAGGTTTGGGGGCTCAAATTTGGGTGCTACTGTTGGAGTTGAAGCAAAAAAGTAGATCCCCAAGAAGTAAGGGGAGCACCCAAATTAAAAATAGGGGCTTAGTTTTGGGGGCTACTGCTGGAGTTGCTCTTATACGCCTCGACGCCATGGATCACGGCGTCGAGATCCCTGGCCGAGCCCAGCGTGGCTTCTGACATGGCAGATAGCTCGACGCAGTAGATCATGGCGTCGAGCTCGACGCCATAGATCACGGCGTCGAGCCTTGAACTACAAACCAGCAGATGCCCTTCGCTAACCGTGGACGCATTTCATATTTTCTTCTCCCCTCTCAACTCTTCCTCTCCAAAAACAACGCCGCAGTAACTTTATTGTAAGTTAATTTTTCTATTGTGCACTTAGTATTTTGTGTCCTATGAAGCATGATTTAATTTTCTTAACAAATATATTTGTTGCAAACCCCTCCACCATTGTGTGATTTTGAGCAGTAGATCGACACTGAGATTAAGGACCACAGCTGCCGCTCTCATGCTCCAGCCTCTATTCATGCCCCGCTTCACATTCACACACACACCACATCTCTTTTTTTTCTGATCATAATACTACAAACCAAGGCATAACAAGACAAACAGAAGCATATTAAACCAGAAAGGCCGTGTGCTCCAGTTCAATTGCATCACATGCTTGTGCACTCCTAGCACAATGTCACATCCACATTCAGTCAAGGGCCCAAAGGCCTGGTACTAGTTACTGACAAAAGATTAACTTACTTAATCACCATGAAATCACCGTCTCCATGTCCTTGAAGTAAAGCATACTGAGTAACTGCAACTTATGGGCCTCTGGTGACTGATAAGATCACTCAGTCAGATTAATCAACACTAAGCACAACTCACCAAAAGATTCAGACTCAACTCTGCTGCCTTTTACATTTCTGTACTCCAGATTTGTTACATGGTTTCAAAGATTGGACTCATCTACGTACCAATTCAAAACAACCAGAATGATAGATAATAATACTGCAAATATCTACATGGTTTCAGTCACATAGTCTATACGGTTTAAAGAGGTAACTGGGAAAATTGCTTTTCTGAATTCGATGACAATGCCTATCTGCCTGTTGAACTATGGTGGATGATACATACTGTACAAAATCTAAATTTCTCCAGAAACAAAAGGACAAGAAAAAGGGCCCAGAGGTGCACAGAAAGGCCAAACTGAGGCATACGATGTACACCAAGATGACCCTGCCAACCTAGCACAACAGCATCAGAGTTCTTGCCATTGTTCATTGAATCTTCTTCAGTTTGATAAAAATAAGCACCAACCTCCGTCAACTCGAACACTGCACGTGCAGTCATTTGAGTAGCGCTCAACCACATCGAACCAAGCATCTGGCGCACTGGCAATCGGCCGGCCAAAGCAGTCCTGCCATAGCAATTGAGATTAGAAGCCAACAAGGAATCGTAAATAGGTAAATGCTGAAACTGTAACCCCTCACATAGCGGGCATTAGAATATTTAGGTTTATATGCATGGTTCACACATATCTAATCTGATTAAAGATTTCATAATAACAGAACTCTGTAACCTGCAGCCGGCGTGAGACCCGCGACAGCCGGCGAGCTGCGCCAAACGCCGGCGAGGTCGGAGCCCTGCCCTCGACGACGACGCCGGCGGCGGGTGGGAAGCCCGGGGACGGCCAGGGACGCGACCAATGGCCGAGGACGGCCGGGAGCGCGACGGATTCCCGGAGGCGCGACAACGACGGCGGTCACGGGGCGCGACGACGGCGGGGATGGGGCGCCGGCGGAGGGCTGGGAGAGGACGGGGCGCGAGGACGGCGGCGGATGGCGCGGCGGCGGAGGCCTGGGAGAGGACGGGCGCGAGGACGGCGGCGGATGGGCCGAGGGCGCCCTGATATGTGGCGTCGAGCCCGCTGCCACCTGCCATGTCACACGTGATCTGGCCAGTGACAGTAACCTCAGCAGCGCCGTGATCTATGGCGTCAAGTCGTGTAACCTCGACGTCATGAAGCATGGCTCTATGGCGTCAAGTCGTGTAACCTCGACGTCATGAAGCATGGCGTCGACCCTCTAGGTCCAAAACTGATATTAAGTTTTCTAAGAGTCTAAAAGAGAAATTTCTTTAAAAAAAAGACCAAATTATAAAAAATTGGGTCGTCGAGCCAGGGACCAAGCAGCGCTAGTTGCTTTTAACATAGGTCTTATTTAGATTCAAAAAATTTTTAGATTTTGATATTGTAGTACTTTTGTTTTTATTTGACAAATATTGTCTAATAATATAATAATTAGGTTAAAAAAATTTATCTCGCGATTTATAGACAAACTATACAATTAGTTTTTATTTTCATTTATATTTAATGCTTCATACATATGTTGTAAGATTTGATGTGACAGGAAATCTTGAAAATTTTTTAGTTTTTGATGAACGAAACAAGGCCATAACACAGCCTTGTTCATAGAGACACGTCTCAGGAATTGTTGAGTTCCAAAAAATTTCAAATTTTTTTATCATATCGAATTTTTCGACGCGTATATAAAGCATTAAATATAAATTTAAAAAATAACTAGTTATAAAGTTTATCTATAAGTTCCAATATGAATTTTTAAACATAGATAGTCTATAATTAAATAATAATTACTAAATCCAGATGAAAATGCTGCATTAAGAAAAAAAAAATCGCAAACTAAACACCTCAGCGACCAAACCAGTTAACCAGCCCACCAAATCCAGGCGTTGTGCCCGTGTGCGCACCCCTCCCCTCATGGCGGCTTCGGCGGCGCGGCCCCTCGCGCTCCTCGCGTCCGCCTCGGCATCGCTCGGCGTCGGGCGGCGGGCGTGGGCTCGCTTGCCTGTCTCTTCCTCTTCGTTGAGGTCGGCGCCCTCCAGCCTCCGCGGGCGCCGCTCGTTCGCCGCCTCCGCAGGGGGCGCCGTGATGGGGAAGCCAGGCCCCGGCGCCGTTGACGCCGACGCCGGGATGGACGCCGTCCAGCGGCGGCTCATGTTTGAGGACGAGTAAGTTGCCCCCGTCCCCCCCGTCTCGTCAAATTTGCTAGCAGTGGTCTGCCTGTTTTGGTGGTAGTTAAGGTGGTGATAGCTGATCTCGTCAGCTTGCGCGATGCCTTGATGGCATCGAATTGTGGCTACTGAAACTATTCCCTCTCGAGTATTATTATTTAATTACATGAGCTATGATTCTTTCTCCTTTCGGAATCTAGATTACTGTTGCTACAACCGCAACTTAGTGGACTGAGAGATTCATGTTGAGGTTGAAAACCAGTCTTGTCGCTTCCATTTTAAATCTTGTGACTGCTGCCAATAAAACAGAAATTTATTTTTTTCCATGCAGGTGCATTTTGGTGGATGAACAAGACAATGTCATCGGCCACGAGTCCAAGTATAACTGTACGCGACTTCGTGTGAATTTGTCCATTCCATTCAGTTGTGCATCGTTGTGATGTTCAAAACAAGACTGACATTGGTGCTGACTGTTATTTCTAGCTGTACTCAGTTTGTTAAGTGTCCCAATTGCCATGTTTGACTTTGACAAGTACACCATTAGGTCAGCAGGAAGAAAATGCTTGCAATTGCCCTCTTACATCTAATGTTTGGTGGAACCTCAAGTTACATCAATATTTGATTGTACTCTCATCAAGAGAATAGAAAGTATTGTTAGGCATATGTTTGGTCAATGTTCACATGTCCATACTATTCTGTATGAAATGTTGGAGTCTATGATGAATTGTTAAATTCAATGGCCAAACCCCAATTACTGTAAAAGCTCTCAACCTCATGGTCTAGACATATTTCAAATACATGTTCCTTTTAATAATATATATAGTACAGAAGCAAATCCCTATGTTAAATGATTAGAACTGGTTAGGCATCTGTCTATACAATATTGATTAATTTTTTGAAATAATATCCAACACATTTGCAGCCTGCTTTTTGTGAATTTTGTGTAACACTATTTTCCTGCCAATATAAGCTCTGGTGGAATTTTCTTGTGCACCTTTAGCATTACTTGGTACTATTTTAGTTTTTATTATGTGAGAGTTGCACACTTATTGATGACTTGTGACCTTAAACCAGAGTTCTAACAGTGAAGTGTCAGATTTTAGCTGCTATTGCACTTGTTTATTAATCGTACTTGATCAATAATTATAGGCCATCTCATGGAGAAGATAGAGGCTGGAAATGCCCTGCACAGAGCTTTCAGTGTTTTCCTTTTCAACTCCAAATATGAGTTGCTACTACAGGTATTCACACAACACTAAAATATGGTTGTCTTGCATTAAGATGTAATGTAAATTCCACTTCATGTTCATGAATCGCTGGCTGCAGTTCTGAGTTCACTTTGTTCATTTTCCAATCAAGTAGGGTATGCAACCTTTTGCTATCATGCTTGGAGTAGGCTCTGTATGTGATTTGGAAAAAAAAAGAATCACTGTGTATTCAAAATGGGCTTAGCTACTTGACATGAATTCATTATTTTGGGTTGGGGTGCCTCATAAATCAATCCATCTCAATGGTGGTAGAGGTGCTTGCCTTAGATGGGTCGTGATCAAACTGGAGTTTGGGTGTCTTGGCACATATGAGTGCGATGTTTGGCCATTTGTTCAAGCCTGATATCATGGACAGGTTCGACTCAAAATTGGGAAAAGGCCTCTAGATGAGTTGGTTAGGTGTCTTGAATAGCACCCCTTACGTCCTGAGTTTGACTCCCTGTGGAAGTGAATTTTAGGCTGGAGTTAGAAAATTCCCCTAGTCTGTACGATGCCAAAGCACAGGTCTAAGGCCTGACCCCGATCGTGGTCGTTCTCACATGGGCTACGGTGTCCCATCGTGGTTCTCACATGGCCTATGGTGTCGGTGCTGCTCTGTATGGGTAGGGTAGGGGTTCAGGGGTCATCTCGACCTGTGTGAGAAGGCCTTCTTAATGCAATGCCCAGGGGCTGTCTTAACCCCCGCAGGTAGAGTTTTTTTAAGATTCAACTGAAAATTAGAAACAACCTTAGTTTTTGTTCTGATAGTTCTATTTTGAGTGAACCCTGGATTTGGTTGCTCCTTGCTTTAGCTGGTGGATGACAAGTTTTTCTTTGCCAGGGCCTACTTTTTCTGTTCCCTAAATGGATGCTCCCATTCCTGACATAGAATGGTCATATTGAAGCAATCCCCTTAAAATTATTCTCATTTTATTTTTCTTGAATGCTTCGTGGCTTCTCTTCATATATTTTTTTTTGACAAGCGCTTCTCTTCATATTGAGGCACATAAAGCTGGTAACGGCTTGGATTAAAACAGATTTATTGGTTTGGTTTTCTATTTGGGTCTGCATGATTTGGTTGGAAGTAGCTTAAGAACTCTAGTGTTCGGTTAGATCAGTAGCTATAGTGGGTTAGTTCGGTTTGGAATCAGTTCTTGACAGTGCGCTTGCCAGTGCTTTCTTCACCAATGACACGCGCTGCATGGAGTTCTTGTTGAAGCTCGCCAACAAGCGCAACTGGCCCACTAAGCCCTTCCTTCGCACTCGCTTCCAGCATCGACGACACAACTGGCCTCCTGGTTGTAGTGTGGCACGGCGAGGTACTTGGTGACAGGCAGCTGCCGCAAGTCGCGACCTCACTGACGAGGAAGATCCATGTGGCCGCGCATGCTACAGGGCCTGACGCAAAGCATGGCCGGTTACCTGTGTGCGAGTAATGAGATGATGACGACTGCTCCTTGGCCTTTTCGTCACACAAGCAATGAGGGCTCCTTATCCTCGGACGAGCTCTTCCTAAAGATTTGTCCATCACCACAGTGATGAGGACTGCTAGAGGCGCAGGGACTATGGGCAGTGTTGTCAGTAGTCAGCCCATTTATTTGCTTCCAGTGTGTCAGGAAATCATGTGGGTTGCAGATGGGTTGTTAATAGGTTGAACCCATGGTCTTGTAAACAGTTTTGTACTTTGGTTTGGATTGGAGTGAGGCATACTTGCGGTTTGGCGTGGTTTGGATGGTGCAGGTGCAGGAATGGTCTGGTGGGCGTTAGAAAATGTGACAGCTGAGAGTGGATTGGTCTGGATTTAGATTGGATCTTGGACCATTAGCGGGTTTAATTGCACATTAAGCAATCACTACAGCAATCTTGATAAATAAGTTCCCTTGCTTGGTCATGATTATTTGGTAGGTTAATAGCAGGATTTAATTTACAAGGATAACCACTTTTACTTTCATGTAATGCCTCACCTAAGAAAGTGGAAGAGCATGGATCTCTGGAAAATTGTTTGTACTTCTACCAAAGAAAGTATTTATAACATTCTAGGAAGGAATATGATTAACCATTTTGGAATTGAGGTCCTTCTTAAGAGGGTGCAATTTCAATTTTACCACAAATTTGGCTGAGTAGAACATGTCTTGCTTCGTTCAAGAACTGTCAGACAGTTTCTGCTGGTGAATAGTTGCCGCCATGAATACTATACTGTCCAATACCAGTAGGCTTTTAGGATTTTGTTCATCAATCTTAAATATCTTTCTGCCCTGTACGAGAAATTTACCTTATGTTCAGTTATGTCTCATCATATATGTAAACAGTTTGACACACTGCAAAGCGAAAGCTCAGAACAGTGGACATGAGTCATTTGTTGCCGGTTCTTCTGGCTTTGTTGTATGCTACTGCATTGCTATTTCTCTAAACTAGCTTGTCTAAATCGAAGAGTATTTCCTGAGCTTGTTTACCACAGAAGATATCATATCATATCATATCCTTTACAGCAAAGGTCGGCAACAAAAGTGACATTTCCACTCGTCTGGACAAACACCTGCTGTAGCCATCCTCTCTACCGCGAGTCTGAGTTGATTGAGGAAAATTATGCAGGTATATACATGTTCCTTGAAGAGTGAGGAACCAATCCATACTATTATATATTTATGTGCACCATCCATATTGTTACTTGCACTCTACTCATGACCAGTCACAATCTTTTATTCTGCTCAGGGGTGAGAAATGCAGCCCAGCGCAAACTATTTGATGAACTGGGAATAGTGGCTGATGAATTACCTGTTGACCAGTTCATTCCGCTCGGGAGGATTCTTTACAAGGCTCCTTCAGATGGAAAATGGGGCGAACATGAGTGTACATACTTGATTGCCTTTTGCCATTACATGCTGGATTCCCAGTTTTCATACTATTTGTGTTTGCTGCACTCTACATGTTTCAAGGGACTGTCTTGCAGTTGCAGGCTTTAAGAACCTTTCCTATTCTTGTTTCAGTGGATTACCTCTTGTTCATGGTTCGTGACGTGAAGCTCAACCCGAATCCTGAAGAGGTGGCCGACGTCAAGTACATGAACCGTGATCAGCTGAAGGAGCTGCTAAGGAAAGCTGATGCCGGGGAAGATGGCGTTAAGCTGTCCCCTTGGTTCAGGCTGGTGGTGGACAACTTCCTCATGGGCTGGTGGGATCATGTCGAGCAAGGGACTCTGCAGGGGGCAGCGGACATGAAAACCATCCATAAATTGTAAGCCTGTAGTCTTGTAGATCGCATAAATTGTAAGCCTGTAGTCTTGTAGATCGCTAAGATCGTGTTGTGCTCCGTTGAGAAATAAGCGTTTCTGCTGCTGTTTGCGCTGGCTTTGTTATAGCCATCATTTTGATGGAAATAGTCGATAAAGTTATAATAGAGTGTTCTTAAATCTGGAACATAACTATTATATGTAATTAATTATCTTGGATTCTGTAATAGAGTCTTGCATTGTGAGTGCCCTTACAAACATCCCACGCCCCACACGAACCAAAGTCAAGAACTCAAGATCGTAGAGTTTAATAGAAGAGGAAACATGGTAGATCTACAAACCTCTAAGAGCCCTTAAAGCACGAAACGGTATCCTCGAGGAGATCGATTCCAAGCACTGATGATTCTTTTGGGTTGAGTTGGAGGCACATGTCTAGTTGGACCAAAGTGTAAGTTGGCATGGAAACAAGTTGACAGGTTAACAAAGCTAGGTTGTCTAGGTGTGTTGGACCTCGGAAGGTTCTCGAGAGCTCTATCACTTCTCAAGAAGTTCTAGAAATCAGACTTCAAACCATGTGTGGGGACGAAAACACCATATGGCGAAACTGATTGTTGGTTGTTCAATGTAGCCATAATGTTTACTTTTATTTACTTGAAATTAAATACTATGGTAGCTTTTAAGAGTGGTGGAGTCAGAAGCTTGGCTACTCGACAAACAGTGTTGGAATCAGAAGCTTTAAGAGTCCGGGGCGATCTTCATGGTACAAAATATTTACTTGAAAGTTATGAAGAAAATTTTCTTTTAAACTTCTCTGACGAGCCTAGCCAGCCGACCAAGGTGGTTGAGTGGTGGCTCCGCCAGTGACAACAAATAGCCCAAGGACATAACACTTGTAAGGCGTTTTTTTTCCAAACACATCTCATGACATAGGTTCCAATAAATTTAGGCATGGTGGCATGTTGTGGGCATATATCTCTAGGGCACTGGTTAAGGCGGTGCGGACTATACAACTCCTAGTCCCTTAGGAGGTTTAGAAAGAGCGAAACACAAGGGTTTTTAAATGCCGACAATCTGTAGAGGAAATACTTTGGGGAAAAAGGAAGAGGCTGCACTTTGGTGTATGGAAGGTGCAAAGAAACTTTTTGTACAGTATGTTTTTTTATCACTTGTAATTAACTTCTTGTTCTCCCTCTTTATCGATATAAATAATACAACTTTTGCTGGTTCTTTAAAAAGAAATTGTTGACAATGGAGCTACAACCTCTTCAAACCGGTAAGAAAACGACTACAAAGGGAATGTGATGGTACTACATGATGAAAGATGTTGATGCAGACATGTTGAAACATGGTTGCTAAGACTACGGAGCTAGGAAGGCAACGACGCACGACGTAACCGTACAGTGCAATTGACAACACATGACCCCAAATGTTAGACGGTATAGTGCTTATCGACTTGGTTAGTCTAGATCTTAACTTGTAGGTCAAGTAGTTTTTTGTGTTTATCCATCGTGATCTTATTTGTTGTACAAGTCACGCTAAGGGCTATTTCTACATTTTTGTGTTTGAGAACTGGAATAAAGCTTTCTAGCTTTTTTAGAATAAATAAAGCTTTCTAGATGTGAACTCAATTTTTTTTAAAAAAACTAGAAATAGAAAGATTTACTTGTGTCGTTCCCACGATACCGAGCTACTGGAAGCCCATTCGGTTCGGACGCGTCAGGTTGTGAAGAAAATACAAAAAATTTCAGCCTGTGGAGGAACTATTTTCTTTGCCCCACTTCAAAAATCCCGGGTTTTAAATACCGTTGCATCTTGCATGGTAAATAAAACATACAACAGCCTATTCGCTTATAAGTTGTACTTCTTTTGCAAGCCTGCTAACTAAGTAACTAATAGTGTTTTTTCATAATAAATAAACGAACAATACTTTGAGCGATGACTTTTCATATCAGTGAATAGTCTCACGCCATCCTATCTCGCAGGCTTGCTTTTGCGTACAAGTCACATGGATTGGATGGGTGAGAGAACAGCACCTATATATATGCCATGCCATCAATATAATTGGATCAACATACCGGATGAAGCACCAGCCTGTACTAGTGGCACATCGCAGTGTCAATACGTAATTGGACCATCCCGATTAACGACGTCCACGACGGGGGAATTTCATTAATTAATGAACAAGCGACGTAACCATTCGCGTTCGGATCTTGACGACCCTACGTACGTACCGGGCCGATTAGGATGTCAACGGGGAATTCGCCGTCGGAGGTTACTGTCCCAAACCCGTCCCCGCGGAGGCAAATTCTCCCCCATCCTCGTCCCCGTGAAGGGTCACGGAGAGAACTTCTGCCCCATCCCCGTCCCCGCTCGGGGATTAAATCCCCGCGGGGATCCCCGTCTCCACGTCAATTATATAAACAACAACAAATCACTTACATAAACAACAACAAATATCCAATAATTCACATGCAAATAACAGCCATTTGTCTATAATTGCCTATTGCATAGTTCATAACAACACAGAAACAATCACATTGTTCATACATTCACCACAAGTGATTCATCAACTAGAAATAGCAACTAAGAATCCAAACATCGAGCATAGGTTTATTATTATCGGATCTCCACGGGGAACGGGGACGGGGGAGGCACACCAGACCCGCCCCCGCGAAACCCGACGGGGACAGATTTTGCCCCATTTAGCTCCCCGTGGGGAGAGATTCTACCCCAAACCCATCACCAAATAGGGGAATTCCCCGCGGGGAATCGGGGATCGGTTCCCCATTGACATTTTGAGGGCCGATCGAGCGAACCCACGAGGCCACGACGGCGACGGGCACGGGGTGTCGCGCGGCGCGGCGCAGCCACCCGTCGCCGTCGTCCTCCGTCGGAATCCCAATCCCTAACAGTTCTCAGCATTATCGGTGACACTTGTCACCGGTTGTGGCGTGGCGTGATATATAGTGGAGGAGGACGACGAAAGTGGCTCTCGCGGCCACCTGCGCGAAACGACAAAACCCCTGATGAGCGCTAGTGTTGTGTCCGTGTGGCACGTGGATATACGTTTGCCGAGCCCCACCCGTCAGTACCTCACGACGACGACCAACAGGAAAGATCGGGTGGGTTCGGTTCACATGACTAGTTGACTACTCGATCAAGGGCCTTGTTTAGTTCTCAAATTTTGTTGTTTTTGGTACTGTAGCATTTCGTTTTTATTTGACAAACATTGTCCAATTACGGAGTAACTAGACTCAAAAGATTCATCTCACAACTTACAGGTAAACTGTGCAGTTAGTTTTTATTTTTGTCTATATTTAATATTCCATACATGCGACCAAAGATTCGATGTGATGGAGAATCTTGAAAAAATAATTTGTGGTTGCATGCTGTCACGGTCCGTCACCCAACACCTGCCACCAAACGCGATTACGTTACGCCGGGATCAGTAGCAGCAGAAGAAAAAAGCGGAAAGAAAACAATGGGAATGGGGAGGCCCGCCCGGCCATCGACGGTTGGCCACCACACCAAGCACCAACCAACCCTTTGTGTGTGTTGTCTCCGCCTCCGCTCAAACGATCACCGCCACTAGCACTCTAGCAGCAGATTGGCACGTCGGGGGGGTCCCCAGGAGCCCCTGATGAGCCTGATGAATTATTGCTGTCACCTTCCTGCCCTCGTCTGCAGAAATTATTATTATTGTTGTTGTTGTTACCAGCGAGACAGAGAGGTAGCTAGCGCCACGTCGGCGGTACTGTAGATTCCTTCCATCCATCCAGCACGAGGAACACAAGCGGGCACGAACTCACACAGTAATACCCTGACAGTGGGCTGAGATCCAAACCAAACCACACCAATCCAAAACATATATATATGAAAATTAAATCCAAACTAAATTAAACCATGACTTCAATCATCCACACCAAACCATACCACTTATGCGCTAGACCCATTAAAATACATTTCCAACCTACCATTTCACCGGCACCTCATGTTATTATTTATATTTAGCCATAAACAAAAGCAAAAAAAATAAATAGATAGAATAAAAAAGCATTGTAAACTCTATTATTTACAGCCAAACCAATTCAGCCCACTTTAATATGGCCCAAACCAAACTGGTCCAACAGCCTTTTCAGCCTGTTTCAATCAAAACCAATACAGTCCAAAAGTAAAACCAAACAAAAAAAATCCGGTTTTAACCCAAAGTTTACACGGTACCACGGAGGCTGCTGTCCGGGATCTGGTAAAATTCGATCCCGGTTTTATCTTCAGCGAATCCGTTCGCTTGAGTTTAATTTATTTACTGAGTTTGTCAGATTTAGTAATGTTTTTTATAATAAAAAATCTACAAACAATATTTTAAATCATGATTTTTCTATGAAACGAATAGTATCCCTCGCAGCCTGGGAGCTGGGACTGGACGCGAATTCGAAATGCAAGAATTGATTGAAGCAATTGTGACTTGTCACTTTGCCAGTCCCGAAAAGCTATGCATGCATGTTTCATGCCAAATAATCCCAAACCAATCCAAAGGAAGGGGTCACTTTCTGGGCGTGACATTTGGGAGGTGGACAGTGATGGCGAGTTCCTCACGGTAGAAAATAAAAGAAAAGAAAAGAAAAGCTTTGGCGTCGTCAGTGCTCGGGTCACTGAGACTAGCGCACAGTGTCAACAGTCTCAGTCACCGTGAAATACTAGGACACGCTATATATACTCCCTCCATACCTGAATTAGTTAACGTTTAGGACAGGATTGTGGTAACTAAGAAGTGACTAATTAGGGGTTAGTTTTCCTGTTTTGCCTCTATTAAATAGCGCTGCGTGTGTTTCCTTTACAATAGTCTAGTACTGAGATGGAGGTTCCTGCTTTGCCCCTATTAGTTGACGTTTAGTATAGCTCGATTGGTCAGATCTCTATGTCTTGAGATGGAGGTTGCTGGTTTGACTCCTATGGAGATAATATTTTTTTGATTTGCCAAGCCTTTTTTTTTGCATGGCACTCTTTTTTTTTATTTTGCATGGCACTCTTCCATGCATGCGCTTGCTAGCATGAATTTGGCCCTGCGCGCTCGTTGGGTTTGTCCTGCGTGCGAGCGTGCTGCCTTGACGCGTGCTGTGCGAGCGTGCTGGCGACAAACTCGCGATGCAGCGCAAATAATTATGGTGAAGCTGAGCAGTCACATGCGGGCGGCGAGGCGCATGCAGGGGCAAATGCGTCCGTATTGGAGTATGCGGCTGGGTAACGTCAAGCTTTGCGGATTTCTCTCACCAGCTCAGGACGTCAAAAATAACGGGTACGGAGTGCCCCGGCCACTCTCATCTCTTAACAAAGTCATATCATCGTCTGTGGGACTTGAGATGATGATTATACGATTGCTACTCCGTATACGCATGCAGCAGGTATGCAATGTAATTTGACGGTCGTGTAGTTAAATAACCCGTTGAAACTGAACTGCATGGTTGGGGCAATCAGTCGAGCCCGCGCGCAACTTTAGCGGTGATCGAGTACGTGTCGGACATTGTTGGTAGGACTGGACTCCATGCATGGCGACGTGAAACCGTGGTAGCGGACAGTCAAATCATATATCAATGCATGTGATGCACGACGGACTTGCCGGATTGGCTCTCCATGAATTCCATCCGCCGGGGGATGGAGTGGCCATCCCAGCGGGCGGCAGGAGCTAGCAGTAGGTGAGGCGAGGGTGCTGCCTGCTGCGTGCACCGTCGACCAGGTACACACTCCTATGGTACAGGGACAGCCAGCCACCGCAGCAACGGCACGTCCGGGCCCGGCCCACCGCAACGCAACGCAACGCAACAAGAAGCTTTAACTAGCCCGCAACTTGTCCCGCCGAGTTCCCATTGCCGCCGGCCGGGTCGTACGACCGGCTGACTCACCAGCTGACCGGCGGACCGGCCACCACTAGTCGGCTCGCATGGCGTTTCGTCAGTGTGCTCGCATCTTCAGAGTGATGAGTGGGGGGCGGCGCTGAGCTGAGCTGAGCTGATCTGCGTGCGCCGTCCATGCAAACGTGGGGGCAACCCAACCACACTGACTTCAAAAGGTTCGTTCGCTTCCTCAACGTCACCTACATCATGCGAATTACGTAAAGAGGCATGTACAAATTTACCGTGCGTTCATGTGAAAAAGAGACACGGAACCGAACGGAACTACAGTAGTAAGTAGGAGTATTACACTGCAATTCCGCTGGAATTTCTTCTGCTACGAGCCACGGAGTAGGAGTACTTCCTCCGTCAATTTTTAAAATCAAATTTTTTTTAGGTTCAACTAATTTTGTAGGAAAAAAGTAATAATATTTATAATATAAAATATGTAATATATAAAAATATATATTATAGTAAATCTAATAATACTATAAATTTTAATATATTTTTTTAGAAATTTAATTAAAGTTTAAAAAGTTAACTTTAGACAACTCAAAATTAATTATTTCGTAGACAGAGGAAGTACTCCCTCCGTCCATCTATCGGAGATATATTACAAAAAAAATTTTTCCAAAAATTGGAGATATATTGTGTACGGGCCGGTTTCCCAGGCATCGGAGCTCATCGTACGCGAGACGGCCTCCTCGTAAGGTTCGCACGATTGATGACGCGCCGTCTCCCGTCGCCTCAACTGCCCCGCTCCGTTTCCCTACCGTTAGCGACCTGGCTGTGCGGGATAAACGGCGTTTGTGGAGAGTTTAGCGGAATAAATGCTCGGTAATCCAACAGCCGCATGCGGAGTAAATGGACACGGCTAATTAAGGGGCGATCGTGCATGCGCTTAGGCTCCTTGGTCATCGCGTCGCACCCAAATATATCTTCCATAGGCCTTGTTCAGTTGGCAAAAACTTGTGAAAAACAGCACTGTAGCACTTTCGTTTTTATTTGACAAACCTTGTCCAATCATAGAGTAACTAGGTTCAAAAGATTCATCTCACGGTTTACAGATGAACTGTGCAATTAGTTTTTGTTTTTATGTATATTTAATGCTCCATGCATGTATCGCAAGATTCGATGTGACGGGGAATCTTGAAAATTTTTTGAACTAAACAAGGCCATAGATGGATGGAGGGAGTATTTCTTAATCTTAAAGCTCAAGTTGACTTCGAAACTAACCTCTGCCATCATCAATGTGTCCCATTCTCGAAGCCGCTGTATTTGTTAAAAAGTGTCCGTGGCTCCCAACAAACCGTGTACTAGTGCTACCACTTTTTCTGGGTCAGAAAACGAACGACGACAGGTCACGGACCCAGGCATCGCCGCCCGGGTCAAGCATGCATGACTCATTAAACCGGGCCGCCAATTCCCTGCTGTGTTTCGCCAACGACCAAGCCTTCTTTACTTAAAAATTTTACAAAATAAAAATAGTAGTACTTTTGTTTGTATTTAACAAATATTATCTAATTATAAACTAACTAGGCTCAAAAAATTAATCTGGTAAATTATAGGTAAACTATGTAATTAGTTATTTCTTTTATTTATATTTAGTATTTTATGCATATGCCGTAAGATTCGATATGATAAGAAATATAAAAAATTTTATAAAATATTTTGAGAACTAAACAAGACCGAAATTGCATTTATCTCAATCATTTAAGAAAAAAATAGTTTTTTATTATCTCCATCGTCTTGATGTGATCGGCTGTAATTATAGTTGTATTTAGCATACGCACTGGCCATTTTTTGTGTGCATGCAGACTTTTTGCGGGGAGGATCTAGGCCATCCTGGCTACTCTTGGTTGCATCCAGGCATACACATTAATTAGATTAATTGGACTACAACGATTTATTGCAAAGACATGAGTCATTCATGCTCAAGGCTTAAATGAAGGAGACTAATGGACAGAGGGAGTATTGGAGTAGACTGTAAGCCAGCTAAATATTGAGGTAAAAGAGAGAAAAGAAGAAAGGGAATAAAAGGGGCCTATAAATTTATAGCCGGCTCAACTAAAAAATTTATAAAATAAATAAATGAGCTATATATTAATAATGATGAAGTATTTCTTATTATATAAGTAGAGTATAAAGAAACCTTACAGCTAGTCCGTCCGGGTGTAGGAGGGTAGCCGTTCAGATCACGCTATTACGAGCATTTTGGTTAGGTGCCCCTATTTTGCTGTCGTGCCGCACATGGGATTTGCGTTACTGTGTACCGGTCCCACAAGGACCAGTGGCAAATTCGACCTCGCAGAATGATCATCTGTTTCCCTCACAATCCCAGGTTTTGTTCAGTTTCCAAAAGATTTCGGATTTCGGTACTGTAGCACTTTCGTTTGTTTGTGACAAATATTATTCAATTATAGACTAACTAGGATCAAAAGATTCGTCTCGCAATTTCCAGCTAAACTGTGTAATTAGTTTTTGCTTTTGTCTATATTTAATGCTTCATGCATGTGCCGCAAGATTCGATGTGATGGGAATATTGAAAACTTTTTGCTTCAGAAAAGTAAAAAGTTTTTGGTACTGTAGCAATTTCGTTTGTTTGTGACAAATATTATCCAATCATGGACTAATTAGGATCAAAAGATTCGTCTCGTGACTTACAGCTAAACCATGTAATTAGTTTTTGTTTTCGTCTATATTTAATGTTTCATGCATGTGCCAAAAGATTCGATGTGACAGGGAATCTTGAAAACTTTTTGGTCTAGAGCATGTTGTGGACACAGAAGAAAAATTCTCTAATTCTCTGTTACGACAGTTTTTTTTAAAAAAAAATTGAACTGTTTCTCATAAAATTCCTACAAATTCCTTATGAAATAGTATCTAAGAAACTACTGTCTACTGGGGCACTACCGCGGTCTTGGCAGCATAAAGAGTGCATATATATTCCTCTCAGATATAACCGGGCGTTTTCAAGTTTCCATTTCAAACTTTTGATTGCGAATCACTTTTTCATAATAGTTTTAAATTTCTACAAGCGATACGAATAGATTTATTTCTAAAGATAGTTTCATACACCTTAGCACGGGTTATATATATATAGGAAAAGTAATAGTCAGTTTTTAAACTACTATTTGGCTTTAAACAACATAAAAAAATGAGTTATGAGAGAGTGTTCCATCCATAAATAAGTGACTTCTTCATTTAATGCAATGGCATTTGAAACAGAATATTAACTAGTTACTTTTTATTGTAAAATAATTTTAAATAATCGGTGTACTAGACAATTTAGATGGATGCCTTATACGTCCCATCGTTTATTTGTTGTGGTTGTCGGCTCAATTAACATTTTTTTCAGCCTCTCATCTAGCACATCATTATTTCTCCACCTAATGTGTATTTTGCATTTGCCACCCGGGGTTAGTCTGAAAAAAAGGTAGGGTTAGGATCTCATTGAAATGTCATGCTAGTGGCAACCAACCTCATCATTTGATGAGATTAACAATGTCCTTGATGCCTCTCCCGCCACCAGCATCTTATTGCCACTGTCACACAGTCTTGATTGTCCCTTCCCCTGGTCCTTAGCTACCTGGACTAGTGTCACATCACCGTCTCGCATATCAGTCGCTGTCACTACTGTTGCCCTATTGTGATGGCCATCTCGGGAAGCCAAGAAACTTGTTCACTTGAACTTTCTAAATCCTAACCATGCTAGACAATGAGAGAAATTCATCCAACCCTATGGAGAAAACATATGGCAGGGTGAGGCAATAGAAAATTCAAGTACTAACATGTTTCAAAAAACACAGGGTGAATGTCTCCAAATTCCCATTTATAAAACATAATATTTTAAAATAGTTGATTACATGAAATCTAAGATGGCATATAGGGAGTCCTGATTGTATGACAAACTTTTGTTGACTTAAAAGATGACAATGATGCATATATGAGTCATACCTCTGTATGTTTTTTTTCCTTCTAAAATGCCGCATCAAAGTCCATGCTTCTCCTGGCCTAATAAAGTTTTTTTTTGCTCTAAAAAAAACGTTTTTTTAAGAAAAAAAATCACGACTGCGTTTAATGTCGTGTCCGTCCTCCCCGATCTGCTTTGGAGTGTTTAACAATTAAGCACTACTACTAGCAATAAACAAGTAGCAATTAGGGCATTCACAGGAAGCAAATCTTTGGGCAAATCTGAGGTGGTGGAAGGTGGGTAGGAAAGGACTCTTGTGTGACGGGTTTTCTTTTTGGTCGCCCCTGTGCAGCTGTGCTTCTCCTTGGAACGGAACGGAAACGGAACTGAATGGGTCAAAGAAAGGGGCGGCCTCCCAACCAAAGAAAGCGTAAGCGCACATGCCAGTGCGGAGTCCAAAGGCAAGGATAGGGATTGCCTGCCCTACCCTGTGCCGTGACAAAGATAGCCACACAGCAAAATATTGCAACGGCGTTGCATGTGTGTGGATGACTGGATGTGGTGAGGTAGGGCATGATCTAACATGTCAGCTTCAGCCACGTGGTGCGCAGCCATGGCGATCAGGAACAAGGATATATATATATATATATATATATATATATATATATATATATATATATATATATATATATATGCAAGAACTCCATCCATTCTAAAATAGTCGTGCAGCTCTTTTTTTTTTCTCAATTGATTAGGCCATTTGGTAGGTATCCAGATTTTCTCAAGAAATGATTCAGATGATGAACTCTGTGGATTTCACATGGATTATGTTTCTTGCTCTCTCCTTTGTATTAGCAATCGTATTTTTTAGTTAATCTTTTTAAGTGATATAAATTAAAAGTGATTGTATTTTAAGTTGCTACTCGCCTAAGAAAAGTTCCTGTTTTTAAGAAATGGTTTCATTTATATATTTTTCATGAAAATAATAATATTCTGCGAATCAGAATCTAGCCAGAATACCGTTTGGAAGTGTTCCAACTGATTCTAGAGAGAAATGGATCCGATTCTGCTATCCAAACGGCCCCTATATATAAAAAAAACATTAATATCTGTAATGAGTATCATTGCACTAATAGTGCAATATACTTTTATAATAAAATATTAAGAGATATAAACGTTGATAACATTTTCAGTAAATCTAGATATCTAGTTAATCTTAAAAAAAGTTTAGTTCCACAAAGAGATGTATAGTTATTTTGGAACGGATTTTTCATGTCTGATCTTTTGTTTGCATCTCAGGGGAGAACCGGAGAACCCTAGGTCAAATGGAGAACACAAATAATCTTGAGACAAGCGTTCCAAAGAGAACCGAAAACTACCAAATTGTTATCTAGTAGTTCCCATCATTTTCAAGACTAGAAGATGAAGCTGGGGCACCAGTAGCTTTAGCTCGTGAGTCATGGCCTCCTTGGAAGAACTGATTGTGGATAAGGAGGCAAGAATGAATAATTGGGGGTGGGGCCTTGGCCGGCTGTTTATGCTAATGGCCCTGCAACCACCACTCCCCATCCCCGCCGGTGGAATCCACGCACCTCCCAAATCCACTAGATGCACGCACATGTCTCCGATCACTTTGCTGTATTCCAATTCTCCCATCTCCCTTTTTCTTGGTGCTCTGCTCTCATCTCATCGGATAAACGGAGGACCGAATCCTGAATTCCCAAGTTTTCCAATCAACAGTCAGAGTTTACATTTGGCCGTTCACTGAAATTCTGGTGGCCTTCACAATCCGCCTGTTTCAACATTCAACAGATGCTACTAAAAATGCGCAATTCCGGACGTCTGCCTCTTGACTATATCACCAAAATTTTCTCATACATGTGCAGATGCGTCATCATAATGAAAAGACGGCAGCTGCAAAGGCTGACCTGACCGTATGCTTGTAACGTTGCATGTGAACAGCAAGCGAGGTCAAGCGCCAAGACCATGGCATAGAGAGTCCCGGCCGCAGTTGCAAGAGAACAAGAGACATGCCAAGTTCCTATCGAAGACTCAACACTGAAGGTAGGGAAAGGGATGTACCAAATATTGCTGATTATTCTATCTGGTATCTACAGCTTCCTTTGAAGAAGAAATTAAGAAGAAAAGAACCAGCCGATACAAATCGAGCTACATGTCCACTCTACAATTATCCAGACATGGCTAAACTCTCCTACCGCAGGAGCTTCACTCTTGGCATCAAGTGCGACTCCTGCGACTTCATGGGGAAACCCTCCATTGGAGGTTCTGTTCAAAAAAAAAGTTGTTCTAGTCCTGGCAGCTGGTTTCAGCTGCTCTTGAATGAGCATAAACGCATGATCGGACAAGGCAGGCATGGCAACAATTCATCAAGTGAGGTCAAAAAAATCACAGAGGAGTTAGCGCCGCCCATTCGCCCAATTCCTAAGGTTATTCCTGGACTTCACCATCGGTTGTCTGTTTTGATGCTTGGGCTTTGGTATGTCACCCAGCTCCATTACTTGTATCGTGCGTTGCCTTTTGGCTGCACAGACAAAAGTATGGAACAACTTAATGAAACCGAAACAGTAGAGATCTACTAGTGACAAACAAGGATAATACTGATGAGTGTTGAAATAAAGATACAAACCATTCTCCGCTTCCTGGTAACGCTCCTGGAGCCTTCGCTTTGCCGCTTCCAACTTCCTGTTATTATCCAAACCATCATCATAAACCTTTGGCTTTGCCAACTCTAGCTTGGCTCCTGCCGAAGATTGAGTGCCAAGCCTTGATTTCTAGAGAAATGAAAACAGATATGTGAGCCATGAGGTCTTAATTGTAGTAAAAACATATGACTGGGTAGCATGTACTTACATCCATCTGGCTTGCCATAGGTTTTCTTTCAATTGCAATGTGCTCTCGAGTCTGTTTAGGTTTCATGTCACCAAGTGGTCTCTGCTGAGCTGCCTTTAATGGTCTCCCCGGTCCAGATTCATAACTTGAGGGATTAGATTGCTTGTTGAGCACGCCATGAGGTTTGGCATGCAAACTTGAACTTGGGGGGTTTTGTGGGATTGCTTGCCTCATTGGTGGCTCTTGCCTTGCCAATTCCGGCCTCCTGGATTGAACTTTTTCGACAACTCCAGGAGAAGAACGAGGAGGCTCTTGCCTTGCAACTGCTGAATGGTTTGCAAGTCTCCCACCATTATTACCCCTCTTGCTTCCAAGGCTCATGTCATTATTATGTCTCAAATCTGCCATCGTATGTGCAATGTTAATTATCATAATTAATGTTAAAAACAAGAAATAAGCATGGAAAATTAAGAGCTGCTAATTGTTGTACTCACTTCCATCTTCATCCATTTCATCAAAAAACTTCAGGTTGGGGAGACAAGAGAGGAAAAATAACAAACGCAGAGTCAGATTGTTGTTCAACACCAATCCCAATCAGATGGCAGGAAATAACTATATCAGTACCTCAGAGAGTTGAATAGAAGTGGTCTGGGTAGCAAAGAAGGCCCCTTCGTCTAAAGGTGGAGAAGGAAGCCCTTCTTCTTCTTCTTCATCCACAACGGAAGGATTTGAAGAGCCAGGGGAGTTCTCTACAGATCCAAAGAATAAATATCCATAATAAGCTAAGATGCGAGTCTTCATTTAGAAACTGTTAGATCAACTAAGGTGTCAATCAATTCACTTCAGTTACCTGCCAGGGCAGCATTTGTAGTACTGACCCATTCATCAACCAAAACTTTCCAACCTCTGAAACACAAAACGTAATCTCATGTATCAACAACGTTTCCAAGAACACTAAGAAGAAGGTATTTCCAATGGTTATTATATGTAGCTAAGCTAGAATTGGTTGTTCGAAAGCAACTGTGAAGTAGCCCTAGAGACCAAAATTCAGTAAAAGACAGATGGGAACTTACTCAATGAGAGTGCGCACAAGGTGCCGAATCTCTTGTGAGTTGTGTTTCCGCAGCCGATTAACGGCTCTTCCAATCTCAGTAGCCTGCAATGAACAGTCCTAAGATTAAGAAACCAAACAGCCAGAGCAACCAGGGAACAAAACACTGAGACACACCACATAGCTCATGTATGCAATATCCGTTTTGTACCTTTAGCGTAGAGACAGACAACTGCATCAACTGCAGCCTCCTCAGTGATTCGAACAAAGTGGCATCCGACTGCAGAAACATCACGTTTTAGGTTAGACGGATTCGAAGATACAAACTTTAGCAATTGAAGAAGTGAAGAAATGAGCCAGTACATGATCTTCCTTGTGCAAGAGGAGTTCCTTGATGCGGATGACCTCGCCGACGATCTGAGACTCCTCATCGATCTCATTGGTGAGCGCCTCAAGCTCCTCAGCCTCGTGGTCTTCTTCTTCTTTCCCTTCTTCTGTATCATCCGCGGCGTGCTGCTGCTCATCTTCCTGCTGTTGGTCGTCATCTTCGTCATCATCATCGTAACTGTGGCCGTAGTTGCTCGCCGCGGCGCGGCGGAGGCGCTCGTCGTCAGAGTCAGAGTCATCGTCCTCATCGCCGTGGCCATGGCCGCCACCGCCGTGGGCACCGTTGCTGCTGCTGTCGACCTTGCACTCCTTCTCGGCGACGCGTCGCACGCTGCCCTTGTCCTCCTCAACGGGAGTGGCCGGGGTGGTGGACGCCGCGGCGCTGCCGAAGGACGGCGGCGCCGCGTCGCGGCGGAGCGTGGTGAAGAGCCTCTCGGCGATGCGGTCGCGGCGGTGCAGGAGCTCCCGCGGCGCGTCGGCCGCCGCCACGAGGATGGCGTTCTCGATCACGTCGCAGATGCCGGCGCCGGCGCCACGGAAGAAGTCGCGCCACCGATCCAGCCCGTCGGCCATCGCCGTGGCCGTGGTCGCCGCCGGTCCCCGCCGGGGCTCCGTGGGAAGAGGAAGACCTCCCCGCGTCGCCAAGATCGGACTCCCCCGACCGCGATTCCCACCAGCACAACCAAGAACCGATGCTCCTCCCTTCCTGCTTCTTCTATCTTTTCCTTTTTCTTATCAGATTATTACGCCGCGCGCACCGGCACCAGCACCAAGAAGAATCCAATCTCTCCCGCCCGTCCAACGGCGAATCAGATTCCACCGAATCCGCGGCGGGGGGCAGGGCAGAATCACCCAACCAATCAATCGAGAAACAGCGGAGGAACAAGAACACAGAGCGAATCCGGAGGGAGGCGGAAGGGATCGATCGACGAAGAAACCAGCGTCACCTTCCTTGGCCCCCACCCCACGTCCCCGTTCCTTGACGGTTTCAACAACCCCCACCCCGGAGCCCAGCCCAGCACAGCGCGGCGCGGCGGTGCGGTAGCCTAACCAAAGCAGAGCAAATCTTATCTGGCCTGGCTGGCTGACCCCTGCGGAAGAAGGAAGCGGGGAGGAAAGCCAGGAAGGAAGGTGAAGTTGAAGAGAGAGGAGCCTGACGAGACGGGGCGGATAGGGACGGGGATCGGCAGGGTACGCAAACCCACGAGACCTACGCGGCCACCAAACACCAGCAACTACTACTCCCTCTCCCTCACCCTCCCATGGCCCATGCGGCCTCGCCACCACTAGCAGCTGCGATTGCAGTAACAAACTGCGCGTTCGTGGCGTCACCGCCGCCTCGCCCCTCCGTTCCCTGCGACCTTTCGTCTATAGTGGACTAGAAGCTCTGTCTTTTTTTTTTTTACCAGGAAGAAGCGAAGGCGAAGGGCAGGACCCGGCCGTGCTCAAGCCGCAGGGGATGGCGGAATTGCTGGGAGAAAGAGACGAGAGGGGGGGGGGTGATGGGTGAGACGCGGCGGCCTCGTGGCTGCTTCTTGTTTGCTTTGACCCTGTCGACTCGGGCATCGGCCCGGGCGTCCGTCCTCTCCGTTTGGTCTCTTTTCTTTTCTGTTGCGTTGAGCAGTGCTCCTCTTAATTAATTAATTAATAATTGATTGATGATGCTCACTCACAAAGTCACATGGTGGCTTTCCATGACTATAGTTTTGTTGCGTATCTGGATTATATTTACTATTTGGAGCGTATCTTTGTTGATCCATAATTGCAAAGACATTTCTCAGTAAGTGCGTATGAAGCACCAAAGTTTTTTCAGCGTTGCACAGCATGTGAAAATGGATGGAGTGGGGGGGAGAGGGATAAGGATGGATGATATGTTTGGTATAATAGGTTTAAAAATTGGTGCTGATAATGTATGTTTGATCATTAACACTAAAAATTAGCAGCTAAGATTAGTACTAGTAGACTGCTTAGGGCTTGTTTGGATCCACCAACTAAACTTTAGCTGATAAATTTAGCTGCTGGGAATTTAAAAGGATGAGCTAAAAGATCAACTAAAGTTTAGCCTTGAAATTTTAGCTAGCTAAATTTTAGTTGGATGGATCCAAGGAGCACCTAATAAACTTATTAATTATATAGCTAGAGGGTTGCTAACTATTAATTTCATTAGCAGGTTTAGAGTTGTTAATAGGTGGTAATAGTTCATATGTACCTTCAATTCAATATCCAACCATCTATTAGCAGATAGATCTAAACATCCCCCAAAATTAGCTAGGTGAAAATTAATAGCTATTATTATTTATTAGCTACCTAATGTTTAGTGCTAATTTCTTCCAAACATGATTCTATTTTATTTTTTATATGTTGTATTATCTTTATGGTAAGTTAAACATTTTAATCTTTAACCATCAATTTTAGAGAATCCATATCGTTCCACTATATACAAATTATATATTGTAAAAGTATTTATCACAGTGAATAAATGTAAAACTTATATTGTTAACATGTACATTTTTTAAAAAAATAATGATTAAAGTTAAAAAAATATTGCGCTCAGGACAAAACAAAATGTCATATTATTTTAGCTTTTTCTAACCACGTTTCTCCTCGTAGCCTCATTTTTATACAAAACATAGAAACTATATTAGAGCAATTTATTTTGGTCGTGCTTCATTTTTGCAACTTTTCAGGAACCTCCTTTTCTAACCACTCTACCAAACATGAAATAATCTATAAAGGTGCCACTTTGACTAACATTATATAGAAACACAATATTGTCATATAGTGAAAGAGTTAAATATTGTGAGTGTGGTTTAGATAGTTATGGTTAAAAGATAAAAAAGGTTTTAGAATAATCTTAAATGAACCTATTTAGACTAGCAAATATACACATGCATAATGGGACATATAATTTATTTTGCGGTAGTGCCGATGATAATTGAAAGAGCATCTAGGCCCCTAGTGATTTCAGTGATTAATGCCTATGTTGATTACTATGACTAACGTGTGTTTTGCAGAGGCAAAGTCATAGGTAAGGTCATGGTAATAGGTACTCGATGGACAGGGACGTACATGCCTACTTAATAGTGGAAATCGTTTCGGTTTTCAAAGGGTGGATGGACATCGTCGAGACTAGACTAGGTCTAAGTGCCATATGGTGAAGAAGGGCACTTAGAGTAGTTTAGGACTTTGTTTTTCTTTGACCGTACTATTAAGAGGGGCTTTGATCTAGTAGCTTGACTTAGGCAAAGCTTTAGGTTTAGGTGTGGTGCACACTTGGTAAACCTAGCACTAGGCAGCTCAGAGATAGTCCTTAGATCGAGAGGAACAAACTTCGTTTTGGAGCAATCGCGTTTCGACGAAGTTAGGGTGCCCAAGGGGGCACCGGACACTGCACCGGACGCTCTGTGATGCGTCCGGTGAGGTCCTTAGCCGTTGGGAGTTCTCGCCTTCTCGGTGCTTAGGGTTAGGCACCGGACGCTGGCACCGGACTCACCAGACAGCGTCCGGTCCCATACCCAGGGAGGTTGTAAACCTGCCCCGAGCACCGGACGCTAGCTCCGAACGCACCGGGTAGCGTCCGGTCCCATGCGCAGGGAGCATGTAAAACTCCCCGGAGCACCGGACGGTGCCACCAGACGCTGAGAGTTAGCGTCCGGTGACCTGTCAGACGCAGGTACAGTTAGCCGTTATGGGGCACCGGACGCTCGGTGCAGAGCGTCCGGTGCAACATAAAGAGCGTCCGGTGACCCCGTTTTCAGTGGAAAACGGTTGGCTGACCTTTGGACTTCGTGGGTAGTATTTATACTCCTCCACCTCGTCCATGAGAGGTCTCTTGCCCATTTGAACATCAGAGAAACTTGTTGTGGAGCAAGAGAGTAGCAAGAGCCTAGAGAGGATTGAGATTTGAGTGATTTCTTGAGAGAATCCTTCTCTAGTGAATTCCAAGAGTCAAGTGTGCATCCACCACTCTCTAGAGCCTTGTTTGGGTCAAGTGAGAGTTCTTTGTTACTCTTGGTGATCGCCATCACCTAGACGGTTCGGTGGTGATTGGAGGCACGAAGACCGTCCGGAGTTCTTGTGGGTGGCTCGTGTCAAGCTTGTGAGCGGTTTTGGGCGATTCACCGCGACGGAGTGTCGAAGAATCAGCCCGTAGAGAGCACTTGGTCCTTGTGCGGATCAAGGGGGAGCAAGACCCTTGCGCGGGTGCTCCAACGAGGACTAGTGGAGAGTGGCGACTCTCCGATACCTCGGCAAAACATCGCCGAGCACTTTCTTCCACTACTCCTTTACATTCTAGCATTTACTTTGTGCTTTTACATTCTTAGAATTGCTTTGCTAGAATAGGATTGGAACTAGGTTGCAAAACTTTTATCCGGTAGCTCTCTAGGTCACTCAAGGCACAAGGGGTTGGATTGGAGCTTATAGGTTGCTTAAATTTTTAGAGAAGCCCAATTCACCCCCCCCCTCTTGGGCATCTTGATCCTTTCAATAATAAACTAGCAAATTTTGTTGGGTTCATTTGGGCTTAGTCCAACCTTCAAGTAATAAGTTCTAAAGCCCATAATTTTCACACTAGTGTAATAAAAGGGCCAATACTATATGGAAAAATAAAAGGATATTGACTCGACTTAAATAGACGGTTATATATATGCCAATGTTGTGCGTTTACGGGAGATGGAAGATGAGACATACAATCGCGCATGGCGCACCTCAAATGGAATGAGGCGGCCAATCCATGAGATGAGGTGTGATATTAGTAGAGGTTTTCCAACCCCAAACTCAAAAGAAGAATGATGAGGATAAAGGACAACATACTAGGAGAAAGTGAAAAGAGTTTTTTTAAATAAGTGGAGCGAACCTTCAACGTTGTCATGCTCGCTTGTTGCAGAATTTGTTTCCTATAGTTTACTCCTGTAACCCTGGTTAAAGTTGAGCAACGGGTTGACCCGGCATGACATGGCATGGGCCTGTGCTAGGCACGGCCCGATAGGGCATGGACCCGTTTGGCTCATCGTGTTGTGCCTGCCAGCCCAAAGGGCACGAGGCCCAAAAGTCCATCAGACCGACCCACAGCCCGATATATGAAAACACCAGATTCAATACTGAATTCAACAAAGCACAAGTAAATCACATTTAAGTCACAGATCTTGATACTTTACAATTCACAAATCACAATATACTTCACAGATCATATTTCACAAGCCACAAGTCACAGGTTTCGCAAGTCACAGAATTTGATACTTCAAGTTTCATAAATTCCTTGGTACCGATCCAACACCGTGTCTGCCGTTAAAAGCGGACCGGGATAGGCCGCCCTGCGGGCCGAGAGGTCGGCCCAAGCACGACTTGCTACGTGTTTCGGGCTGGCACAAGCACGGTTGGGGTCTGGGCCGGGCCAAATCAATGTGCTTTGGGTCGTGCCTCTAGCCCGCGGGCTGCATGCTCAACTTTAACCCTGGTTGCGCCTTGCATTATGACACCTCGCCAAATGGTGCTAGTCGGTTTGTAAAACTCTAAATCTTCATCTTAATAAAATACGTGCTAAGCACATTTTTGAAAATAAATAAATAAATGAAAGTAACTCTTTTGAGAGACATATTTTTAAAATTTAATATATTCATATATTAAATAAGTGGAAATAACTCTTATTTGAGATGGTTTCCATTCTTTCATATTAATATATTAGTTATAGATAAGTAGAAATAACTCTATTTAGAGATATATTTTTTAAATGAAAATACTGTAGGCATCAAAACCTTACACAAAACTGTTATTTTTTAACCAAACAACTATAATAAATAAATGAAAGAAATGCTTCAACGATCCAGGAATATTTTGCAGTTAGCATCTTGATTGCAGCATCATGGCTATTCCACGGATAGGTACTCCCTTTTCAGAAGTGACATGTGTTTCTTGCTTTTGTTGAGAGGGAATTCATCTTTGTAATATTTACCCTGTGCATTCAGTGCATCTAACGCCTTCCACCACTAGTGGCTAGCGTTGGATGCGGGTTTTTTTAATCATTTTTTTTGTATAATAAGTTATGCGGGGTTCCATTTGGAGTGGCTGCTAGGATACCTGAAGGGCCAACCGGGTTGTCCTTTTCAGTTTTCAGTAGCAAATAAAAAGTGTCTTCACGGAGCAGAAATAAAAAGGAAAACTGAATAAAAGACATAAGGTCTGTGCAGACGCATTAGCATTTAATATTCGCAGCTAAATTTAATATTAATGAATTCAAACAAGCCTACTAATAAATCTACAATTATTAGCGAAGGATTCTTTTTTATTTCCTCGCAAAAAAATATTAGTTTTATTAACAGGTTTAGAGTTACTATCTTAATAGTACTATCCAACCACTTATTAGTAAGATCTAAATTAACCTCCTACTTAAAATTAGTATTAGCTAGTTATTTTTTTAGTGCTAATGAGTCAAAACAGACCTATATGAAAAGAAAAATCAGTAGAAAAGAAAAATCACTTTGACGGGCTCAAAAGAAGATCAAACGTTATGATAAATAGTCTGATTTTGGGTCAGAATTACGCTTTCCAATAAAGCTAGGCTCAAGTATTTCATGAAAAAACAAAACATATAGTGTGATTTCCTTGAACTCAAATAGGCGTGGAAACAGCTACTTAGGCCTTGTTTAGGTACTAAAAACTTTTGCAAATTTTTCATATTTCCCGTCACATTAATTTTTGCCGTACATGCATAGAACATTAAATAGAGATTAAAAATAACTAATTATACAGTTTATCTATAATTTGCGAGACGAATTTTTTGAGTCTAGTTAATTCATAATTAGATAATATTTGTCAAATAGAAAGTGCTACAGTATTTATTTTGTAAAAAAGGTTTTGAACTAAACAAGGCCTTATATGATTCGTTGGTTGTTACCGCCCGCACAACGCGAATCACATTGCGTGCGTGCCTCGACGAGAAATTATTCCACAAATTGACGATAACAAACAAAAACTGAGGACAAAATGAAACGTAGGCCTTGTTTAGTTTTGAAAATTTTTTTGAATTTCGGCACTGTAGTATTTTCGTTTATGTTTGACAAATATTATCTAATTATAAACTAATTAGATTTAAAAAATTTATCTCGTGATTTACAGACAAACTGTGTAATTAGTTTTTATAGATATTATTTTATTCATGTGCTTTAAGATTTGATGTGACGAAAAATTTTGAAAAAGTTTTTTATTTTCGGGGAACTAAACAAAGCCGGAGTAGTACGTGCATCTCCTCCAGGCGAGACGCGAGAAAATGACACGCATCAGCAGCCGCGCGAGAAGCTGACGCACAGCACCGAAAACCGTGTGAGGACTGAACCGTGTCAGGTCCATGGCACGGGGCCGCGCCGGGAGCATGTGTTTCCCATGCCGGAATTTTTTTTCTTTTTGCCCCCCCAACGAAAAGGGCGGGGTAGGAATAGGATATCCAAAAAAAAAAAACAAGCAGACAAGCAATCCGTCCCCGTGATGCGCGCGTGCGTGCATATGCAAGCACGGGCAACGGCGCTGGTGACGGAGGGAACCCACGTGACGTGAGCGGGTTCGGGCGGCGGAACCGGACCGACCAAACGAAACTGCTCCTCCGAGCGGGAGGGAGCAGAAGGAAAGGAAAGCTCGGGGAATTTGGGCTTCCCGCCGGTGGGCCGCAGCTGGTTTTCCGCCTTCTGAATCCTGGTTCCCGCCGACGGACGGACGGACGGGGCCTTGTTTGGTTACTATTTTTTTTTGAATTTGGCTACTATATTATTTTTATTTGTATTTAATAGTTACTATCTAATTATAGACTAACTAGATTTAAAAGATTCGTCTTATAGATTATATGCAAAATATATAATTAGATTTTTTATCTATATTTAATACTCCATGCATCCGTTTAAAGATTCGATATGGCGGAGAATTTTGAAAAAAAAAAGTAAATTTTGGGAACTAAACAAGGGCGTTGTTTAGGCCTTGTTTAGTTGCCAAAAAATTTAGGAAACTGTACTGTAGCACTTTCGTTTGTTTGTGACAAATATTGTCCAATTATCGACTAACTAGGCTAAAAAAGATTCATCTCGCGATTTACAGACAAACTGTGTAATTAATTTTTATTTTTAACTATATTTAATGCTTCATGTATGTGCCGCAATATTTGATGTGACGAAGAATCTTGAAAAGTTTTTGGTTTTTGGGTGAACTAAACAAGGCCTTAGTTCTAAAAAAGTTTGAAATTATTTTTAGATTCTTTGTCAAATTTTGGGAACTAACAAGGGCCTTGTTTAAAAATTTTGCAAAAACAAGGGCAAGGCCAAGGCCAAAGCCGGGGTCCGGAACAGCCGAAACCGCAGCGGCGGCGGCGCCGTGGGCGCGTGGCAGGGAGCTTGCGTGTGAGAGTCAGTGGTCGTCAGGAAGGGAAGGGTCCTGGAAAGACGGAAACGGCTGCGCAGCCTGGCACAGAGCTACTCGTAGCACGCACGGAAATACGATAGTCTACTCTTGTATATTCAACTTTTGTTAACCTCGCAGGCCCAAGTTTTCTGCATTTGTTTGTTCGGCTGCTCTTTTCTTCAGCGCTGCAGCGGCTTATTTTGTTTTTTTTTTTTGAAAAAAAAACTGCTCTCTAGCTGGCAGCAGATGCGAGACATTTTTGAGTTACATCACATATATAACTCCGTAACTTCCCTTGCAGGATATATAAAATATCACTATCACATGTATGACGATTGTTTTGCAACCCTAGTGTACAATGAAGCACCGCGGCGTTGAACTTGTTTGGACGTAGTTAGAGCATCTCCAAGAGCCTTTGCACATCTCAATCTATAAATCATCATTTAGAAAACTATTTTTTATAAAAATCACTTTCTATACTTTTTTACTTTCCAACAACTTTTCTATCTCTCGTATGGACTCTAGAGAGAGCCATTCTCATTTTCTATTTTTGGCTAACGAAAAATTTGAAATAGAAAATGGCTATATTTGCATAACCATTTAGAGCATCTTCAAGAGATTAGCCAAATCATTTTCTAAAGGTATATTTTGCTATTGTGTTGAAGGAAATACGTCTCCAACAGTGTAAATGACTCTTCAAATTTAGAAACTCTACATCCCATCTTATTCGCTCTCTTACTTTTGAATAGCCTACCTCACTAGCCATTCTTTTATACATTGGCGGACTCAGGGGGGGGCTGGGGTGGCTGCAGCCCCCTCTTGGGCTCAAAAAATGTTTAACAATTTTTTTTTAGTGAAAGATTTCATGTATTTAGTATTTTTCTATGTTTATTCTATGAATATTTACTTTTGAGCACTTTAAATCAATATTAAAATACCAATTTTAGCTATATTTATTAGTGTACTGGATTGAGCGAGAAATTTTTTTTAGCTATATTATTTAGCCCCCTCTTAGTCCGTTTCTGGGTCCGCCACTGCTTTTATCTGTTGGATACTCTAATATCTTTTTATCAAATCTTTTTGATAGAGTAGCTAAATCAGTAAATTTGGTAAGTCTTTTTAGTTAATCTTTTAGAGATGCTCTTACATGACAACTTATACAGAACTACAGCTAAGGTGTCACGTCCAGTCCAGAGACAGTAGATGAGATGAACTGAGTTGTTGCAACCTCCAAAGTTAACTTATTCTAATCGAACACGAAGTTGTTGACTGTTCTCGAGTTGCATCCATCTTGCACCGTCTGACCTGATCTTATCCTCGACACAACAGTTTTTTAGGATAGCAAAAAAGGTTGACCTGACCCAACTGTCATTTTTTAAGCGAGTAAACAGAACGAGATAAACAATCCAAGTCAATTAGAAACACTAGGCAAAATACACCGCGCTCCAATGTGCGCTAAAAGAAAATAAGGAGTACGCGTGACACACAATAAGAAAAATTATCGGGACACGTACTGTCCATCAAGGCAGCATTTTTTTTAAGAAGGACCAAGTTACTCTACCGAAGTACCGAGGCGTACCAAAAAAAATAGGCATGTCAAGTCAATTAGGTTAGGTGTATTCAATTAAAGATTAAATGGACAGCGCTTCCATGTTGACCAACGCTGTGAGAATGAATTTCAAAATACCAAGGCATGTGGAAACTTTTTGGATTTTATTACTGTACCATTTTCGTTCGTTTGTGGTAAATATTGTCCAATCATAAACTAACTAGGTTAAAAGATCTATCTCACAATTTACAGACAAACTGTGTAATTAGTTTTTATTTTTATCTATATTTAATGCTTTATGCATGTGTCGCAAGATTCGATGTGACGAAAAATCTTGAAAACTTTTTTATTTTTAGGTGAACTAAACAAGGCCCAAGCCAAATGGCACCTGTTTGTTTCGCTAAAATTTAGTTTATATTGATATTTATATGGGAGAAAAAATCGTTCACTCTCGAGCGTAGCGCGGGCAGTGAGCTGCTCTGCTCAGCTGTATGCTCAAGGCTTTGTTTAGTTGCAAAATATTTTACAAAATGTGAATATTAACAATTTCGTTTGTATTTGATAAATATTGTCCAATTATGGACTAACTAGGCTCAAAAGATTCATCTCGTCAATTCCGACCAAACTGTGTAATTAATTTTTATCTTTATCTTCATGCATATGTCTAAAGATTCGATGTGACGTCTGAAAAATTTTGCAAAATTTTTTGAACTAAACAAGGCCCAACTTGTGTGGTCAGTGGTTCTCTGAAAGGAAGGGTCCTGGAAAGCAGAAACGGTCACGCAGCCTGGCACGTCCGTCGCACGTGCATTAGAGGGAAACTTTTGGAGCTAGTGCACACGAAAATACCATGGCCTTATTTATCAGATGCGAGACATTTTTAACATCACATTTCTGTACCTTCCCTTGCAGGATATATCCAACAGAAAGACAGTCGACGACACACAAAAATCCAAAAAATTTTGCAAAATTTTTCAGATTTTCAGTCACATCGAATCTTTAGACGCATACATGAAGTATTAAATATAGATAAAAATAAAAACTAATTGTACAATTTGGTCGGAATTGACGAGACGAATCTTTTAAGTCTAGTTAGTCTATGATTGGATAATATTTATCAAATACAAACGAAAGTGCTACAATGTTGATTTCCTAAATTTTAGAACTAAAGCCGAAGCTCAGTTTTTATTCGACGACGCCAGCCGAAGTGATGTTTTTAGGTCTTGTTTAGTTCCAAAAAATTTTAGGAAATCAACACGGTAGCACTTTCATTTGTATTTGACAAATATTATTTAATCATGGACTAACTAGGCTCAAAAGTTTCGTCTCGTCAATTCCGACCAAACTGTGCAATTAGTTTTTATTTTCATCTATATTTAATACTCTATACATGTGTCTAAAGATTCGATGTGACGAGGAATCTAAAAATTTTTACAAATTTTTTTGCGAAAGATCCGAAGTACCGAACCGAAGGACGTCATATCATATGCCGTTGATGCCTTGTGTTCAGGGATAGGTCGCCAGCCATGGCGATTTTTGCAATACGGAGTAATCATCAAAAGTGGCGTCATTCAGCTAATCAGAGAACTAATCTCTCTCACCCTGCGACCTAAGATAATACATTGTCGCAACCTCCAAGCCGCACTGTTCTAATCGAACGCGAGTTTGACTGTTCTCGAGTTCCATCTTGTGGTGGTGGTGCTCCGTCTGAGACTTGACTGGACCTGACCCAACTGACATTTTCGAAGCAAGTAGTAACAGCTCGAATAAACAATCAACCTCAAAACTATAAACGGTGTGCAAATACTCTCTACAAATGTGCGCTAAATCTAAAGGGGTTACGCGCTACACACATAGGCAGCACAACATTGTCAATAAGAAAATGCTACTGACAGCCTGTTCGCTGGTCTGAAAAACCATGGCTAAAAATACTGTTCGTTAATTTATTATAAAAGAAAAATACTGTTGGCTGTCAGAAAAAATACGGCTGATTTGAAGTTAAATAAATAAATAAAACACTGTTGGCTAACCGAAGTACCGAGTCGTACCAAAAGTAAATAAATAAATAAATAAAAATAGGCACGTCAAGTCTTAGGTTAGGTAAAATGATCATATAGTACCATTCAAAGGTTAAACGGGCTGTTTCACAACCCACAAGCACCAGTTTGTCCAAAGTCAGTTAAGCAAACCCATGTTGACCAACGCGGGGAGACTAAATTTCAAAGTACCAACCCAAATGGTAAAAGAAACAGAACTGGTGACTCAGGTGCGACATTTAGCTTTACTGAAGGTGACACACTGAAATAAGTATCTGCAAAAAGACTGCAACTTTTGTTTAGTTAAAGCTGTACCCATACGATTAACTGAATAAACCCATATAGTGTACCATAACCATAACAGATCAAATTGCTTCACCAGGAAACCAACAGTGCGCATCTATTGGAGTCATGGGACCACGCCTCAAAGGAGGATTATTTCTGCGTCCTTGGATGCTCTTCTCATCTTCAGGATACGTTTGAGGGATTCTTTGTCCAGTTTGTTGTTGTCCTTTATTCGCGCACTTCTAAGTACAGTTGCATCTTTAAGCAAAAGTTCCAAGAAGCCTGACTCTGCACAGGAGCCAGTAAAGTTGTTCATAACAACTGTATAAAGGTTCTTGAAGAGACAATCCTGGTGATCAATTGAGTCCCAGAAATTCGAGGTTGGTGCAGAATAGCCCCTGTGCATAAGCTGCAAAGTGAAAAATGTTAATAACAGATGGAGATTCATGAGATGTAGCAAGGTGAGGATTTACATCAGCCGTACCTGTAGCTCCATGCGTCGCAAGTTGGGAGCAATCTGAAACAAACAGTGAGCAGCGTTTGCTTCCTTCAGGTTACCAAGGTCAAGCTCCAGGGTTATCTCCGTCAGCCGATTCAACAATCTTGATAGTTTACCAGGCAAGATTCCATGCGCTGCACACTGTAAAGTAGCAAGGTGTCACCTAACATATGACTCAGTGGTTAGATAATAAAAATCAGGGCATGCACTGTGGCAGCTTCTTTGTTCGTACCTCAAAAGCGTGCCCGAGTAATGAAATATTTTCAATATCTAAAAGAGAACCAATGAATTGAGAAAGATTAAAGTTGGACCCAGCCCTTGGGACATAACCAGTGTTAACTCGCAGGTTAATCACTGCTGAAGAGACATGTGGCGTAACAAGATTGAGATGTTTAAACATGCCATCAACTCTTAGGACTTTGAGCTTTGTTGAGTGGATAGTGATATCAGCAAAGCTGAGCAACCTAGAGAGAATAAGTTCCTCTAAGTTCGGGCAGTTTGCTACTAATTCCCCAATATTGTTTTCCGTTGCACAGAACTCAATAAAATGAAGGGTATGCATTCGCTTAAAGCCTGTAAACAAAGATGGCAACTGAAATATACAACCTTGCAGGCAAGCATATTCCAATTCCGCACATGAGAAGAAAGAAGAAGGAATTTTGTAATTCCTCCATATCCTTGTCTTAATTTGAATTTCTTTAATTCCATTTCTTGACAGAATAAGCATCCACCTATGGATGTGTCCTCCAGGGGAAAACGTATGAACTCGTCGGGCATTCATTTCAAACTTCAGAATAGGGCCATAGTGGAGGGAGAGAAACGTATGGACGAAGGAGGCAAATCTGACACTGTCACCATCTTCATTACCATTGCCTAAAGCAAAATCATCTTCCCTGAACATCAATTCAGTCATTGAAGCCCATGTGTATCTCCATTTCCTTGACAAGAGACATGTTCTTATAGCTTCTTTTATTGGTAAATAGCAGAGAATTTTGTCTTTGATAACATCAGGTAGATTACTGATGATATCAACATTTGCAACAGATTTATGTCTTTTCTTTTGGGAACCTCCACGATCCATTGGGCATACTTCTATTGCGAGAACCTGCACTTGCGATGTGATAAAAACAATTCATAAATATCTAAATCGAACACATGAAGCGTATTATCTATGTCAATAAAAACAGATAAGACCCATACGGAATTACTACTGGATTCTTTACCAGTTTTAAACCCAAGGTTTTACATAGCATTTTTTTTCTTGAACACGCAGGAGAGCTGCGTATCTTTTATATTAAGAAGGAAAAAGGGGTATGAGAAAACCCCAAAACAACAAACACAACACCTCAACACACCCCGACACACACGGCCACAACAAGCCCACACAAACTAACAAACAACAACTCCCAGAGACACACAGAGACAACAAATCCACTCACACACAGAGTCAAGCAATTAGGCAACACCAAGTATCCGTTCAGTCAACAAGGCTATGCCCTTTGCACCTGCTAGACCCCATAACTTTGCTTCTTCATGGACAGAAGCTAGGATGCTCTGCAGAGTAGGTGCAGCCCTATCAAAGACACACCAATTCGGATGGTTCCAAAGCAACCAGGCTCCAAGGATAATTAAAGAATTGAGACCCTGCCTATCTTGATCAGCGACAATCTCATTAGATCGGCACCACCAAACTTCAAAGGACGGCTCAACCCGTTGCGGAGCGAGGGTCTGCAGTCCAAATTTATGTAAGAGCTCAAACCAGGATTGCCTAGAGAAGACACAAGAAACCAGCAGGTGATTGATGGTTTCCTCTTCCTGATATCACACAACAAGCATTTCGGGTGATGTTGAAGACCCCGCCGAACAAGACGATATGCAGTCCAGCACTTATTATGCACGACCAACCACATGAACAAACGGCATTTGTTAGGAGCTCAAGCTCTCCAAATATGCTCCCATGGACTGAATAAAATGGCACCTTGAAAGAAACCCTGATAAGCTGATTTTGCAGAGTAGACACCTGAAATCACTGTGAGCATTGTTTGAGGTGTTGCTGTGTCCTGTAGTGCTGTTATGGGCCTGGTACTAAGCCTATTATAGGCGCCCTAATCGGCTAGGTGCCTTAGGGGTTAAGATAGATTGATAAGGCAAGGATCACCGTTGATTGGGTGTTTCTATAAACCCTCCTGGATCCTTGCCTATATATTGTACCCTGTACCTTGTTAATCAATCATCAATCCCGAGACCTATTCGCTCTCATGGTATCAGCCGCCTTCTGATCCTTTTCTCCGCTGCCCTACCCGCATGCAGGCCAGGCCCTCGTGACGCACTCCCGCGCGCAGCCTTCCCTCGCGCGCCCTTCACCCTCTCGCACGCCGTCCCTCCCCGTGCAGCGCCGCAAGCCCAGTCATGGCATCCACCCCTCCACCAACCTCTCAGTCGGATACCACTGATGCCTCCTCTGCGGGGGCTGCCGTCCAGGCTGATGCAGTTGGCCAGCGCCTCGCCCAAGAGAGCACGCGGCTGCTGCTGCCGCCATCACGCCGGAGTCTTCTGGTGCGCCATCTGGAGGTGCGCTGGTGCCTGATCTGCGCGCAGCCATGCTTCACCACGAAGCTGTGGCTCTCCTCAAACTCCACTCTCAGGCCGTTGCGGTCAGCAACACCCTGAACCACGTCACCACCATCCTCGACGTCGATTCCGGTAATTTCAGCTGCTAGTGCGATCAATTTCTGCTCATCCTCGGCAAGTTCTCACTTCAGGGCCATGTCCACGAGGATCCCTCAGACCCGATCTCTCCTGATTGGGCTCGGATGGACTGCGTCGTCAAGTCCTGGATCATCGCATGCTCACCAATGATCTAGGCGAGATCATCTCCGCCCGAGGCTCCACTGCCGGCACGCCTGGCCCGCCGTCGAGTCGCAGTTCCTCGGCAATCGGGAGGCCCGCTCCATTCAGCTGGAGACGCGGTTTCACAACTTCATCCAGGGCGACCTCTCTATCACCGAGTACTGCCGCAAGCTGAAGAAGATGGCCGATGATCTCATAGCCCTCAGCGAGGTCATCTCCGATCGCACCCTCGTCCTCAACGTCATCTGCGGCCTCAACAAGCGCTTCAGCCGTGTCGGGACGCTCCTCCGCCGGGCCAAACCCTTCCCCACCTTCCTGGAGGTGCGTGAAGATCCCGTCCTCGAGGAACTCACCATGGAGAACCGCAAGGAAACTCCAGCCGCTGCACTCGCCACCTCCACCACTACCACCCGACCCCTGCGTCCTCTGGTCCAAGCTCCGGGGGCGCTGGTGGGAGCTCCAAGGCTCCCAACAACCGTCGCACCAAGCGCGGCGGTGGCGGCAAGGGCCACGGCAACAACAACTCTTCAAGACAGGGCTCCACACCCCCTGGTGGCACGACGCAGCTGCAGCAGACTGCCGGAGGGCGCCTTTGGCCCAGCTTCTACAATCCCTGGTCTGGCACCATCCAGATGTGGCCAGGGGGCCCTCGTCCACCTCTGGCGCCCATCCCGGTGCCCCCTCACCTCCAGGCGCAGCACCAGGCACAGCAGCAGCAGCGCAGGCGCTTGCTGCCCACCAGCAGGCTGCTCCCACTTGTGCTGGACCATGGGTCACTCCGGGGTTTTAGAGCATCCCGAACCGTTTGGCAAATAGGCTTTGCATTCATGTATTTGAAAAAAAAATTAAAAACCACCTATCCAACGGTTTGGCAATTGGGCTTTGCAATTTTGTTAACTTGGCAAATAGAGGGGAAGGACTCCCATATATGCCAAGCCCCTCCGCACTTGGTATCGCGTCCCTCGCGTGAAATCCGTCGCCCCCGCGCATGGTCGTGCAACTACTCCCTCCTCCCGCCGCCAGATTTTCTTTTTTGCCAAGTGATTAATGTCAAATCATTGGAGATTGCCTCTTTTCACCTTTGCCATATTTATTTGAGACTTGGCAAACTCCCTCATTTGCCAAATGAACTATGCAAAATGGTTGGGGATGCTCTTACAACCCTATGACCGGCCTCCCCTCCTGGGATCCGACGGAGCTCGCCCGGCATTCAGCACGACCTCGCTAACCCCTCCTTCGAGCAACGAGTGGTACTTCGACACAGGTGCTACTTCACATATGTCATCTCAGTCTTCTTCACTTTCACATGTTCTATTCCTGCAGTACCCTGATCCTTTATCTATTGTTGTCGGTAATGGCTCACTTATTCCTGTTACTGCCACTGGCTCCACAGAGTTATCACCTACTTTACATCTTAATAATGTCCTTGTGTCTCCACAAATTATTAAGGAATCTTATCTCTGTTCACCAATTTACTACCGATAATAATTGCTCTGTTGAGTTTGACCCCGCTAGTTGTTCTGTGAAGGTTCTTCCATCTCGAAAAGAGATCGTCAGGTGTAATAGCTCTGGACCGCTATACCCTCTTCACTCCTCACCTTCCACCAGCACTTTCCTTTGCTGCTCAGGGCTCCTCTCCACTGTGGCATCGACGTCTTGGGCACCCCGGTCATGAGGTCGTGCCAAAGCTCACGTCTTGTTTTTCATTTCCTATTTAGGATTGTTCAGATTTATGTCATGCTTGTCAACTAGGGCGCCATGTTCGTTTGCCCTTTCCTGTGTCCACCTCTCGTGCATCAGCAAGTTTGATCTCATTCATTGTGATATATGGACATCTCCGGTTGTCAGCATTTCGGGTTATAAATACTATTTGGTCATACTTTCAACACGCTTGCTCACTTCATCGCCCACGCCTCCACTCAATTTGGCGCTCGCATCAAAGCTGTGCAGTGCGACAATGGGAGAGAGTTTGACAACTCCAGCACCCTACAATTCTTCCTCACCCAGGGCATTCACCTTTGCATGTCCTGCCCTTACACCTCGCCTCAAAAAGGTAAAGTTGAACGAGTTATTCGCTCTATCAATAATGTTGTTTGCTCCCTGCTCTTTCAGGCATCCATGCCTCCCTCCTACTGGATGGAGGCCCTTTCCACGACGACTATTCTTCTCAACATATTGCCCACCAATACTCTAGAATTCTCCACGCCTCACCTTGCCCTGTTCGGCAAGCCACCCACATATGATCATCTACGAGTCTTCGGTTGCAAATGTTATCCCAACACATCCGCCACTGCTCCTCATAAACTTGCCCCAGGTCTGTCCAATGTGTTTTTCTAGGCTATTTCGCTCACCACAAAGGGTACCGCTGCCTTGACCTATCATCTAATAGGGTCATCATCTCCAGACACATCATCTTTGATGAAACAACCTTCCCTTTTGCTGAGCACCATGGTCCTAGTACTCCTGCAGACCTCGAGTTCCTTGCTGATGACACTACTGATGTCGTGCCCGCTCCTATTGGACCGTTGCACAAGTTTTTGCCTGCAGGAACTCCACCCAGTGCCTCCGACACCCCAGCGCCTCTGCCGGTCCCTCCACGGCCGTGCCTGGGGCACCCCTGGAGCTTCCATACGATGTTGATGATCCTCCGACGCCCGCGCTCTACATCCCCCTGCGCTGCAAGCATCGGGGACTCCCACCGCGCCATGCACGACCACAGAGCAGAGTGGTGCACACAGCGACGCCTCTCCACGCCTGTCGTACGTCCCGCCCGTGCTGCGCGCCGGCTCGACGTCCTCTGCGCCATCCACGGGCTCCGCCGCGCATCCTCAGGCGCCCCGTGGGCCTCCACTGGGGTTTCCACCTCTTCGCCTGGCTCGCGACTTCACATACCACTACTCGCGTCGACTGCGACCACCACTGGCCGCCCCGACTGCTCCTGCACCAACCATCCCGCTGCCCAAGGGCGCGGTTCTTGTTCCACCGGTGACCAACTAACACTCCATGGGCACCTGTTCGAAGAGCGGCTTCCTGATGCCCACCTCCTACCATGTTGTGCTTCTCTCTCCGGTGTCGAAGACCTTCCGAAGCGCTCTTGCTGATCCCAACTGGCGAGCAACTATGAAGAACACAGTGCTCTCCTCCAAGCGCCAGAACACAGTATCAAGATAAAGTGCTGAAGCCGAGTATCGCGCGGTTGCTAATGGAGTTGCAGAGGCGACCTGGCTGCGCCAGCTTCTTCGGAGCTGCATGCCCCTCTTCGGCGCGCCACACTGGTCTACTGTGATAACATCAGTGTCGTCTACATGACCTCCAACCCGATGCAACATCAACACACCAAGCACATTGAGATTGATCTTCACTTCGTTCGGGAGCGAGTCGCCATCGGTGATCTTCGTGTTCTGCATGTTCCCACCTCCTCGCAATATGCAGACATCTTCACCAAAGGGCTGCCTACTTCAGTGTTCACAGAGTTTAGGTCCAGTCTAAACGTGCAGAGTGGTTGACGTTTCGACTGTGGGGGCGTGTTAGCAATAGGTGCCCTAATGGGCTGTTATGGGCCTGGTACTAAGCCTATTCAGCTAGGTGCCTTAGGGGTTAAGATAGATTGATAAGGCAAGGATCACCGTTGATTGGGTGTTTTTATAAGCCCTCCCGGATCCTTGCCTATATATTGCACCATGTACCTTGTTAATCAATCATCAATCCCGAGACCTATTCGCTCTCACTAGGCAATATAGCATAGTAAAACCTTGTAGCATCCCTGATGACTTAAAAACCATGACTGTGAGGTCCAATAAAGCTCATTGGAGAGGTAGTAGAGCTTAAAGCAGTCCATGGGCAGCCCAGGATCTTTGTAACGAGCTTAGGTTGTGCCAAACCCAATGTCAGAAGCTCATGTCTCAATTTGAGCTAGATGTTTGACGCAAATACATCTGGTCTGGACGAACTAACATGAGGTCACAAACTTTTTTTTAAATATGAATCTGTGTAGTGTGTACACTCCATTATGGGGAAAAATAGTTTATATTTGGGAAGAAAAAACTATCTCAAGCTTAGAAACCAACATTGTAAACCTGGGCCAAGTTCAACATTATGTTTTTAGGTTATAAGGTTAGGCTTGCCTGTGGCTTGAATGCTTCTATATCACGGTTCACGGAAGATTCCTGACACAGCAAGTTCTTTTAGGTACTAAACTAATGTGTATCCTTTTTTAAAACTTGATATATATTTAAGTGTTGTTTGATTAGTGCACTGTAAAGGCAAACATAAAGGGAAATGAATACCACTGCAACCTGAAGAAAGTAATCAAATACATGGATTGTTTGGTCCACGTGAGGTAAGTTGCTTGCAACGTGATCTGTTTGCGGTAGGATGTGTGGAGTAAGGGCATTGTATAGGGCGGGGTCAGGTCACGCCATGAGCTGAATACAGCACAGCCAAACCAAATGGAAATTAACAGTAGAGGGTACTATTGTGAACCGTTTACAGTGCAAAATAACCCAACCAAACAGCACCTTAATCAAACCTTATTAATTGAATACAATAAAATCACTATCCAAAATACATTTAGTCAAAGATGCATTAACTGTAAATGGAAGAATCATTAAAAAGTAGAACTTATTGATATATATGAAGTTACATAGGTTATGACAACACTTGTTAATTTAATTAGAGAAAATTTGCAGAACTGGTTTTTTAAAAATTTCCAGAGCAGATTTTAATTGGAATTATGTCTAAACATGAATGCACATTACAAAGTGAGAAAGAGAAGTAAAAAATTTCATACATGGCATGAAATGTGCTAGTTAATTTAATTAGAGAACATTTGCAGAACTGGTTTTAAAAAACTTCCAGAGCAGATTTTAATTGGAATTATGTCTAAACATGAATGCACACTACAAAGTGAGAAAGAGAAGTAAAAAGTTTCATACATGGCATGAAATGTGCTATAGCTACAAGCTATTCATCATTGAACAGTTCTGTTACAGGACATAACATTTGGCAGCTTATATCTTCAGCTGACAAAAATGTGTAGTCTGAATTGCTTTAGTACTCCCTCTATTTCAAAATTTTGTCAGTACATTCTATAACAGAGAATTATTCTATAAATGTCGTATCTACAAAGAAGCTGTATTCCACATGCAATCAGATGGAAGATTTGACAGACGTGTAAAAATAAGATATTGAGGCAAACTTTCAGTTGAAATGCAGCAAAAGAGCAATGAAGACCATTATACTTCAGCCGGCAGTAGTTTTAGGCTCAGTCATTATGCTCCCTCAATTAGCCCATCATATGAATACTTTGACCTACTGAAAATAAGAACCACAAGAAAACAACTCTAATCTAAACCAAGTTTGTCTCAATAGTTTATACTTCTAAAAAAAAAATCTCCAAAAACGGCTAACCGAACTGGAGATTTTTTTTCACGAACAGTGCAGAGAACTGTGCATCATTTCATTAAGGTAGAAAAAAATGTTACACGGGTCCAAGAGACCCAACTCACGCACCCCACACCCTGGACACGACTCATCACGAACAGAAACAACCAAATGCCGAGAACTGGAGATTGCATGGAAATGGATTATCATCGCCTCATCGGTGCTTCCATAATGGTTTCTGAGCCTATTCACCAAGAAATCATTTATACACAATATGAAATGCAAGTGTATTTGTGTTCAGAAGTCAAAACTTTGGGCAGGAAAACGAGGGAAAGCTAGAAGCATATTCAGCACTTCTATGGCGATGCACGGCCTATATGAGTTGCGGGACAGGGCAGAGCCTAACGAGACGCGAGAGGCAGAGGCCCAACCGCCCAAGCGACTGGTAAGATAAAGGACGAAAGACGACGGGACCTTACCTCGCCTGGGGTTTGGGGTTCCGGCTCGGCTGCCCCCGATCTCGTCCTTGCCCCGGCACAAGCAAGTTGGTTTCGGCCCCTTCTTTCCCTTCCTTCCTTCGCTGCCGTGGTATCCGGCGCCGCCGTCGAGAATCCGCAGGGCAGGACGGGGCAGAAGATCGTCGGCGCCTCTAATGCGTAGCTGGACTGCGACCGAGCGCGGTTAACTGGGGCAGGCGGGGGCAATCGACGAAAACTCCTGCCGCGATGCACAGACCAGCCGGCCCGGTGACGCGCCGGGGATCCCGAACGGGGACCGAAGGAGAAATCACGGTGAGGGCGTGGCACCGCCGCACCGCTCCCCGCCAGCGATAGGTTGTGTGGTTTTCTCGCCGAAGCGCGGCGCAAAGCAATCGGGCGCAAGCGCGAGAAGCCCGTGCGGTGCTCGCTGGCCACGCTGGGCTGGAGCTGCGTGCAAGAGAGCTCGGCCTAGAACGTATTTGGGCCTAATCAAGCCGAGTCGTTGATCCTCCCCATTTTCCCCATTTGCGCGTGGAAAAAAAAAAATCTACTTTTCCGTCTTTCCTCTGTAAAAAGACAAATCACCTTCCTCAGCTTTCAAAACGTGTATTTTGCCTCCCTAAAACAGTTTCGAATGCTGTTTGCTACAGTAAATGGTGGTTTGCTATAGTAATGATTGTTATGTCTTTTTCTTTTTTTAATTATTTTGAATGAATCTTTAAAAAATGATAAAAAATCATAAAATAGGAAATCCTATTTTGTTGAGCTCCATATGAGTAGAGTTACACAGTAAACATATAATATTGTATGCTTTAGTACAAAGATTTTGCTATGAAGGTTTTGTCTTTTTTATTTATTTGGCTGAATCTTTAAAAAACCATAGTAAATCACATAAAATCGTAAAATATAAAATTCAATTTTATTGGACTCCACATGAGTAGATATACACATTGAACATATGATATGGTATGACTTAGTCCAACAAAATAATTATAGAAGATACAACTATGAATTATTGCAATTAATTACATAAAAGAATAAATATAAAACTACAACAAAAAGTTTGTATTAAAGCATATCATATTATATGTTCACATATAAATACATTCACGTGGAGTCTAAAAAAAATTAGATTTTCTATTTTACATTTTTCTATAATTTATTATGATTTTTTAAAAATTTAGCCGAAATAGATAAAAAGGAAAAGACAAAACATTCATAGCAAAAACTTTGTATTAGAATATATCATATTTTATATTCGCTGTATAAATCTACTCAATGGAGTCCAACAAAATGGGATTTTTTATTTTATGATTTTTAATGATTTTACTATAATTTTTTTAAAAAATAACCGAAATAAATAAATAAAAGACAAAATCAGCGTCACTGTAGTAAGATCATCATTCATTATAGCAAAACTGTCTTTGAAACCGTTTCAGGGAGATAAAAATGTACAGATTGAAAAATTGAGAGAAGTGATTTATCTGGATTTAAAGTTGAGGAAAGAAAAACGGTCTTGGGTGAAAGTTGGGAAAGTAAGGCCTTGTTTACTTCCCAAAAAATTTCAAGATTCTCCGTCACATCGAATCTTGTGACACATGCATGAAATAATAAATATAGAAAAAAATAAATACTAATTACACAGTTTACCTGTAATTCACGAGATGAATCTTTTGAGTCTAGTTAGTCTATGATTGGACAATATTTGTCACAAACAAACGAAAGTGCTACAGTAGGCAAAACCAAAATTTTTTGTAAACTGAACAAGGCCTAAAAATATAGTTTTTCCTTTGTGCATCTAGTCACGTGTTGAAGCAGTGGAGCAACTCTGGTCGGCCCGGCTGTAGCTCGATGGCTGTCTGTGGGTATACCTGGGCAACGGGCCGGCCCGGCCCAGCACAGCACGACACCGGACCGGCTCGGCACGTTGCCTAACGGGCTGAGGGGGCACGTCATGCTCTGTGGGCCGTGCTTTACCGGCCTGTGGGCCTAACCTCCGGCCTAAGCACGGGCCTGTAGGTCTTTTTGCGTACCTGGCTGGCCCGTCAGGCACGGCAAAAATGGAGGGCCGGGTCAGCCCATAGCCCGTTGAACAGATAACATATCAATAAACATAGATTTAAAAGCAGATTTTAAACACATTCATCAGTTCATCACTTCATCAGTATAAAGAACACATTCAAATACAGATGACAGATGTAGAGAATAGATTTAGATATCAAAATGAGTTGTTTTGTGCAATGTCGCTATTTGGCGGGCCGGGCCGTGCTGGCCTGCGGGTCTGAAGTGCGGCCCAAGCACAGATGCACCCCCGTGCTGTGCCAGCCCGAGTCCAATGACCTTCGGGCTGGGCCGGCTAGGGTCGAGCTAAAATAACGGGCTTTGGGCCGTGCTCACGGGCTCGGGCTGCATACCCAGATAGGTCTGTGGGGGAGAAAAAGGTGGGCTGTTCGTGGCCCATTTTTTTCTTTATGTCTCTTTTTTCTCTTAAAATCTGTTAGTCATTCAGCAGTGTTTTTCTCTCACAATAAATCAACATGGCAGAAAGTATTGTTGGCTAATAAGCTATGATAGAAAATTGATTTATTGTGAGAGAAAAAACACAGCTATTCGGTTGATAAACCCAAACAAACAATACACAACATCAATTTGAAGGACACACTGGCACTAGTGGAGCTACATGTAGGCTAAAAGGAGCCATGGCCCCTCCTCGCTAATTAAAAACTCCATAAGTAGCTATTAAGTTGGTGGTTAAAATTAATAATTATGCATATTATGTAAAAAATTAGTGATAATGACTCCCACTTGTTTTCCTGTCAAGCTCCGCCGTTGCACACTGGATAATCTTACAGCTTTTGATCACTGGTCTGTTGCCCCACTCCAAACAATAAGGCCTTGTTGGGCTTGTTTACTTGTAAAATATTTTGCAAAATATGAATAATATCAATTTCGTTTGTATTTGACAAATATTATTCAATTATAGACTAACTAAGCTCAAAAGATTCGTCTCGTCAATTCCGACCAAACTATGTAATTAGTTTTTATTTTCATCTATATTTAATACGTCTAAAACTTTACAAAGAATCTACAAAATTTTACAAAATTTGTTGAGAACTAAACAAGGCCCAGTAAAATTTTAGGATTTCGGGTATTGTAGCACTTTCGTTTGTATTTGACAAATATTGTTCAATCATAGACTAACTAGGCTCAAAAGATTCGTCTCACAAATTATAGGTAAACTGTGTAATTAGTTTTTGTTTTCGTCTATATTTAATACTTCATGCATGTGCCGCAATATTTTATGTGACGGAGAATCTAAATTTTTTTGCAAAATTTTTTGGAACTGAACAAGGCCTAAAGCACATTATACGTCTTGTTGGCTTGATTTTATGAGCGCCACTATATTATCCACCATTCCAAACGGAAAGAGAAGAAACCAAACCGTGTTGCGTGCAAGACTTCCAAAGCGGCCGCGTCCGGAGTCGGCCAATGCAATGCGCTCCGCTGCCGAGAATCCCACGGAAATTTCCCCAAAACAGCCAAAATCGCACGGAAATTCCCCGCGATAGCTCAAAACCACTCAAAAGCCCCTAAAATCCCAGCTGGTTGAGCGCGAACACCCCACAGCCGTTGACTCCACCTCCTCGTCCACCTCCTCGCTCTTCTAGTCTCCTTGGTTCCCCCACCAGCTGCGCGCAGCCTCGATCTCCGGCCGGCGATCGAGATGGCGGAGGCGGTGGTCGGCTGGCTGGTGTGCCCGATCATCAAGACCGTCGTCGAAAAGGCCGCCGCCGACAGGATCAAGTGGATGGGCGACGGCGTCCCCAAGGCGCTCGAGCGCCTCCGGAGCACGCTGGTCCATCTCCAGACCGTGGCGAGCGCCGTCCAGCTGCGGGGCTCCACGGACAGGTGCCGGAACCTCCGTGCGTGGCTGCAGCAGCTCATGGACGCCGTGTACGAAGCCCAGGACGTCCTCGACGACTTCGACGACCCACACCCTGAATCCTCCGTCGTCAGGTTCGGCAAGCGGATCTTGGGCGCCGACGAGCGCGTCAACAGGCTCAAGGTCGTCGTCGCGAAGCTGGAGGCCATCCACGATGGCTCTTCGATGCTGCTGTCAGCCACGGAGACCATCGCGGCGGCGTCGGTGTCGCGCCAACCGAGCGGCAGCAACCACACGGGCCCCATGCGCCCGGACGAGGACGCCGTGGTCGGGCGCCAGAAGGAGCTGCAAGAGATGGTGTCCTGGCTCGTCGACACGCCCACGCCCGACGCCGACGCCAAGCCCGTGTCCGTCCCCATCGCCGCGATCCGGGGCCATGGCGGGATGGGGAAGACCACGCTGGCGCAGCTCCTGTTCAAGGATCATAAGGTAATCTCCGCCTTCGAGCTCATGATCTGGGTCCGGCCTGACGCCAAGGACAACGAGTTTGAGCTCGCCAGGCAAATCCTGCAGTCCGCCAATGTGGATGTGCCCGACAGTATGAAGAACTTCCACAGGCTACAAACTGACCTCCAGGAAAAAGTCTCGTCGCGCAAGTTCCTGCTGCTGATTGACGATGTCTGGAACAGGGAGGACATGGACATGAAGGGGATTGACTACCGTGAGATGTGGGCTAAGGTGCTGGCACCCCTCAGGCACGGGGAGCCAAAGGGGAGCAAGATTGTGGTCACCACCCGGCAAAAGATAGTGGTGACAGCGCTTAAAGCACGCGAGTTCTACTTGGGAGACTTGCCAGACAATGATATCTGGTCTCTGTTCACAAGGTATGCCTTTGGTGACGACAACATTGATAAGCAGTCTCCTGAGCTGCAAGGCATTGGGAGGAAAATCGCTGAAAAGCTCAGGGGCTCACCATTGTTGGCGAAGGCAGTCGGACAGATGCTGGGAGGAAGACGCAGGGAAGACCATTGGAGGAACGTGCTTGAGATGGACGGCTTCGATGATGTTTCCAAAACATTGGAGTTGTGCTACCAGAATTTACCAGAGCACCTGCAACCATGCTTTGCAATCTGTAGCTTGTTCCCAAAGAACTGGAGGTTCAAGCGCGATAAGCTGGTGAAGATTTGGATGGCCCTTGATTTCATCCAGCCAACTAGTGGGAAGGTCCAATTGGAGGATGTTGGAAGCGAGTACTTTGATCAGCTTGTGGATAGGTCATTTTTCCACAGGCAAAAGGTGGGGCGTCGGAGGTATTATTACATCCATGACCTGATGCATGATTTGGCCGAGAAGATTTCTCGATTTGATTGCGAGAGAGTTGAAGATGCAAAGAAAGAGATCCCCAAGACAATTCGGCACTTATCTGTTTCCAGTGATAGTGATACGGTGGCACAGCTCAAGAGCCGATGTGACCTGAAGAGATTGCGCACACTACTGATTCTCAAGAACCCTTCCTCTTCGTTGGATCAACTGCCAGGAGATTTTTTCACAGAGCTGAAAGGCCTTCGAGTTCTTAGTCTGGAAGGCTGCAATATCATTCGTCTATCGGAGAGGATTGGAAACCTTAAATACCTCAGATACCTGGCACTTTGCAAATCAATCACCAAACTTCCACAAGCACTGACAAAGCTCTATCGTCTTCAAACCTTCAGTAGTCCTAAGGGGTCTGGCCTTGAGGTCCCAGAACATATTGTAAACCTGACACGTCTGCGACATTTGGACATGGATACATCAAAAATCACTGGCATTGGGAAACTGGTTCACCTGCAGGGATCAGTTAAGTTCCATGTTAAAAATGAAGAAGGCCATACTTTAGGAGACTTGGATGGTATGAGCAGTCTGCGTAAAGAGCTTCATATAAAGAACCTTGATGTTGTAACAAAGCAAGAAGAAGCCTGCAAGGCTGGATTAAAAAGGAAGGACAATGTTAAGGTATTGGAATTAGAATGGAACTCGACTTGTAAGAGTGTTCCCTCTGTTGAGGCTAAAGTTTTGGATGGTCTTGAGCCGCACCAATATGTTAAAAGGCTTATAATTAGAAGATATCATGGTAATAGATCACCAAACTGGCTGAGCACAAGCTTGAAGGTGAGCAACTTCAACTTCAAATACCTTCATTTGATCAATTGTAGAAAATGGGAGGTCCTGCCTCCTCTCGGGCAGCTTCCATGTCTCAAGGTTTTGCATTTGAAAGAAATGTGTTCAGTGAAAAAAATTGGCCGTGAATTTTATGGAACCAATCCAATTGCATTTCCATATTTGGAGGAACTTGAATTTGATGATATGCCTCAGTGGGTTGGGTGGACCCAAGAAGAGAAGAGCACTGATATGTTTCCTAAACTCCGCAAGTTGACGATTTTGAACTGTCCTCAGTTGATTAAGGTGCCTCAGCTCCCTCTATTCGTGCGGAAGGTCTCAGTAAAAAATACAGGATTTGTTTCACAGCTAAAACTATCCTCCTCTTCCTCGCCATCAAAAGCGCGCAAGTTTGCATTAGACACATGTTCTGCCACTGTCCTTACAAATGGCTTAATGCACAAGCAACAACTGGAATCAATTGCTATTTTGACTCTGAGGAACTGTCAAGATGTAAAGTTTGAAGAGCTTCATGTGTTGACTTCCTTAAAGAGGTTGCAAATATCTCATTCAAGCATAAATGATGAGCAGCTATGCACTTGTTTGAGGGGTTTACAAGCGCTTACCTGGCTGGAGATATCTAATTGCAACAACATCACATGCCTTCCACAGATGGAAAGTTCAGACTGCTTAACAAAACTTCACGAGCTACACATTCAGCAGTGCTCTGAATTTTCCTCTCTACACTCTATGCCAAGTTTTGAGGCACTAGAAAGTGTATTGATCGAAAATTGCTCCAAGATCACCGTGAAATCTTTCCCCACCAACTTCAACAGCAACACCACTCTGAGAAAACTGAGCATAATGAATTGTGCTGAGTTGGAGTCATTGCCAAGTGGCTTCCCATCTTCTCTGCAAGTGCTTCATCTAATTGGGTGCAAACCAAATTTGATGAACCAACTACAACTCAAGGATGGACCAGAATGGGATAAAGTAGCTAGTATTCCCATAAAACAAATACGTTGATTAGAAGCTTTTTATGCAGATCAATAGGTATATCGTGTACCATTAGGAAGTTTTAGTTGTTTGTTTCATCATTATTAAGAATGTCAGCTTTCTTGCGAAATAATATCTGTATCTGTAATCAGTAAAATGTAGAACTTTGCCCTCTGCACTCATGAGTTAATCTTCTTACAAAATGGTAAATCAATGAGTCATAGCACGGCTGGTGCCTTCTGGATTTGTGCTGACAATATCCACCTTTCGCTAAAACGTTTTCAGATAAGAATCTGGCTTCCGTCACAGTGATGCACTGTGCTAACAATCTGTATCTGAAATCCTATCATGCAGGACACAGAATACCGATCGAAGCATAATTGCCAACAGCTTTTCTCAGCTGGAACTGTTGTTTTAGTGTTCTGAAACAGTACTGTAATGCACTTGTGTCTGTGCCCACATTGGCTTAAGCATCATTTCATTTATATTTCTGTCAAAGATGGTGTTGTGACCGTCAGATTTGTAAACTCTCACATGATGTGATGCCATTTTGCTTACAACTCGTACAAAACCATACATTTAACCAGTCCCATCCACACATGTATCGAAGAGCTTCCACATGTTGTTTAACCCTAAATTGTAACTCAAATGGTTGTACGTGTAGGACTCTGATGCAGTTTCCTGAGCTGTGAACAATATTATTTATCCATCAGCAAAATGAAATTTGTTCTATTACAACAAACAACAATAATATTGTTATTTCCATTGAAAAAAAAACTACCTTCTAATCTGCTTTGCAAAACAGAAATACCTGTACTACTACTGACTGTAACACTGAAGCGTACATACCGCTAATTCCACACCACTGACGGAAAAATGACCCAACTAACACTGAAACGGACATTACCCCTAATTCCACACCCCTGACGAAAAGGGACCCAACCCAACTATTATTATTTGTTATATCTATTCCAAGCCCCATCAGGGGTTTGTTATAGATTTTTTTTTAAAAAAAAACAAAATCTTTAAAACCAAGTTGCATTTGCTTCGGTTCATAATAGCATTTCTACTGTCTGGGCAGTGAGTGCTATTAGATAGGAAATTTGTGAGTGCTCAATACACCCTTTGTAGTTCATTTTCTGTCTAACCAAGCCTAGACACCTCACATTAAGGAGACATTTGCTATCCTATGACCTATGGAAAGCTGAATCCAATGCATAAGATCACATAATAGAATCCACACCCCATCAAAGCAAAACTCCATCCGGAATGTAACCCAAAGTATCATATCTTTACCTTTTTTTCCTTGTAAGAAAGGAACAATAGTGAATACATCAGTTGACCAAATGGTATTACTGTACAAATGACAAATAAAAAAGTAACAGACTATACATGTTTGTTAGGATACAAAAATGGAGTGCCGCCAACCAGGGATCAGCAAACAAACCAACAGGTAACAGCTTGAAGTTCTTAAGGATGTGCACAACCAGATTCTTGATCCACCAAATTGGATTTATTCTGACACCAAATCACAGAGACGGGTTGAGTTCAAACAAATTCTAGAGCTTGAAGTTGTTGAGTTGCTCTTTCCTTGGAGAAAAAAATTGCACTTCATGTCTGATCCTGGGATTGATTGTAAAGTTTGATTCTGAAAGCACACCAGGAAGCTGGTTGCCTAATTAACCAAACAACCTTGCAGGTTAATCCTTCACCCCATAATTCTTTCTCCTATGAGAAATAGAGTTCAACTCTTATGTGTAGCCTTACACACCAATCAAGGCCTTAATTGACCTTACTCCACAGCATGTTTTGGATGTTTAATTGTAACGAATTTGCTAACACGGCCAAGATGATTATCGTGGAACAACAATATAGGTATGTCACGCACCTCAAGTTGTTTAAGCCTGTATATACTCTTGGGAAGTTTGTTAGCTATACCACTGAAAGCTAGGTAATGGAGATGAACCAACTGACTGATGGTTTCAGGTAATTCTGCAATATCTGATTCACTAAGATCCAGAACCCTCAAGTTCTTAAATTTGGCCAAAAGTTTCCTAGGAAAATGACTTGAGGATAATGATGGGCTTCTGAGAACTAACAATGTCCGCAGCCTTCCCAGCCTGTATTTGCTCTTCAGCTGTGGTAAATAATCAGTTGAGATAGACAGGTGACGAACTGTTGGTGGAATCACAACAGGAACATCCTCATTAATTTTCATGCAATCATGAGCGGAGAAATGCTGTGCCAAACTGTGCATTAGGTCATCCAGGAAGTAATACGTTTGCTGGTCTTTATTTGCAGTCCCAAAGAAGGACCGTGATAGAAGATCATCGAAGTATTTTTGCCCTAAATCTTCCATCCCTTTCCCTTCATCTGTTGGTGGTTGAATGAAACCGAGAGCCATCCACATTTTGACCAAATCATAGCGATTAAACCTCCAGGTCGTTGGAAATATGCTGCAATATGCAAAGCAGCGCTGGAGGTGACCCGGCAATTGTTGGTAACTGAGTTGGAGGGAGGAGATAATGATATTATCACTAATTTCTGTGTTCATCAGTGCTCTCCATTTCCTTGTGCTCCTGGTGCTACTTATCATTTGCCCAATAGCTTTAGTAGCTAAAGGTAATCCCTTAACATTCGCAACAATAGCTCCTAAAATCTCTTGCAACTCGGGTGGAAAATCCATGGGTTGCCCACCCAAAGCAACTTCCTTCAACAGCAACCAGCAATCACTGCTTCTTAACCTGTCAAGAGAAACCACATGAGCCGCATTCAGAACCTCAGCTACTAGCTTCATCCGAGTGGTCACCAAGACCTTGCTCCCGATTGCCGCAGATCTAAGTGGCGCCAACACTTTCTTCCACATGCTCCTATTCTCTTTCTCGGTTTTACCCTCATCAATCCAAACATCATCAAGTACCAGGAGGAACCTCTTAGATGCAACCAATTTCTCAAGCTCCTCCTGCAAACTATCTAAACTGGAAAGACCATCATCACACGGTGCATCATCTGCACAGCCAATGGACTGTAGTATCTCCCTGGTGAGCTCCACCTCATCTGATCTATCCCAGACGCAGACCCAAGCTCTCATACCGAACCGCGCTTCAATCCTCGCATCGTTGTACACGCACTGAGCAACCGTGGTCTTGCCGACGCCTCCATGGCCAACCACTGCAACAACCGGAGCAACCGAACGGCACGTTTCCTCGCAATCATCGACGAGCCTGGCGACTATGGAGTCGCACTCCTCCCCACGCCCGAATACCTTCCGCTCCGCGAGCACGGAGCCGGTTACCCGGTTCGGCGACCGCACACCGCATCCCGCCGCGGCGCTGGCCCTGCCAGGTCGCAGCCGCTCCGAATCGTCGCGGGCGCGGTCGAGCCTCTCCGCCAGTCGCCTGAGCTTCCGTCCGGGGCCACGGAACGTGGCGTACACGCAGGCTGAGAGCGGGGGGCCGACCTGGCGCCGGCTGTGGAGCTCGTCTAGGATGTCCTCGGCGTCGGCCACCGCGTTCCTGAGCTCGAAGAGCCAGGCGTGCAGGTCGGGCACCTCAGGATCGCCGGGCGTGAGCCACCTCCAGCGCTCGAGCTCGCGGGCTACGGGCTGGATCCGGTGGAGCGCCGCCGCGAGGGCCCCCAGCGGGTTCCGGGGCCCGGCGGCGGCGCGGGAGAGGGCGCTGGCGCGGTCGGCGAGCGCGGCGACGTCCTGCGACACGGGCCACGGCGCGGGGGCAAGCATCGGCGCGAATTGAAGGCTGGGCTGCGACGGATCCCGTGGGTTTGCGCCGGTGAGGGGTGGGGTGGGGATTGGGGGGAAAAAATTGGCGGATTCTCCCTTGGTCGGTCGTCGCTTTCGTGTGGCTTTGGTTGACCACGCGCAGCCCCTGCTGTGGTCTAACGTAGAGAGTAGAGACAGAGACTTGGGAAGCCGCGCTGGGCTGAGAGTCGAGCGCGTTCGCCGTTGGGCCAACGCACCCCGTGTGACGGTGTGAGCGAGAACAGGGACTTGTTTAGTTCGCAAAAAAATTTACAAAATTTTTTAGATTTTTCGTCATATCGAATATTTAGATATATACATAAAGTATTAAATATAAATAAAAATAAAAATTAATTGTATAATTTGGTCGGAATTGACGAGACGAATCTTTTGAGCCTAGTTAGACCATAATTGGATAATATTTGTCAAATATAAATGAAAATGCTGTTATTCCTATTTTGCAAAAAAAAATTAAAGTAAACCAGACCTAGATATGAAAACGGATGAGATATCACTGACGCCTTGTTTAGTTCTAACAAATTTTTAAAAAAATTTTAAATTCTTCGTCACATCAAATCTTGTGATAGAATATTAAATATAGATAAAAATAATAATTAATTGTACAGTTTATCTGTAATTTACGGGACAAATCTTTTGAGCCTAGTTAATTCATGATTGGACAATATTTATCAATGCAAACGAAAGTTCTACGTGTCCATTTTGTAAAAAATTTTGGAACTAAATTTTAAGATTTTTCATCACATCGAATCTTTAGATGGATGCATGAAACATTAAATATAGATAAAAAATAACTAATTACATAGTTTGTCTGTAATTTACAAGCCAAATATTTTGAGTCTAATTAATCCATGATTGGACAATAATTTTCAAATATAAATGAAAGTCCTACAGTAGCCAAAAACAAAAAAAAATCCCCAACTAAACAAGCCAAAACAGTTTCCTCAGTGAAGCTCAAAATGGTCGTCTCCGCAGAGGGATGGAGCTGTATATTTGCATGGGTGCAAATAAGCTTCTTAGACCTTGTTTAGTTCGTAAAATTTTGAGATTTCGGATACTGTAGCACTTTTGTTTTTATTTGATAAATATTACCTAATCATAGAGTAACTAGGCTCAAAAGACTCGTCTCACAAATTACAGGTAAACTGTGTAATTAGTTTTTATTTTCATCTATATTTAATACTCCATGCATGTGCCGCAAGATTCGATGTGACGAGAAATAAAAACTTTTTAGCAAAGTTTTTTGGAACTAAACAAGACCTCAGTGAGTTTATATGCATAGAACGAAGTTAGGATGAGGCACAAAAGGGCAACAAAACATGCCTATTTTGAATCCTAGTATTAGCACAACTGTGCCACTACTACATATAAGGCCTTGTTTAGTTTCGAGAAAATTTTGCAAAATTTTTCACATTTTCTATCACATCAAATCTTTAGACGTATGCATGGAGTATTAAATATAGATGAAAATAAAAACTAATTGCACAGTTTGGTCAGAATTGACGAGACGATTTTTTTAAATCTAGTTAGTCCATAATTAGACAATATTTGTCAAATACAAACGAAAGTGCTACAGTATCAATTTCCCAAAAAAAAATTCGGAACTAAACAAGGCCTAAAGGTCATCAGAGTCTGTTCGTGATCCCCCGGTTTTAGCCCTCGGTGGTGAATTGTCGATCATAATTAACATGATTAACATCGACAGTTCAAATCTGGTGGTGGTGAATGAAATCACTGTTGGTTTAGAGTTTGATCCGATTATGGTGTTTTAGTCCTTGTTTAGTTCACCTCAAAAATAAAAAACTTTTCAAAATTTCTCGTCATATTGAGTCTTGCGGCACATGCATGAAACATTAAATATAGTCAAAAACAAAAAAAACTAATTTCACAGTTTGTCTGTAAATCGCGAAATGAATTTTTTGAGCCTACTTAGTCCATAATTGAATAATATTTGTCACAAACAAACGAAAGTGCTATAGTGCTTCGAACTAAATTTTTTTTGAAAAATAAACAAGGCTTACTCTCAGGCGGTTTCAAATCTGTATCTGGCAGTGAACACTTAATAATCATCACCAAGGGCACCATTACTTGGCGACCAAATCGAACCACTACCTGGTGAGTATAGTTGCGTGATTAGTCATATATCTTGTTCGATCGGTCATATATCTCTTACTCTATGCTTTGGATATTGTCGGATTCACCTTAATCCATATGTGTTGCTGTGAATTAGAGTAAAATTTAATTTAAATTCCACTCCAATCCACCTAAACGTATGTAGATTAATGTCCGACTACATCAAATAAAGCCTAATGAATATTTATCCCAAAGCGCATCTCCCGCGCACAAAATGTGCACATAGAGTTTCAGTAGGCACACGGCTGCATGTGTCGGCACCATGTACTGCTCTAATCCATATATTTAGGACACCTGAGAGCAACTCCAAGAGAAGAGCTATTCATGTTATGTATTCTATATTTGACTATTTTGGGAGAGAAAAGAGAGTCCAACAGCTATTGTATTTGGTTTGCTAAAATAGCAAGTCATCTATCCCGGATTTCTCGCATGGTAAATATAGCTTGCATATCCCGCTAGTTATATGATTTGCAGTATAGAAAGACTATTGGAGATTTTTGTTTTTTACATGATTTTCTATTTTAGAGGTTGGCTAAATCTTGAATTTAGCCATCCATTTTTACCAACTCTCTTGGAGTTGCTCTGAGGTCAAGATTGTTGCCTGGAGCTTCGACCCAAACAGCGAATCTACAAACATGTATAAAAAAAACTCGAATCTACAATTAAAATCACGTTTGCACATAAAAATCTGAGCAAAATTGATTGAATTTTTTCTTGAAATGACTCGGTATGACAGTAGGCTACTTCGTGCAATGGTGTGGCTATATTTAAATGTGTGCCTCACGTCAAAAGTTGCACCCTAAAATTTTAAAACCCTATCTATACATTAAAGTTTTCATGAAATTAACTGAAATTAGTTGTAGGTAACTCGTTAAGGCGACTACTTCATGTAGATTAGTGTTGATAAATATATATGTGAGCCCCACGTCAAAAGTTGGATCAGCCCAGGAAGAAACAGTACTTCACTTGTTCTGGGGATGTCCATACGCACAGCAATGTTGGGGAACTCTTGAATTACATAGCACAAGATGGGGAAACACTGCAAAACATTCATGCACTGAGAACTCAATTACAATCCCAGTTTTTCATGATAGTAATCATCTTGATGAGTTGGACGATTTGAAAAGCAAGAAATGAAGCAATCTTCAACAACAGACTAATGTCAACCCAAGAATGCAAAAGAGCCTTTTTAATGGAACCGGCAAAGGTCTCTTGCCGTATCAAGACAAGTCTAAGCCTCCAATTTGAACAATGGTGTCAACATTTTCAATAGACTGCTTGTTAGCTCTAATTTTCTTCATCTCCTTTTTTTGTTTCTTAACTAAACTTCACCTGCCTTCCTGTTCCTTCCTGTAAGTCTTTTATCTTGTAATTTCGGAACCCTCCTTTTTTTTTAATAAATTTCTGCAGGGGCGACCCTCCAGTTCACTCAAAAAAAAAGTTGGCGTTAAAATTGAAAATGATACATTCACACTTTAAAAAATTAGTGAAATAAAATTTTGTTGCATGCTTCAATATAACAGTTGGTACCTTACTACAGTAAGATCAAAATGTGGGTCCCACATTAAAATCCAAAACTCAAACGGCCTTTGTATTATCTGAACCACCTATTTTTACAAACAGATGATTAATTAAGCTAAGGATTTGCCCTCGGATCCCCATAGCCTTACCCCATTTCTATTGGATAAAAATAACTTTACCTATTTCTTACTTGAATGAAATGGTTAAGGATTTGAATATGGATAACAAGTACCCACCGATCAATATAGACGTACTCCCTCTGTCTTTAAAAACTTTAATTTGTAGAGTTGTAGGTCAAACTTTTAATTTTGATCTAATTTCTAGAAAAAAAATATTATGAGTTATAATACCAAATTAGTACTATTAGATTTAGCATAGAATATATTTTTATAAAATATTCATTTTATATCATAGATATTGATGCTCTATTATGTAAAGTTAATCAAACTTTTAAAACTTTGGCTAACATGAATTCTAAGAATTGAAGCTTTGGCTAACACAAATTCTAAGCGGATATGTTGGTACTTACGAAATAAATAGGCTGCCGGCAATATATATTCTGTAGAAACGTCGTAACTTTGAAACGTCGTAACTTTATCAGCAGCAAGTGCATCTGTATTTATAATTCTGTTGATTGCTTTTATTTTTAGCGCTGTCACGTTTGTCCGACTCATTCAGTATATATTCCCTCCGTATTAAAATAATTGTTGTTTTGAGTTTTTTATCACAAGTTTAACTAGCTTTATATAAAAATACGTACAACATTTGTATCTCTAAATAAATCTATTAAAAAAATTAGATTTAAAGATCTTTCTGATGATACTAATTATATACCACAAGTATTAATATTTTTAAATATATATTTAATTAAAGTTATTTCTTAAGAAGCGAAAACGACAGTTTAGGATGGAGGAGTATATATCTTTGATTTACTGCAAGTGTGATTTCCACCGCACGTCATATAAAAGTTGTTTTAGAAGTTAAAGAGTACTACCATGTACTGCCCCATAAATTAGGCTTTGTTTAGTTCGCGAAAATTTTTAGATTTAACTACTACAAAGTTTTCGATTTATTTGGTAATTAATGTCTATCATAAACTAATTAGGTTTAAAAGATTCATCTCACAAATTAAATATAAACTGTATAATTAGTTATTTTTATCTATATTTAATATTTCATGTATGCGTACAAATATTTGATGTGATAGCATAAAAAGAAAATTTTTAGAAACTAAACATGCCCTCAATGATCAGAGTCAAAAAGTTTGACTGTCTGCCGTGCACGCACGACCGGGCTTTTTGGTCTTGGACCAGAATAGTTTCCAACTGGCAAAGTGCTCCTTCACAAAACACTGACCTCTGCCCTGCGAGATGCCTATGCAGCCAGGTGCAGGGAACAGTGCAAGAATCTTACCGTGAGCTCCTACGACAACGTGCAAGTGTAGTACTGTGAAATGGCAGGGAAACCCCATGACACAAGGGTAACAAACTTACAAGTAACAACAACCTAGCCCCCAAATTGGTTACATGGAAATTATCCTTTACAGCTACTATCATCTCCAAAGGGTGGGTAACAACCAAGCTACAACAACTATACAGCGGATGCAGTATTATCCTGCTACTAATTGGTACTACATATACTCACTTCACCATTACTAATTCCCTCGGAGGGGGAAAAAAAAGAGAAGACATTCAGTCTTGTTTTGTCTTCTGCGACATATGAATTTTGCAATTACTTGGCAACAATGAGTTCGTCGAGGGTTACACCATCACCATCTGTGCTAAGAGGTGGCAGCACCAGGTCATCATCGGCAGTGAAATGGTACCTTTCCCCAATGGCTCTAACGAGCTGGTAAACCTCAAACATGGTTGGTCTCTCCTTCGGGGTGGCGAGCGTGCAGGAACACGCAACTTTCAGGAACTGCATCAGCTCACCATCAGCATCCTTCCCTACCAGCGACTTATCGATAGCGTCTTGGAGAAGTGCGTTGTTGGACATATAATTGATCCATTCCACTAGGCTCCCTCTGAAATTCTCCGGGGCCGAGGAAACGTGGGTAGGCTTCTCGCCGGTGACAAGCTCAAGGAGAACCACACCAAAGCTGTAGACATCGCCCTTTGGCGTGGCCATCAGAGTACGCGCATACTCTGGTGCCACGTAACCAAGGTCTCCGAATTCCCCATTGACAAAGGTGCTGAGATGGGTGTCTATTGGGTTCATGAGCCTAGCAAGGCCAAAGTCCGATATCTTTGGTTCGAAATCCTCATCTAAGAGGATGCATTTGGAGCTGATGTTGCGGTGAAGAACTCGAGGATTGCAGGTATGGTGGAGATATGCAAGCCCTTTTGCTGCACCAATGCCGATTCGTAGCCTCAATGGCCAGTCCATCTTACTACCTTCCTCTTGATTTAACTGATCATAGAGTGAGCCCTTGGGCATGTGCTTGTACACCAGCAACTTCTCCTTCTTGGCAATGCAAAATCCCAAGAGCGGAACCAAGTTCCGGTGCCTCACTTGACCAAGTGTCTTCATCTCCGATGTGAACTGTGATTCAGAATGTTGCGAGTCTTGTAGCCTTTTGACAGCTAGGAAGGAACCGTCAGGTAGCACTGCCTTGTACATAGTTCCTGTCCTCCCAGTACCAATGATGTTCTCTTTGCTGAATTGGTTTGTGGCTTTCATGAGATCACTTAGTTTCATCTTTGAAACTGGATTCTCAAACATAGATACCTGGATAATAATCGAAATAATCATGTCAGAGATAAGTCTCCGATTACTTTTTGTGTGAAATGTTATTTGAAATTGCATTTGGGCCTATGTGCCTAAGAAAAAGAAAAATCAAATGATAAGTTAATGACTTGCCTTGATAGTTTTTGTTCCTTTGATACTCTTTGCCCACTTATTATCATCCTCATCCTTTGCCTTCTTCTTGGCTGGTTTCCTCCGCAGACAAAAGAACACAACTATTGCACCAATAATGACGACAATTACCACTCCAACAATAGCCCCAATGATTGCTGCAGTGCTCTTGCTCTTTGCTGAAGCTTGGCAGTCACCTAATGGAGGCCCACACAGTCCTTCATTACCAGCAAAGTTTGATGCCGAGAAGTTCCGTAGAGAACTTGGAATAATCCCTGATAGTCGGTTGTCAGCAACATTAAACACTTGTAACCGAGCAAGGGCGCTGAACTGCCCTGGGATTTCACCACTCAATTGGTTATGCTGAAGATTAAGGGTGTTTAGGTATGAAATGTTATAAATAAGTATTGGAATTCCTCCTGAGAAACTATTATAGGAGAGGTCCAGAGATGTCAACATTGGCACTTGCTGCTCGATGTCTGAAGGGATGACGCCAGTAAAGCTGTTACTTGACAGATCCAGCCCAGTCATACTGGTACAATTCTTAAGACCTTTAGGGAATGGACCCTGAAGACCAAGGTTGCTGAGGCGCAATGTAAGAACTCGATTCTCATCTGGGTGCCAGCACTCCACACCAGTAAATTTGCATATGAAACCCGCACTGCTGTTATCAAAAATCCATGAGGATTTGAGTATACCATTTGGATCAATCACCGATTTCTGAACGTCTCTCAAGCATTGGACATCAAGTTCAGAGCTGAAACCACTGGTACTTAGCAACAACAGAAAAAGAGCACCTAGACTTAGAGCAAAATGATCTGTCATCGAGCACTTTGGCGGACTAATCCAACTTCTCCCTGATGATGTTAACACCACTTCTCGATTCAAGCTTCACCTACACAAAATCAAATTCGAACGCACAGACTTAGAGACGCTAGACTTTGAATAAAATAAAATAAACAAGAGAGACATATACTAATTGGTAAATGGTGACAGCAACCATATGGGGACCTAAAAGTCGCTATGCAACTTCTCTCTTCCACTACCTAAAATGCAAAATTCGATTCAAACGTGATATCGGCAACGCCAAATAATGTGAACCACACACAGGAAACATCAGTTAAAGAACCGATCCCCACTAGAGGCAAGCAAATAACACGAGTTGGCAACTTTTGTTAAGGTTTTTGCAACAAAGAAGAAGTGCAGCCATATGCATGGAAAGCAACAAAAACAAACGAGAGGCAGATCATGAACAAATCCTCGATCCTACCTATATTATAAAAACTGTCAAAAGGCTTTCTAATTTAGTCTCTTGATTGATCTCTCATGCCCAACATAAACGGCTCCAACCGCAACTAAAGGCGCACAACTTTTCAGAAGAAGAAAAAAAAATCTAAAGAAAAAGATCTCCCGAAAGCGGGCACCATAAGAGCCCATGCTCCTCCGTCTTTCTCTCTAATTTCACACGCTGGGTCGTTCTTTAAAAAAAAGCACTTTTGATTGCGGCAAACCCTTCCTCCTGAGGACACAAACCGCTAGAACGAACACCATGCACAGGGTTTCTAATTCTCTCCCAAATTCCAGCACAGTTCTCTGCGAAAAACACAAAATCGATCGCTTTCGTCGCCACGGCTGACAGGTCCTCTCGAATTTAAGAACCCTCGCCCAGACCACAGCATGCAAGATCGTACAGGACCATGGCAAATTTTGCAAGAACGATGATAATTAAACCACAAGAAGAAAAGAAAACGATGAGAGGACGAGAGTGAGGGAGGGACAGGTTCCATGGGTGCTCACCGGGAACTTCTTCCCGCGCTCAGGAGGGAACCTGTATCCGGGCGGACCAGGGGAGGAAGGGAGCGCCGGCGGGGTGACGACGAAGCTGTAGGTTCAGGGAGGGGAGGGAAGAGGACTCCGTGTCTCGGAGTCGGAGGGAGGACTAGAGCGAGCGAGCGAGCGAGCAGGGCAGGCACCAGGCCGGTGTGGAATTAGAAAGCGAGACGAGAGTTTTCAAAGGCGTGTGGGGGCCCAGTGGGGCCCGCGAGAGCGGGTGGTGTGCTGAGTGAGGTGTGAGGCCGGGACGCGGAAACCCAAGGACTTTCCGGTCAACTCTCCCAGTCTACCCGGCCGCCTGCTTTATATGCTCTGCGCCTGGCCTTTTCTTTTCTCTCTCCTCTGGATGATCGGACGGACCAGGATGGCAGTTTGGATTGGATATAATCTGTTATTGACTTTCGGACACCTTGTTTGATCATCTATTTTATTATAACTTTTTTACAAATATTATCTATTTTGATATAACTTATTTAATTATTAGAGGTACTTTAATGATGATTTATCTATTTTAGAATTTGTAAAAAAAAAATAAATAAGACGAGTGGTCAAATATAATTGGTCAAAGTAAAAAATATCGGTCTTTTTGAGACAGAGGAAGTACGTCGTAGAGTTAAATATTCACCTCCTATAAATTATTTATCTGATAAGAACAACAAATGGTGATCTTATATCAAATAGGGAAAATCAAGTATCCATATCTAGACACTCATAATAAGTTCAGCGTCTGTTTGGTTCCACTATCATATTTTGTGTGGTTGCCCCACGCGGGTCCAACACAAACCATTCGGTGGGTTTCCATGTTCTTTGCTGAAACGCGTCGCTAATGCAGAACCAAATAAGATCGGTCCTCATTTCGCTAAAATTTAGCTTATGCTAAAATATTGTGAGAGAAAAGTATTATTGAATTAATACTACAGAACAGGGCCTTCATTCATAGGTTTAGTATCTGTGCATATAAGCATACGCTTAGATTATGTTTGGATGCAAAATATTTTTATAATTTTTAAAAAAACATGACTTTGTAAAAAAAATTAAAGGAGTATTAATTTTAGTGTTTTAGAAACTCCACCTTCAACTATTTTTCTGTAAACCATCATTTTTCTCATCTGGAGGTTCCAAAGCTATAACATCCAAAGTAGTCCATTGTGTTCCTCAAGAACACACAACAATAAAAATGAGAAAAGAAAGTTTATTATGATCTCAGCAAGAGTTTTGCCTATAACCACTCCTTACTACAGTTAGAGCCTCCATTTTTTTTAGAAAAACTCTCAAACTCAATGCCAAACAAAAGGTATGATCGATAAATGCTAAACCTCTTAACCAACAACCATCCATGATTGGCAAATACTAGGAGGATTTCCCGCGCGTTGCCGCGGGTATGAAGAAGAAATATAAATATGATTTTACTGTAGTTTATCGAGTCATCTACAAATTGACTACTAAAAATTTTTTTTTGCTCGCAAAAAAAGTTTTAGTAGTCAATTTCTGAAGAGGAAGAGAGAAGGTCACGTGAGAGAATAATTGCTAGCAGTATGCATGTAGGGTTATGTGTAGGTAGTTATATTCACTACTGAAACCATTTGTGAGTGGACCCTTAATTCCATGCGGCAGTAGAAGTAGATGATGACGTGGCGCAAGGAGATGCAAGAGAATTAGCTTAGTGGGGTTTGTCTTTATAGGATATATAGATTTTCATAGCCACGGTCTCCATCACGTGACATGTCCACTTCAACAATGGCATGTCATTCTTCTTATGCATAGGGTTCTAGAAATGTGTCCAATAAATTATCCTCAAAACAACACACAAATAAAAGTATAGTCATTTTTTATCATAAATCCTAATATTTCTAAATAGTCAAATAGACTAGAGTGTACTTCCCACACCCCAAATAAGTCAGATACATCTTTTTGTGGTTTGAAATTAATGCCACTTGACAGACTCTCCAAACAAATCTAGCAACTCGATAATCAAAGAACAAATGCTAAATGTTTTTTTTCACAAAAACATCTATCTTATCCTTTTTTGTTTCATTTTAGTAAGCGGTCTTTTATTAAGATTTCCCCTTTTATCAAGAACTAGATAAATATTTTGATTTTAAGTAGTAATTGTAGCTTCCAAACATTGTTTAAAGGCACTACAATTTGACTAATTGTCTATACATTGATTTCACTATGAAAAAAAATCTTTGTTTCATAAAGCTCCACTTAATGGAATCTTATTGATCATCCAACTGCACAAATGCAATATTAGCCACTAATCCATTCTATTTAATTAGCTTTTCCCCTAAATCTCTTCTAAAGAAAATGTTAAGGGGTCTAGAGCTAAAAACATTGATGGTTGATATATGTTTTTTTTCTTATAATATTGTATAAACATGGGTATTATTCTTTGAGAGCGAAGTTTCCAAACCACTTGTCTTTTTCGAACTTTGTTTGAATACAGTCGTTGCACAATGCATTGGTGCAAAATATGTGGTGGAATATATCCACCTATTAGGTAAAAACATGGAAAATATTTTTTTTAAAAGGTATTTCGGTTGTCTAAAATACCTATAGAGAAACTCTGCCGAACTAATTTTAGAAGAGGAGGAAGTGCCGATTGCAATTGTGCAAAGAAACTGTGGTCGTGCCGTGTAAACGGTGTAGTAGCTCTTTTGTCTCCATCCACGGGCACACAGGGATGAGGTAAGCGTTGCATGTGCCACGGCATCACAGTTCACTTGATGAAAGTTGTTGGGAAGCCGGCACGGGCCCATGGTAGCCGGCAGGACGTGAGCTGAGTTGAACGGGTCAAGTCAAGCCTAGCTATCGGGTCTGTCTGTGACGTTCATGTCCATCCATGGAAGACTTGAGATCACACCTTGGAAAACAGGTTCGGCTAGATTCACATGAACACGCAGTCATATAGATCTCCGTTTACATCCTGTTAGGATTCTAAACGGGTTCGTTCCATTCTAAATTATAAGTTATTATAAAAAATATTTTTAAATTTGACCAAAATTATAGAAAAAATACTAAGATTTATAACATAAAATGAGTATACTATAAAAATATAATTTAAAAAAATCTAATAATATTTAGTTGGTATCATAATAATAATAATTTAATTATATAAATTTGATCAAACCTAAGATAGTTTAACTCATCAAGATTCTTGGAATAACTTACAATTTAGGATGGAGGGAGTAGTCGACAAACAGAATTAAGCCGATCGAGAATCTTGATGGTGCCAACTGATTTCTCGCGTCAAGAACAGCTAAGAAAATTGAGGCCACAGCCCTTTATCTCTTATTTATTATTTATCGAACTCAATGGAGTAGATTTTCTACGGCTTTTGATCTAGTCATTGTGGTAATGGTCTTTGATCGGTGTTAGATTCCTTTGGAGCAAATCTTCAAACACTAACCCGTGTCTGGAGTTCCTTTGCTGTGTTTGCTGCATGCTTGGTCAGGTAAGATTAGACTAGCCCGGTGGGGCCACGCACCACTAGGAGTGGGAGAAAATAGGGCCAGTCCATAGACGAGAGGACCGAACCTCCGTCGTACGGAGTATGTGGTCAAGCGCTATTTGTTCACACCTGACACTACAGTTCAAGTGGAGGGCTGGACTGCTCCAATGTGTCGCCAACTTTCCAAGCCCAATTCCGGTACATTATAAGGTTTATAATTAGTTGTTTGTATTATATTAGTCTCTATTAGATCTTAACAACATAATCTACAATTCCATTATGTTGTATAGGGTTTGATTGGTTGTTTCTATTATATATATTATTAGTCTGTGTTAGATCTTATACAACATAATCTAAGTCAACGTAACCGTACGTAGGATATTGATGTTGGGTTGTTTTGCACAATTAAACCATACTTTTAACAAAAAATGTTTGATTGAGTTAAATTATGTTATATGTAGTCACATCCGTGTTCTAGTTAAGGTATCGCATCTCTAGCAGAGGTATGAGAGGTGATAATATTTTTTTTTTGTGTGCATTGACTTATAGCATTGGCCTACTTTGGAATAAGAGTCTATGCAACCAAATATGAGCAAATTGCAGTTCATAAGTCTAGATATATAAGCTAATATAGGCAACTAGTTAGATCTGTATGGACTAACAATTGACACGTTTGACCGACTAATTCGTAGGCACACATTGAAGGACATGACACCAATGTTAGTGTTTGGGTGGAGGGATGTGATGAGATAATCGCCTTTAAGTTAATGTTTGGACGAGGGACGAGATTGCTCCCCATTAGAAATATTTGTCTAAAATGTAGAGTGACCTTATACCTCCAGAACAATTGGACGGGGTCATCCCTCTCACGAGGTAAGAGCAGAAGCAGGTAATGGCCACACATACACAATCGTTGTCAAGCTGGACACTGACTCTAGGAAGAGGAGGAGTTTGTGCGACAGCCGAGGTTAGTGGGTAAAGTGCTATCTCCACACTGAAAGCCCAAGTTTGGTTTTGGTAATTAATGACACCAAGTTGCTAATGCCTTGTGTCTAAGTGATTTGAGTTAGGCACAACAACACATGTGACGAAGGTGCATGGTGGCATGGAGAGGTGGCCACATGATCACAAAGGGATGAAGCATGAAGTGAAGATCATGGTGTTAGACGAGGAGCAAAGTTATCAAGGCAAAGGTATAAACATAGGATTTTACTTTTGCCGGTCTAAGATGAGTAGAGAAGTGACTGACCGGGTTTAGGATAGATAGCCGACTATCAAGAGGGAAATCACGGTCATCTCTCGAATCAAGTGCTACTAGATCTACATCTTGAGCATATGCATTAGGATCTAGTAAAGTGCTAACCTAACTCCTTTGATGAAAATGTTTGTGAAAAGCTAACACACATGCACTTTGGTGGTGGACACTTGTTGGTGTTAGCACATTTACAAAGGAGGTGGAGTTCCTAGGGTTGAGAGGGGTGTGGGTTCCTCTCTCCCTCCCGCCGAGCTTGTGAGGCGGGATTCAGCGCTTTTGAGAAAAATAAGTGTATATTTTCTATTGCGCCGGTGGGAACTTTTGAGAAGTCGCGGGAGTGTTTTCTCACTGAGAAACACTCACCGGACGCTGAGTGCGGAGGCACCGGACGCTGGCCTCAGCGTCCGGTGTGCTTGACCCTGCTAGGTGCGCACGAGTCCAGTGAGCACCGGACCGTCCGGTGCCCAGCGTCCGGTGAGGTCGCGAGTTTGACAAACTCTTTGCGCATGAGTCCGGTGTGCACCGGACGCATCCGGTGTGGACTTGAAGAGCGTCCGGTGTGTTGCAGGTAGCCGTTAGGATCTGACACGCGAGATTCAAAGAGGACACGTGGCCAACTCCAGTGCACTGGACGCAGGGAGTCGAGCGTCCGGTGCTCACTTAGTAGCGTCCGGTGCCCCCGTTTTCAGCCCAGTGAAAACAGCCAACGGCTAGTTTCTTTGAGGGGCTTATAAATAGAAGGTGGCCGGCTTTGGGAGGTTAACTCTTGCACATTTGATTACTTGAGACATACATTGAGCTAGAGAACACTCCCTCCACTCATCTCCTTGCTTGATTACTAATCCTAGTGAGATTGAGTGAGATTCAAGTGCATTGCTTTGAGAGTTGCATTTAGTGGCACTTGATTCTTGAGTTTACTGGGTGTTTCCCGACGCCCTAGACGGCTTGGAGCAGCGCTGGTGTTGAGCTCGTGCTTGGAGATTGTTTCGAGCCTCACCAAGTGATTTGTGAGGGGTTCTTGAGCCTTCCCCGCGGGAGATCGCAATTGGCTACTCTAGTGGATTGCTCGTGGCTTGGAGGATCCTCATCTTGTGAGTGGATGTGCGGCACCCGCTGAGGGTTTGGCTTTGGATTGCCAATTAGCTCGTGATCCATCAAGTGGGTGTATCGCCACAACGAGGAGTAGCTTGCCGGGAAGCAAGTGAACCTCGGTAAAAAATCTTGTGTCATCTCTTGCCGAGGTTTCTCTTGTGATTGTGCACGTGATTGATTGGATATATTTCTACTCTACAAACGTTAGTATAACAATCACTCCCCTCTCCTTTACCTTCGTGTATACCTTGCTAGTTGTGTAGCTTGTTTAGCTTAGCTTTCTTGTTTAGGAGTGTAGCAAGCTTCTAGTTGTGCTTTCTTGTTGTAACTAGTGTTTAGCTTTCTTGCTAGACTTGTGTAGGTGGCTTGCATAGCTTAGTTGTGCTAGTGCTAGAATAGCTTCGCCTTTTGTTTTACTAATCAACTTGTCTAGTTGAAGTTTGTAGATTTTTTAAATAGGCTATTCACCCCCCCTCTAGCCATTTGGACCTTACACACACTCTTCATGGGAGGCGATCATGTTAGGTGTCTTTACAACATCCGCCTCGCTCATGCTCAGGCATTCACCAACCTTGGGGTAGGGTCAATGTGGAGCTTAGAATAGGGGCAAAGGCAAGGCCGGAGCCGGTGAGGCAGTGAGCTTAGTGGTAGAGTTGAGGGCGAGGGAGACCGAGAAGACGAGGGTAGAGGCGTTGCGAATAATATACGGAAGATGGAGAAAAAACATGAAAGAGACTAACGAATGAGCTCCATAAGTTAGGAGCTCCACAAAACACCAAATATATACGGTTCTGCCCTTTGAACTAAAGACGGGATAAAATCATCCTATCTCTAAAAACTAGAACATATCTGTGCACGAAGTTGTGCCCTATTCGGATGACAAGTAGGTTCCCGTGACATGATCTTTTGAACAGACAGAGAGTAGCAGGAGCAGCCAGCCATGCAAAAAAGAAAAAAGAAAACTCGACAAGCCTAGAAGAAATGAAATGAAGTGGTTTTATATTAATAAGAGCACTCCCATTGCAGAAACTATCATAGTTTCTATAGACATTAATTATGGTGCCATCTAAGCATTTTGCTGATGTGGCAAGGTAGTTATTGAAGAGAGAGAACAAATATCTTAGAAACTGGGTCTAACTTAGGTCAGTCTCAGTGGGGGTTTCACCAGGATGTCATGCACATTTATTAGAGCGACATGTCAGCAAAACTGCACTTTTTGCATGAAACGAAGAAGAGAGAGAAGGAAGTAGTTTCACCATGGTGAAACTCTGCTAGCGTTGTTTCCCACGCGGTGAAACAGGATGAAATCCCCACTGAGGACTAAATCGTTTTACCATCTTGCATGTGATCCAATCATTTTGCAGTAATTAAATGCTTTGCCCAGCCTAGGAAACATCAAGGTGAAACTCATGCATTGTGGAGGTTGTTTTATTGTTCGTTTCATTGATGCTCTGTCAGCAGATTTGTTTTGGAAACAGTGCATTGAAATGGGCCATTGAGACTGGCCTTAGAAACCATATCTACGCGAAATCCAAGATATGAAGTGATATGATTGGTTGAGAATGGAGAGAGAATGAATGTGATTGGATAACAAATTATTGTATAGAAACCATCCATTGGGATCATAGTATCTATACATAGTGTCTACAGAAATTAATAGGTATAGAAACTACATGTAGTTTCTAGTATTGGGAGTGCCCTAAAGAGTTCCTCCCTCTGTTCTAAACTAAAAATCGTTTAGCTTTTTAGGCATATATATCTTTTACTATGTAGACATTGTGTATGTCTAAATACCGTAGCATAATCTATGTATAAAAGAACAAAATAATAATATATACATAGCAATTTAGCATCGATGGATGGATGAATTGAAGTACCTCTAATAAGAATCCAATAAAATCCGTGCTCTCGACGTTTGCCTTGCTCCAATTTATTTGCCAAGACCAGAAAAGGAAAAGCGACGGTCCAAATTGGCCAGCCCCACTATTGCCTTGCTATCCAGCTGGGTCCGAGCAGCCATTTTAGACCCAAAACGAACCGGGCTTTATTTCGGCCCGGCGTGAGCCACGGGAGGGACTATCTAAAAGTTACTGTTAAGCTTTTCTCAAAAAAAAAAAAAGTTACTGTTAAGCGCTAAAGTCCATTAAAGTAAGCAGATCTTGATCTGCCCAAATCATGGGCCAAACGATCCCGGAACGGAAAGAGCAAGAGAAAATTACTTGCTTGGTCTATAAAAAGAAAAAAAAAGGTCCAGCTTCCTTTGTTGCTTTTTTTTTTTAAATTTACCTATTTAGCTTCAAAATTATCTCCAGTTCCTTATATTTGGCCCTTCTATCTATCACACATGGAAATATGGAATACGTACATCAATTATATGATTTTGTTGCGTCTCTGTTTTTTTTTTCGAAAGGAGATTGTTTCAGCTTTTATTGAAAGCCATGTTGCGTATCTGTTTATATGTAATCTTGGAAAGAAATTGACGTACAAAACGGTGCGTGGACTTTGAACAACTCAAATTAATTCTTGAGCGTGCTACTTATGTCAAAAAATACTAACATAAGTTGCTACTTATGTCAAATATACTAGCGTGCTACTTAGGCCTCATTTGGTTGCACCAGTTAAAGTTTAACGTCCGTCACATCGAATATTTAGACACATGCATGAAGTACTAAATATATAGAGTATTTATGAAATTAAAACACAGGTAAAGAGTAATGTGTGAGAAGAATCTTTTAAATCTAACTAGTAAATATGCTCATGTGTTGCAACGGGAGAAAAACATCAAATGGTCATAAAAAGTGATGACATAATATTACATATATATTTATATTTATCTTTTTATAAATTTTGAAGTCCATAATTTATTTTATTGATAACCATGACATCTATGGTATGAGATAGTTAATATTTACAATATTATGTAGCTTGGAGACATATTTATTTAATAATAAAAATAGATTATATTAAAACATGAGAAGTTTGTTGCTAGCTTTATTTTTTTATTTAGATTAGGATTCCTATAAAATATGATATATCAGTTAAATGTATGTAGATTATAAACATATGGGCTTATGAAGTGTTCATATGATATAACAACACATCGTGCAAAGGTAGTGGAAGCATATTTTTTATATTTTTACACACTTAAATTGATGCTAAACTATTTAGCTAGCATAAATTTAGGTAAAATAGTAAATCAATGAGATATGCAGGAATAATGCTAAAACTTTTACCACAAATCAAGCATCACATTAAATAGGCTACCATAAAATTTTGGAGCAAGATAACTACAATTTCAATTTTACCTAAAAAGCACAGGCAAGCATCTCCAGCAAAAAATATACTAAAATTTATGATATTTTTTGTTTACTACATGGACCTACATATGTGGAGCTGAACACATTTTGTTTTGTAATTTTTAGATTTTTCTATAAATTTCTATAACAACACATCGTGCAAAGGTAGTGAAAGCATCTTTTTTATATTTTTACACACTTAAATTGATGCTAAACTATTTAGCTAGCATAAATTTAGGTTAAATAGTAAATCAATGAGATATGCAGGAATAATACTAAAACTTTTACCACAAATCAAGCATCACATTAAATAGGCTACCATAAAATTTTGGAGCAAGATAACTACAATTTCAATTTTACCTAAAAAGCATAGGCAAGCATCTCCAGCAAAAAATATACTAAAATTTATGATATTTTTTGTTTACTACATGGATCTACATATGTGGAGCTGAACACACTTTGTTTTGTAATTTTTATATTTTTCTATAAATTTCTACGCATTTATTATTTTTCAGCCGATATAAAGAATAAAAGAAAAGTAAATTAATAGGACAAACACTTTGCAACTATTTTTAGTTTACTGTATGGATCTACGTATGTGAAGCTGAACAAAATTTGTTTTGTAATTTTTTAGATTTTCTATGAATTACTACGCATTTATTAATTTTTAGCTAAATTAAAGAATAAAAGAAAAAAATAATAGAATATAGGAGATTTTGCATTAGGAACCCTGAAAAAAATTATTTTCTTTTTGCTCTTCTACAAGCGGACGGCAGAGGCTAGCAATTCCAACGGTAGAAAATGTAAAAAGGAGATTTTACATTGAGAACCCTAGAAAATATTCTATTTTCTTTTTCTCTTCTACAAGCGTTAAAGAAACGGACAGACCGATTCTGGGCGAGACACGAGACAGGGCAGAAAAAATTTTAGACAGACTAAATTTTTTACAATTTATTAGTAGAGATTAGTCTATAATTAGACACTAATTATCAAATAAAATAAAAATACTAATATGGTCTCCTTCACGCAATCGACTCCACGAATCCCCATGTGGTCAGGTCATGTGGACACCCAAAAGGCTTGCAACAAACACAAGTATGGTCTTACCTTGAAAAGAAAATAAAGTATGGTCGCCTTCACGCAAGATAGGCGTGCTTGAAGGGGCAGTAAAATGTGCTATGTTGAGGTAATAAAGATGAGAGGAGAGAGAAGAGAGTAAACTCTAGACATACAACTAGGAGTTCAGTATATATAGGTCTATGGTGTTAAGATAATTCATATATCAAGAATTACTGACGAAAGTTCTGCAAATATTGATTCAACTCATATATCATGCCTATTTTAAAATTAATTAGGAAACATCTTTCATATGAAACCTATTTGAAGCTACAATTATTATAAATTTAGTCAAATTTAATTTGTATTATTTTTAATTTGACCAAACGTAGAATTGCATTCTTTATGAACGCACACATATATCACGACTCAAATTTTAAAATCCTTAACTAATGTTTTTTAACTATTATAATACAAATTTAGTACAACCAAATGTACTATTATAATACAATACAAATAAATAGTTTAAAGTATAGTTTGTGAGACTCTGCCATGTGAAGCTGTGACTTATATAAAAGAAGAAAAGAGAGATAGTAGGAGATAAAATCAATACTATTGAACCCAAACAAGCGTGACTTTTGGAAATCTATATCGCTATAGCACCCATTTTGGATACATATTTTGATGCCCGGCACGCACGCACCGAAACACGCAGATTGAGTTGACTCCCGACATTCCTTCACGTCGACGAGGATGGCATCACGTCCCCGTTGGCCGCGCGGGTCGTGGCAGCATGCCACAGCATGTTCGCAAAGATCTCTCACCTGGCCCTCACGATGCAGCAGCAAAAAATAAAATAAAATCTATCAATTATTTAATAGTGTTTTTTAATAGTAGTTTTTTTTATAATAAACTAGTCAATAATATTTTTTATCATTATTTATTAGTCAAACGAATAAGATGTGATCTGAACTCTTCCCAGAGGAGTGCTAATTATTGATTATCCGATCCGTAGTGTGGATAGTTGAATAGATATTCATCGGCCGCAGCAGCACAAAGCTGATTGCATTCCATCAGATCTCACCCACAAATCCAATTCCACGATCGTTCATCACTAAGGAATCCAGCGAACCATCAGCTACTCCCACAACTTTCCTTATTTGGAAATGATAATTTCCGCAACTTTCCATTTTTAGAAGGTAACTAAGTTATACATATATGTTATAGAACATAACTTATTTCTATAAATTATACTAAGAACTTGGTATAACACTTTGCAAAACTTATCACCATATGACTTATACCATATAACTTACAACTTATGCCAAAACTTTAAAACACAGAATTATAAAACATTTTTTTAATTTTTCTTTTGTCTTTTTTTCTCTTTTTATTTTTTATATAAGTCTATCAATTTTTTCTTTTTATATATGCTGTCAACCCTTATTTTATTTGGGCGATCGTTCACTTAGATTTGATGTAACAAAGATTCAAACTACCTCTCCTTCTAGTGGGCCTTTCCATAACCACCGCTGATGTCATAAAAAAGTAAAATATTTATTTTAAAATGCTAGATGTAAATTTTAACCATATAATTTGTAATTATTAACTTTCTGCACGTAACTTTTATGTCTAACTTTCTGTACGCAACTTTTATATCTAACTTTATACGTGTAAGTGTGTAACTAGTAGATATTAACTTATAATTATTATCTTTTATGTCTAACTTTTTGCAAAGCTATTTGATTTATTATGTTTTGTGCTTAACTTTCAGTTATTAACTTATATGTTAAAATTGGTTTAATTAAACTATATGCTTAAGTTTTAATTGTAACTTTTTTGAACGTTCGCTAAATTGTCTCGTCATAAATTATGTTGATAAACTTGTTCCATAAAATATTATAGATAAAAGTTATGCGTATAACTTTATCATGTAGTAAGTTATATGTATAAGTTATGTGTGTAACTTTGTCACAATGAAGGTATATGTTAAAGTCACGTATATGAGTTATACGTAAAAGTTTGTTCCATAAGTTATACGTAAAAGTTGTGAGAACAATTTTTCAAAAAAGAAAAGTAGCGAATTTTTTTGCCTAAAATAGAAAACTTTCCAAAAATAGAAAATTGTGGGATTTTTTTTTGCCAAAAAAGGAAAGTCGTGGGAGCTGTCTGATCGTTCGCTAGATTCAAATCTACTGAACGTTCACTATTTAGTGAGTCCGGATCTCACCGCAGGAGAGAGGATTAGCCGATTAGGAGGACTTTTGGGAGTGTGTGTGTGACACATACACCCACCAAGGGCTTGTTTAGGCTCTGTTTAGATTGGAGATAAAATTTTTTTAGGTGTCACATCGGATGTGTCGGAAGGATGTCGGAAGGAGTTTTTAGAAACTAATAAAAAAACAAATTACATGGCTCATCAGGAAACTACAAGACAAATCTATTAAGCATAATTAATCTATCATTAGCACATGTGAGTTACTGTAGCACTTAAGGCTAATCATAGAGTAACTAGACTTAAAAGATTCGTCTCACGTTTTTCAATCAAACTGTGTAATTAGTTTATTTTTATGTACATTTAATGTTCCATGCATGTGTCCAAATATTTGATGGGATGGACGAAAAAATTTTAGGTGGAGAACTAAACAGGGCCTAGTTTCTCAAGAGAAAAATTTCGTGACACTGTAGCACTTTCGTTTGTTTGTGGTAATTATTGTCTAACCATGGACTAACTAGGCTCAAAAGATTCGTCTCGTCAATTTCGACCAAACTGTGCAATTAGTTTTTATTTTCGTCTATAGTTAATACTTCATACATGCGTCTAAAGATTCGATGTGACGGGAAATCTTAAAAAATTTTGTGTCACATCGGATAAAATTTTTTTTAGATTGGAGATAAAAAATTTTTTAGGTGTCACATCGGATGTGTCGGAAAGATGTCGGGAGGGGTTTCTAGAAACTAATAAAAATACAAATTACATAGCTTGTCAGGAAACTGCAAGACAAATCTATTAAGCATAATTAATCTGTCATTAGCACATGTGGATTACTGTAGCACTTAAAGCTAATCATGGAGTAATTAGACTTAAAAGATTCGTCTCGCGATTTTCAACTAAACTGTGTAATTAGTTTATTTTTTTATCTATATTTAATGTTCCATGCATGTGTCCAAAGATTGGAATTGATGAAAAAATTTTGGGTGGGGAACTAAACAAAGTAACGCCTTATTTAGATCCAAAATTTTTTTGGATTTTGACACTATAGCACTTTCGTTTTTTTTTTCAAACAATATCCAATCATAGAGCAACTAGGCCTAAAAGATTCGTCTCGTGATTTATAGATAAATTATATAATTATTTATCTTTTTATCTATATTTAATATTCTATGCATATACCGCAAAATTCGATGCGATGAGAAATCTTGTAAAGTTTTAGGTTTTTGGAACAAGGCCGCGCAAATGCGTCACGAGGTTGGGGACTTGGGGCGGGCAGGACCATCACGTGTCGGTAGTCTATAGTGGTCAGCCGACCCAGGGAGAAAGGACAGATGCACGTGAAGTGAGCTATCGTCACTGACTGCACCCCGTGCGTGCTGTCACCGCCGTGATATATTCATTCATATATATAACTCCTGCCACTCGCTTGAGGCTTGTTTAGTTTCTAAAAATTTTATAATTTTTTTCAGATTCTTCGTCACATCGAATCTTTAGACGTATGCATGAAGTATTAAATATAGATAAAAATAAAAACTAATTACACAGTTTAGTCGGAATTGACGAGACGAATCTTTTGAGCCTAGCTAGTCTATGATTGAACAATATTTATCAAATACAAACGAAATTACTACAGTGCTCATTTTGCCAAAAATTTTGGAACTAGAAACAAGGTCTTACACAGAAAGACCTCATCCGCTCCAATGCAATGCAATGGCTCCCCATCCCATCGTTGCTTTTATGTTTTCTTTCACACGAGGAGCACCAAACAAAAACGCTTCATTTAGCGGTAAAGTACTTATATGCATCTTTGAATCCTCACACTCTTTAACTGGCTAGAAGCTAGTAGTAGCAGTTTCCAATTAGCTACTCCACCTAACACTACCATACCACTCTGATTTAGTGCATCACTACCGATAGTTTATATATAGACACGAGACATATAAAAATGCAGCGCAATTCCATTCCATTCCATTCCAAACCGGCGTTTGGATCTTCATGCACTCTACTACTGTAGAATTTGGCAGTAAGCTACTGGCTTGCTGCTGATGCCGGACCCGATTCCTTCCCCCACTCACAAACTCCCAGTCAGATCTATCCATTCCATGCTCCTTTCAGGTTACAAACAACATCACCGGATCACCCTATGATTCCTCACTGCCATCACCATGTCCTGCATTCACCAAAACCGCCCCACCCACGGTCGTGTCACATGGTAGGCATTGGTAGCCGATGCATGCAGATGGAGCGGTTGCGTGATGCTGCGGGCATCCCTGCAGCCGGTCTGCCACGGCTACGGCAACGGCAGGCAGGTCTCGCAAGCACAAGATACTACCAAAACTGCTGGCAATTCGGCGGCGCTCGATATCTCGTCAGCAACGCATCCCAAGGCCGTGAGGGGAACCGCAAGAGAATGGAGTTATAAAACACAATTGTCACGGGCCAATTGCAGGGGCGGAGCCTTTTCCATGCCTCCACTACGATGTCACCGTGTGTGGGGATTTCCTAGGCCCATGCCACCTATCATCATGTCCTCGTCATCAAGTCAACAAAATGTAAAAACAAATATAATATCCATAATATCCGCTAGTATCCAATCCGTTTTCATCCATATAAGCCAGGCTATAAATAAAGTTTTTTTTATTGTCATTATAATTCTTGAACTTTGAAGATCGTCATCAAAATGTGAAAACAAATATAATATCCATAATATCCGCCAGTATCCGATCCGTTTTCATCCTTGTAAGCCAGGCTATAAATAAAGTTTTTTTTTATTGCCATTATAATTCTTGAACTTTGAAGATCTGCAATTACAGTTCGCCTATTCTAATATGCATGTGTACCCGTATATGGCCTAGTAGTGGGTTCATGCACTTGAAAGACATAGAAAATGACAAGGATCGTGTATATCTTTAAAATTCAAGAATTGTATTAACAGCTATAAAAAAACCCCCATAAATAAAGGTAGAACAAAGCCGTAGAGGTAAGGACTACCATCACATTCCTCTCCCGCGCCCAGAGCGGACAGCGCAAAAGGCCACCTTTCCTTTTTCTTGCTCCGACGAGGCCGGCCGGAGCTTGGGACTGATTGATTGCGGATCATTAGGCATTAGGTGTGCGATCTCCATCAATCTCCTTGTCGTCTCCACAAATTCCCCGCCGCTGCCTCTATATATCTGACAAACCACTCTGTTCTGCAGCGGGTCGACGGGCACCGAGTACCGACACGGTGGTCTGCCAGCCACTTCCAGGCGCCAGCCAGCAGCCTGCAGAGCAGAGATGGCGTCGCCGGCACTGAGGCTGAGGCTGAGGCTGCTGCTGCTGCTCGCGGTGGCGGCCACAGCGACCGCCCGTGGCGCCGGCGCCGGCCGCGTCGATCTTTGGCCAATGCCGGCGTCGGTGGCCCGCGGCGCGCAGACGCTCCTCGTCAGCAAGGACCTCAAGCTGTCCACGGCCGGGAGCAGCTACGCCGACGGGAAGGGCATCCTGAAGGAGGCTTTCCAGCGGATGCTGGCCGTCGTGGAGCTGGACCACGCCATCAACGGGACCTACTCCTCCCACGGCGCGCCCGTGCTCGCCGGCGTCCGCGTCGCCGTCCGTTCGCCCAACGACGAGGTCAGTGCGCACCAACTGACTGAATTCTGATGGAGCCCGTAGGCCTGCTGCTCTCCTGCATTCTCCGCGCCTTGCTGATAGATCGGTCCTCTTCGCTTTCGCAGCTCAACTTCGGGGTGGATGAATCGTACAAGCTGTCTGTGCCTGCCACCGGGAATCCGCTCTATGCCCAGATCGAGGTTAGTGCGCTCAAATCTCAATGCCGCCGTCATAGCAATTGCTAGAATATAGTACAGCAGAAAGCTGGCACAGATATTTCGATCCCTTTGTGAATGAATCCACGGAAAAGAACAAATTATTTTCAGGGCGGTTTTCAGAAAGGCAAAATGTATGTGTGTCGCGCACCAAATTTGATCCGGATGGTGACAAAGAAATGACATTGGACTTAGAAATCTGCAATGCTGGCTGTACAAATCGAAACTGTCATCAGATACCTTTGCTTCCACAATACCTTGCTCTTAGCATACACTCCGCACAGGCTGGGCAGCTACCCTGCCCTGTACACCACCTCCACACAACATTGTCTAGAGCAACCCAGAACGCTGGTTATCACAGAAACTTACTACCAGATACATCCCCCTGATATGTGGAGTTAGGCATAAACTTCAGTGAAGAAAACTATGTTATGTCCATGCAACTGCATCATGTCCTTGAATTACAGACAAAATAATTTGCAGGAAGCCTAAGCTGAATAGCTGATTGTTGTGACTCATTCCGATTATTTGGCAGCAATGTGCAATGGCACAAATCATTCTTATCACTTCCTGGAATGACTTATTCACCGTAAAAATTGTGACACATAATTGATGCTGTCTGTATGGAAATATTTTGCAGGCTCAAACAGTTTATGGAGCGCTTCATGCCTTGGAGGTAAATGAATGTGAAACCTATGCATAAGCTAAAATCCGCGCTATTATATTTTCAAGATACCTAAAGTGCATTTTGTGTTAATGCAGACATTTAGTCAACTGTGCAACTTTGACTTCAATGCAAACTTGATTGAACTTCAATCAGCTCCATGGACTATCCTGGACGCTCCCAGATTCCCTTACCGAGGGCTCCTTATTGGTAAGCTAGTCTGAATTTAGCTCTATTTGAAACAGCAGGGAAACCCCCCCTCGCCCAGCATAGGCAGCGGTTTAGGATTTGATCCAAGTATGGAAGTGGAACAAATTAGATATGGAAAGAAATGAATTCTGATCATGGAACTCATGGATGCAAGATAATACTAAATTCTTTGTTTTAATGTACCAAATTTACAGATACTTCAAGGCACTATCTTCCTGTCCCAGTAATAAAAAGTGTAATTGATTCAATGACCTTCAGTAAGCTGGTACGTTTACGTTTCCACATGCAAAGGAACTTCATTAATTCTTAGTGCTACTCTTTGCTTTCCTCCAAAGTTCTGAACATAATATCCTTAAATTAGTTCCAGCTCAGTCATGTGATCTTTGTTATCTATCATCACACAGAACGTTCTTCATTGGCATATCGTGGATGAGCAATCATTTCCTCTGCAAATACCTTCCTACCCAAAATTATGGAATGGTGCATACTCTTATTCAGAGAGATATACATTTGATGATGCAATCGACATTGTACAGTGAGTTCTGTTTTTGTCATTGTACTGGAACTATATTTCAGCAGTCATTTAACACCTAGACCTAAAATTTTAATTGGTATAATAAAAAATATACCAGCAAAATTGTGAAAAAAAGCAACATTACTATAGTCTGAAAAGGAAACTCAAAACAATTCCAAATATTCGTCCTTTGCTTAGACTCAACTGTAGAGTTTACTTATCTATGCTGCTGGATTTCCCCAAGTTAAAGATGACATATCAGGGATTCACAGGTATGCTGAAAAACGAGGCGTGAATGTCTTGGCGGAGATTGATGTACCTGGCCATGCTCTTTCATGGTAATACATTTAATTATGTACAATATTACTCTTCTCTAGAAAATGGATAGAATTTTTAGAAATTTATTGATACAAAAAAATATTTTGTTGTGTTTATCATCTGCACATTCTCATTATATTTTTAGCATGTAGAAGGTACATTTTTTTCTTACCGATGGAATAATACAAATATATTTAAAATTGAACATACCTACAAATTGTTAAATTTGGTGCACTTCTCTTGTTTCAGGGGTGTTGGATATCCATCATTGTGGCCATCAGCTACATGCAAAGAACCGCTTGATGTCAGCAATGAGTTTACATTTCAAGTGATTAATGGAATTCTTTCAGGTTTGAAAGATCAACTAATATACACCTTCATGGTTTTGTCACAAAATAGAATGAAATAGCACTCTATACTAAACTTCAGCAATAAAAAAGATGCTTCAATGGCCAGAATTATGAGTCAGTCATTGGAGGAAAGAACATATATGGCCTCGTATAATGAAAAATTGCATTACCTTTGGTTGCCTTTTCAGATTTCAGCAAGATTTTTAAGTTCAAGTTTGTCCATTTGGGGGGAGATGAAGTAAACACAAGTAAGCTTTCAGAAATCTGTAGTGTACAACTGATCTATGTATGCTTAGAATCTATTCATCTTTATTATGATGTCAGGTTGCTGGAGTACCACACCACACATTAAGTCATGGTAAGAAATAATCTTATAATATAGCAAAGAAATAACAGGAAATTTTGCTAATGTGATATGACAATTGATAACCTTTCTGTTTGTTGTAATCTATAACTCTTATAAAGCAAAACCCCACTATCTGTTTCTCTTGACATGCAATGCGTCCACCTCAGCAGTCCACTATCATTTGTCACTATCAATTTCTCCTGACATGCAAGGTGTCCACCTCAGCAATCTACTATCATTTGCATTAAAGTTAACTAGCACAAGAATTATGACATCCGCATCAGCGAGACACATTATCCACTATGGATACAATTTTCATGATTATGCTAATAAAAGAGTTATATATTTGTATTCCTCCTTCATACCTGCGGCAACGCGCGGGGAATCCTCCTAGCTAGTAAAAACAACAAACTGCCCCGGCTCGGTCATCTAATCTGATCAGAACTCTTTTTCCTGTTTTGCAGGCTGATGCAACATGGCATGAATGAATCTGATGCCTACAGATATTTTGTACTGCGAGCTCAAAAGATAGCAATATCACACGGTTATGACATCATTAATTGGTAGGGTGTGACTGGTGTTGCTAGTTTTCTGCAGACTAAAATGTCCAACTAATTCTAATAAACTGTTTCTCATCCTTGGTAGGGAAGAGACATTTAACAACTTTGGAGACAAGCTGGATCGTAAAACTGTGGTGCATAACTGGTATTTCCTCACAGCCTATTGCTCAGGCACTTGAGAAAATATTTACTAGCATCCTTGTTGGAAAATAACATCTGGCATAAGACCATGTACCCCTGGCTGATTTGTACCAACAAATCTATTAGTGCAAACCAGACATAGTTCTTAATTAAAAAAAAACACACTGATATATATCCACATTTAAATAGAGAGCTATGGAAGCTTTCACCCCCCTAACCCTAAGTAGTCACATGCTGAAGTTAACTGTGCTAGTTCTTCCTCACAACTTGGTAGGCTTGGAAGTGGAGTTGCTGAGAAAGTGGTTGCTGCTGGTTTGAGATGCATCGTAAGCAACCAGGATAAGTGGTACCTAGATCACTTGGATGCTACATGGGAAGGATTTTACACGAATGAACCACTGACAAATATCTATAACCCGGAGCAGCAGAAATTAGTACTTGGTGGTGAGGTATGCATGTGGGGTGAACACATCGATGCATCAGACATTCAGCAGACCATTTGGCCACGTGCTGCAGCAGCTGCAGGTATGATCAGCTCAATATGTTTTGACCTAATTTTGCCTGCATTAATATTTTAGCAGATCCATTCTTATAAAATAGCTAAATTAAGTGGACTAGCAGTCAGGACGTACTGTCATAAGTACATTCTTTTCTTGGGTTATAGAGTAGCACATAGATCATCATAGGTTCACATGGGACGCAATATCTGCATCAAGGCAGTTGATGTTCTCTTTCCATACCCAGAACACAAGCGCTTGATACTATAAGCAATGAAGTGAGCAGTAATTGCTACCAACCTGTCAGAATGGGGATCTTTCATAACCAAGTGCTCTGATGTGATTTGTTGTACGAGAGAATTGGGAGTTGGGAGTTGGGAGACACGCATCACACCGTAGCTACAAACTGAAATATTTATTCTTCCTTATTTTAAGCGAACATGAATGTATATGCAGACTACAAAAAGACTAGACATGCCTGCATAGTATGAAAGGCATAATAAGTTAAGTCTATCAGGTTTCTGAACACTCATAAATTACATTTTATTAACAATGTATAGTTTTGTTTTGAGTTCTCTCTTAAAAAAAGCGAAGTTAAATAACCTGCATGTCTGTATCAAGTTGCCTTGTCTCACCACATCACTTACTGATTTTGAAGAGCGGTTATGGACACCAATTGAGAAGCTTGCGAAGGACACAAGATCGGTCACTGCAAGATTGGCACGCTTCAGGTGCTTGCTGAATCAAAGAGGGGTTGCTGCTGCACCACTAGCTGGTTATGGCCGCTCAGCACCATCAGAACCAGGTTCCTGCCTAAGGCAGTAGATATTCATATCAGGCGCATATATTATTCATAGAGGAGAATAAATAGAATTCCAGGCATCCAATTTACTTCTCTGAGAAATCAAAAATAGCTCAGATCAATGTAAGGCGAACCCGCAGAATGTCCTATTTTCTATATATCTGATGCGGTGTATTCATTTGGAGATATCTGGCCCTGTTTTACTTTCAGTGTACGGTCATGAATATCAAGATTTGGTTCCATACCACCAATGAAACAAAAATTCTTAGCATCTGTTCTAAAGAAAAAAATGCTCCATCTTCTGTGCTAGTTGCCCAACACGCCCAGCAGAAGCTTATGAGGGAGCTTGACTTCATCAACGCTCAATCCCCAGCACAAGATGCCGCTATCACAGCCTATGTTGATACGTAAGCGCAGGATCTCCCAGATCATGGGATCAAAGCGATCAAGGCAGCGACCAAACTTGGGAACAAGAAGCTGTCCGCAGCCTTGGCAGCTGATGCCGGATTTGCCCGCGCCGCTAGACGACGACGAGTGCGTCTCGGACTTGCCGTGCTCGACGTTTCTTCTCCCGGACACGATCTCGAACAGCGTCATGCCGTAGCTGAACACGTCGGCTTTGGCGGTGATCGCCTCGCCGCTGATCCACTCTGGCGCGAGGTAGTACCCGATGGTTCCGCGCACGGTGGTCAGGATCAGGACGCGGCTGAAGTCTCTGCCGACGAGCTTGGCGAGCCCGAAGTCGGCCACCTTGGGCGCCAAGTCGGCGTCGAGGAGGATGATCTCCGGCTTGACGTCGCAGTGGATGATGCAGTCCGGCCCGGCACTTGTCGTGCAGGTAGGCGAGCCCCTTGGCGACGCCGAGCGCGCCAGCTGAGCGTGTAGAGCGTGGCGCCGAACAGGTGCCGGTCCAGCGAGCCGTTGGGCATGTACTCGTAGACGAGCAGCTTCCGGCCGCCGCCCTCGGAGCAGAAGCCGAGCAGGTGGATCAGATTGACGTGCTGGATGGTGCCCAGCGTGCTCACCTCCGCGCGGAACTGCTTTCTCGCCTTGCTGGAGCCCCTCCAGCTTCTTGACAGCTAGCGATGGCAGTGCCGTCGGGGAGCTGACCCCGGAACACGTACGGAGCCGAAGGCGCCACCGCCGAGCTTGTCGGAGAAATTCTTGGTCAGGGACTGGAGCTCCCTGTATTTCAAGGTCGTAGCCACGCATGCCTCGGCGGTGGTAATCTTTTTCCGCCGTGCCATCGTTGCCCGGACGATGAGGATGGACGCGGCGACGGCGAGCAAGAAGCAGACGACTGCGAGTGCGACGCCGATGGCGATCATGTCAGCATCCCCCATCCTGGGCATCCTCCAGGTCCAGAGTCTTCAAGGCCCAGAAGGGGATCGCGGCCCAGGCGTCCAAACAACAAGGTCGCTGGGCCCAAATACAGCCCACACTAGGACCTATGTCTATGTGCAACTGGAGCGGTTCTATTTTTTTTTTAATATAGAAACAAGCCCAAACGGTTCTACGCTGCGCTTGGCCCCCCTGTTTCCTCTGCCGCCAACCGCCAACCGCTCGTTCCCCTTCGTCGCCGTCACCCGCACTACGAACCCTAGATCGGTGTAGTTGCTCCTGCGCGTCCCTATTCGATGCCCCCCATGGAGATCGGATCAACAGATCAGCCGGTCTCTTCGATTGTCCCTAGCTGGGTGGTCGTAGACCAGGATATCTACCGCAAGGCGCTTGCCTCCTTCCGCCCCGGCCACCTTACCTCCGCGAAGACCCGCGCCAGCAACGGCGAGGTCGTCCGCGTCTCTTTCACCGTGCGCCCGCTGCCGTGTGCCTCCCGCCTCTGCGTCCACTTTCCGAAGAGTCGTCGCAAGCTGTGCGGCTTCGACACCGTCGTGGCGGCGCACGGCAAAGCCGTGCTTTTCCGTCTCCGCATCGACTTCAAAGGACTCCCCTCATCGTGCTCCGCGATCGACCACTTCATCTTCTGGGCCAGCCCTGGCGGTTCCAGGATCTCACTGCTCCCACGTTGGTACTCGACCGAGGATGAGATAGAGGCAGCTGAGGTGGGCTCCTGGAGGAGAAACCCTTATATGGCTCTAGGCCGCAGCGGCACTGGATTGTTTATCTCTGATAGAGAAGATTTCGTGGTGGCGGAGCTCCATCTCGATGTGGACAGGCTTGAAGACGTGGATGCACCTCTGGAAGCACAGCTCTTCAGGCTCTGCTCCAGCAGGGAAAGAATTGCTGCAGGTGGTGGCGAGTGGGAGGTTAAGCACGCAAGGGCCCGTGGGGGTAAGGCTAATTAAGTTTGGTGACTTACTCTGCTGGTGGGAAGCTAGCATGGTTATCCCTTGCGGCAGTTACCTGTGTTGGGTTGATTACTCAAGGGGTGTCATTTTCTGTGACGTTAATCACCCTTCCCCTCACCTCCAGTACGTCTCCTTGCCGGTGGATCACATTCCTTTTGGCTATCCTGACCCATTCAGCAGAGGATTCCCACAGGCGTCCCGGGCTGTGTGCGTTACCAAGAATGAAACGTTGAAGTTTGTCAATATTGCCCGCAGCGATGGCATGCTATCTGGCAAGAGTGAGCCTGGTTCCAGTTTCACAATCACCATCTCGACGCTGCACGATAGCTATGATGATATGTGGTGGGTGACAGATACCACAGTTCAAGCTGCTAACCTCTGGGATATGGAGGGTTATGATGATCAGCTTCCACGCGTTGTGCCGCAATTCCCTCTGGTGAGCATGGATGATCCCAGCATCATATATTTTGTATTGAAGGATAGGCGCACAGTTTCTAGTGCAAGGGCATGGGTGGTTGCTCTTAACATAGATAGCAGCAAGGTTTTATGGTATAAGGATATCAAAACCATCCCTTCTGATGAGGACACTGAAATGGCCCCTGGCAACATCTTCTGCAATTTGCCATTCTTTCCTGCTGAGTTCACCAAGCATCTGCGGCAGGTTGCTGTCAGTCAGGTAGGTGATCACTGGTTACACATATAAAATAGTTATTTTGTTCTTCCTTCCTATTTATTAATAGAGACAAGTAATTGGTCTTGTGCGCTCTGCACTGGTTGGTAAATTGTTTATCTACCTTTCTAGTTCTAATATTTGTAGATGTAATGAAATTAAGTATGATCATCCATACTTTAAGTGCTAATGAATAATAATGTCTTTCGCGGCCTGTCTAGAATGGAGTGTTCGTTATCCAAATCAATAGGATTTAATACAAACTTGAATGAAATCTCACATCTTGCCTAGCCACTTCAGTGTTTTTGTTTCTGTGATCTGCTCATAATATGGAATTCCCGTGTTCCTCTGTTTTCTGTTTAGCATTGCCATTTGAAAGGAAACACTGAATTCAATATACATGTATATATAAGCTCTTAGTACTATTCCAAAGATGTGTGCAAGCTTAATTTTATGATTATATTACATACTTATACTACTACAACAATAGCTGGACAAAGCCTTAGTTAGTCTTATCTATGGGATCCTGTCTCTTACAGTATGTTTGGATTAAGTGATAGGGGAGTGGGATATGGATTGGGATAGGTGACAAAGTAATGCTAACATTTCTCTTTTTTTTTTTTTTGATTTGACGGAGGAGAGTTATCCCAATTTGACCTCTTACATCTGTTTTGCAAATTAGTTGTGGAAAATGCAAAATGCATCTTCTGTCTCATTTTGAAAAAATGTTATTAATAATCATCTAGTTAGCTTTGTAATAAGCAATCAGCATTGTAGGAATAACATTCTGCCCATATATTTTGTTTCTAAATTACGTTTAGATTGGCCAACAACTCATCAAACAAACTGTAGAAACCTGTACTTCCATGTTTATGTCCTTATCAAAGGAAAAATTTCTACTGCAGTAGTTTATAGAAGCTTGCTGGTGGAGTCGGACACGAGTGCATGTGTTTACTATAATTATATTCTAAATTTGGTTGAATTTGTTTGTCCTAGCTGTTACCTAGACAATTGGTCAACGATCATTAAAAAAAATGATGAGTCCTTCCCATCATCCTCATTTTTTCTCTGGCAGTTGTTTGAATATGAGATTGCCTTGCCAAGCTGACTCAGTTTTCTTGTATTTTGGCACCTTTTGAAAGCTAACACTTATATTACGTTTGCCTGAACGATTGGATTAGTTTTAGGAGTTGAAGACAAGTATGTCAAGAATGAATTAGACTGAATTTGTCAATTTTACTTTAATGTTTGTAACTGGCAAATAATTTGTTCTATGGCGATGCATCATCATTCGAAAATTAAATTAGAATGGGGGTCGAGTGGACGAGAGGATTAGGCCATTGGGTTGGTGTCGCGGTCCACCAACTGAGCGTCCAGACGATCAGACGCCCTCATCCTAGCATTTCCGATCTTGATAACCATGAAAATGGAAATCGTAGAGTTCTCGAGCCAAAGCTCACCGCTGTCGGGCGATAACATCGGCTTCAAGTACTGCAGAAAGAAAGACGACACAAGCCGTGTGTCGGGTATGGGCTGCTAATAGCTACTCGGCCAACTGGCACATCGACATGCGGTCCACTGGGGCTTCCTGACTCTGGGTCAAACTTGAAATTCTGACTCTTCAAGATTCTTGAAATGTCATCTCTTGTCGGATCCGCCACCCACCCACCAGATCCGCCACCCCACCTGTCGGTGGGAGCTCGTTGAAGGCGGGGGCATCGGGTGGGAAGGAAGAAGCCGCCGCTGCTCAGGAATGAGGGAGGGAGCTGCCGCAGCCACTCGGGAGGGAGCGAGCCGCCGTCGCTGCTTGGGAAGGATGGCGTTGCCGCCCCTAGGAGGGAGGGAAGGAGCCGTTTGTGCAAGGGTAGTGGGAAAGAAACCCTAAGACACTGGTGTGTGTGTGTGTCTATATATATATATATATATATATATATATATATATATATATATATATATATATATATATATATATATATATATACACACACACAAAATAACGCGATATCGGGTCGAAATGAGCTGCCTGTTGGGCCACGATTTTTTGAGGCGGTTGGCTTAAGATGGCTGTCTTGGTAAATCGATTTTGTGAGATGGTTTTTTTAATCGACTTGATTAATAAAAAATGCCAGTCTCAGTTTGAAATCAAGGCAGTTGGAAATGTTGCCTGTCTTCGATGCCTTTTTTTCAAAATTCTTCGCAAAAGATTTTTTTTAGTAGTGTTACCGTTTGCTCGGGCGATATCTCCGCCTCAATGCCATCTAAGAAGAGGGAGTAAATTATTAGCCTTGCTCTTAGATCTATCTACCACTTTGTTAGCCCTGGTGCAGTTCTTCGACAAACTGACACAGTCGTTAGATAGAGCTAGCCAAAGGTGAAAGGTGCGTGTAGGGGCTATACATGGCCATGCAGCCCATGGCCCATGGCCCGGTCCGAGCACGACATGGCCCAGCTCAAAGGACTAGACCGTGCCTAGGCCGCCACCTAGGCGCACGGCACGGCATGGACATGGGCCGTTTCAACGTCCGGCTCGATGAAAATAAATTGTTGGTGTAGTTGTAACTTGCATATATATATGTTGTTAATTGTTATACTGCTTAAAATAATGAACAATTAGTGAAAATAATGAAATATTTCAGCATTTAGTGAAAATGTTGATAAAAAAGAGTTGTTGTCATCTTGATGAGTCATGTGCTGGCACGGCACAGCGTGCTTGACGAGCTGACATGACACAAAAATCGGCCTACGAGCCGTGACATCACACAAAAATCGGCCTGCGAGCCGTGCCTTGGGCGGAAGGCCAGGCACGAAGCTCGTAGAAGTATGGTCCCCTAGACACGACGGCACATAACGATCCGACGATCTACGGCACGGCACGACACGACGTCGTTGCGCCAGGGGTATGCGAGAGCTCGCGCGCGCATGGGCAAATCTATATAGGCCATACTGGATGTGGGTGCACCTATAAATATATCAAAAATAGTGATTATTGTTAAATTTTCACTATGTTCGCATCCACATAGTAAAATCCTATACATCCACGGAACAAGCGCACTCATATTTGCTCTAGCTCCGCCACTGCGCGCACGGTCTGGTCTGCACAACCAGTCTTCTTGACTACTATAATAGTATTCTTGACTCTTGAGGGTGTGTGTCGTCTTGCTCTTGCTACAGTTATCTCCAAGGACTATTGTGGCCCGTGCCTGGATGTCCCGGTCATGAAATTGGATGGAGGTTGAAATTTGCTCTCAGGGGAGTCAAAGTGTCTTCGTCGCATGAGCAGCTGTACACTGGTCGTATGTGTTGCTGCTGCCCGCGTTTCTATGGGGAGGGGAGGACCGTCCTGGACGCCGCCTCTGACCATACTGCCATCTCCCTTCCCGAATTCGGGGTCCGGCCTTTGAATTGAAGGCCTCGCTCCATCGGTGACGCATCATCACGCCGTACTGTTTTCCGTAAGGTCGATCGACTTCTAGCTACCATAATGGTATGGTGATCGAGTGAATGCATGTACTGACGCAAACGTGGTCTCCAAACTAAGGCATTGTTTAGTTCACGCTAAAAACCAAAAACTTTTTAAGGTTCCGTCATATCGAATTTTGTGGTAAAAATATAGATGAAAATAAAAACTAATTGTACAGTTTGTCTGTAAATCGCGAGACAAATCTTTTAAGCCTAGTTACTCCATAATTAAACAATATTTGTCAAATAAAAACAAAAGTGCTACAGTGTCAAAATCCAAATAAATTTCGGATCTAGACCTTGTTTAGTTCACCCCAAAAACAAAAAACTTTTCAAGATTTTCCGTCACATTGAATCTTGCGGCATACGCATGAAGCATTAAATATAGATGAAAACAAAAACTAATTGCACAGTTTGTCTGTAAATCGTGAGACGAATCTTTTAAGCTTAGTTGCTCTATGATTGGACAATGCCAAATAAAAATGAAAGTGATACAGTGTCAGAATCCAAAATGTTTTCGGATCTAAACAAGGCCTAAGCTGGTATGGTGATCGAGTGAATGGTATGGATTTTGACACTGTAGCACTTTTGTTTTTATTTGATAAACATTATCAATCATGGAGTAACTAGGGTTAAAAGATTTGTCTCTCAATTTACAGACAAACTGTGCAATTAGTTTTTGTTTTTATCTATATTTATTGCTTTATGCATGTGCCGCAAGATTCAATGTGATGGGGATTCTTGAAAAAATTTTAATTTTTAGGTGAACTAAACGAGGCCTAAATATAGTTCATCAAGACAATTCGGAGAAGCACTGATGAAGCAATCACTTTTTTTTAATCTGCAGAAGGTATATGTGGCAGAGCAGCAATGAACTTGTGCCGCGCGCGTGCTGTTTTTCAAGATTCTCCATTACAATCTTGCGGCACATGTATGAAACACTAAATATAGACAAAAATAAAAAACTAATTGCAGTAAATCGCGAGATGAATTTTTTAAGCCTAGTTACTATATGATTAAACAATGCTGGTCAAATAAAAGCAAAAGTGCTACAGTTTTCGAAAACCAAAAAATTTTCAGAACTCCACAATAATAAAAAGCGGCATCGGGTTGTGCTGCTGAACTGCATAGGGGGCTGATAACATCTGCAGATTTTTGTAGTATAAAACACTGTTATAAATTAAGAAATATCATGTCATGTGATCACATTAATCTTGATAACCCTGATAATGTTGTCGGCTAGATTTGACCCTCAACTCCTTCACATAATAAGGAGCAAATGGCATGTACACTGGCGATCAAACTCCTAGGGAGGGTCAAACGGAGAGGAGGTACATCACACATTACTGTGTTAGTAAAACCTATAGATGTTCAACTGATCAATAATGCATGATGCGTGTATGGTCTTGGCGTTGTCTAAGAGCAAGACTAATAATATATACAGTCCACTTATTAACCCACTTATATATATATTAGTTGGCTCACCTATAACCTACTTTTATCTCATAAATTTTTTTAGCACTTGTACATAAGTTGGCTGTAAACTTATAACACATTTCTCTAGCTCAGCAAAACTCATCTACAGTACTTTATTATACTTCTAATTCAACCTTGCGCAACTTTCCTTCAATATTTATGCTCATTGCTCATTCACTCTCTCAATTAGTTTTTTTAGGGGAACTCTCTTCCTCAATTGGTGTATCCTCCTTGGGGCTAGAATTGGAGGATCGGTCCTTCAATAGGTTTGAATTTATGATTTCATATCGGGCCAATATTCTTAATTGGGCCGGAGGCTAGGATAGAGCGGCGGGTTATGCTCGGTTCACTATTTCCCTATCTTTTTTTTGTTTATCTTTTCTTTTCTCTTATTATTTCTTTTTTTTTGTTTTCTATCCTTGCTTCTATTTATTTTATATTTTTCATTGTTTTTATTTCTTTGGTTTTCATTATTCTTATCATTGTTTTCTTTTATCTATATTTTACCATAATTACTTATTTTCTTTATTTCATTTCATTTCATATTTCAATGTTTTGTTCCTTATCATTTTTTTTCTACTTATATTTACTTTCCCTATTCTTGTATGTTTTCTATGGATTTTTATTATTTCCATTGTAGTTTCTTTACTCGGCAGACAATTGCATGTGTGTACATTTGTGATGTGTATTCTGTATCTTTATGTGTTATATTATATCACGTACCAAAACATTTGACTTTGCTTGACTATAGAAACAATTTTGTGTATTGCGATGTGTCTTTTGTATTTTTGTGCGCTACATCATAAACCAACATTTGGTTTTGCTTAATTATAGAAATAATTTAGGCAACTGTGATGTGTCTTCTACATTTGTGTGGGTTACATCACATACCAAAACATTTGACTTTGTTTTTCTACTCCATTCGTTCCAAATTATAAGTTGTTTTGACTTTTTTGATACGTAGAATTTGCTATGGTGTATATAGACATACATTATATCTAGACAAACCTTTTTCGATAATCGGACAAAAGTTTTGTCAAACTAATAAACCAACATTTGGTTTTGCTTAATTATAGAAATAATTTAGGCAACCGTGATGTGTCTTCTACATTTGTGTGGGTTACATCACATACCAAAACATTTGACTTTGTTTTTCTCTCCATTCGTTCTAAATTATAAGTCGTTTTGACTTTTTTGATACGTAGAATTTGCTATGGTGTATATAGACATACATTATATCTAGACAAACCTTTTTCGATAATCGGACAAAAGTTTTGTCAAACTAATAAACCAACATTTGGTTTTGCTTAATTATAGAAATAATTTAGGCAACCGTGATGTGTCTTCTACATTTGTGTGGGTTACATCACATACCAAAACATTTGACTTTGTTTTTCTACTCCATTCGTTCCAAATTATAAGTCGTTTTGACTTTTTTGATACGTAGAATTTGCTATGGTGTATATAGACATACATTATATCTAGACAAACCTTTTTCGATAATCGGACAAAAGTTTTGTCAAACTACTACATGTACTTCATGAGGTCCCTTGTCGTGGTTGGAATCCTTGGAATGTTGCACGGAGGTCCTTCTGAGCTGGTCCCATGAAATGGATGGAGAAAGGCTTCAATAAAATATACCAGTCATGTACCATTATGATTGATTTTGCCAGTGCTAGGTTATCGCCTCCTAAGATAATCATTGTCACATTTGTTTTTGTAGCTTCTCGATTTCTTGCTTGTGTGCTTCTAGTTTTGCCAAGGCTTGGTTTTTGTTGGTTTCTTGCATGTCTTCACTCTCAAAGCTAGGCGTCATCTTCGTCTCTAAATGTGTCATAACTGAGGTACCATTCGAGTAAATCTCCCATTGGGTATGCTTCCTTGTCTATCTCCATGCCATGCGAGCCTTTAGGGTTGGGTGGGATAGTTGCGTTTTTCTTTCATCTTGCTCTTTGGATGGGGGTAGGAGCATTGGAAAGTTCGCAATAACCATAGGTGGATGCATCTTCAACATCTTAAAGGCCGATGACTTCACATCTTCAGCACCCATTCGGAGACAACTTTGCATTCCCCATGTGACCTCATGCCTTCGGGCTTTTCGAAAACAGCTTTGCCAAACCACGTACAACTCTCTAGATTTGGCTAGATGCCTTAAATTTTGAAGATGGCTTCACTAAACCCTTTGGTTGTCCCATGGATGGTGTCACTTACCTGCGCGACATGTGAATGACCCTATTTTGTTAAGAGAACTACGGAGGGGAGAGATTCTCTACCTGGAAATGTGTGAATGTCCTGTGAAATGACATCTTTTGTATATGTCAAAGGTTAATAAGAAACTAATATGTGAATTAGTGAAGAGAGGATGCCCAGTGAAGGATATAGACATGCCCCAGCAGGTATTATTTGAAAAACATATGTGTGAACAAAGAAACATATAGTTTATGCTGTAACTATTTAAATTTTATAAGAGATATAGCGTAACCTCTTCAGTCTTCACTTCACTCGACCAAGTAACTGAATGAACATTGTTGGTAAAAGCTTGAAACAAAAACAGAGAGACCAACCATGTGATATATTTAAACCAAAGGGGCATATGAGATAGCAGCGGCTCTCTCGTAAACGGTGACTTATCACTTTCGTTTTTATTTGTTAATTATTATCTAATTGTAAACTAACTAAATTTAAAAGATTCGTCTCGCAAATTACAGGTAAACTATATAATTAATTATTCTTTTATTTATATTTAATGTTCTATGTATGTGCCCAAAAATTTCGATGTAATAGAGAATCTTAAAAAAAATTTAGATTTTAGTGTAAAACCTATACACGCCATTATCAACAAAATACTACAGAGCAGAGACAGCTTATTAGCATATGGCATGCAGGGCTCTCTGTGCCGGCACCGATGCGACGACAATCTCATATCGATCGGGATGGGATCGACCGACCTCATGCATAGGGCCTGCTGGGATATGATGAATGAATAGGAATATGGTCCATGCACAAGTAGGAATACGGTTGAGGGCTTTAACTCCGTGGCGCATTCATCTTCTGGCAACGCTAGCTGACAGGGTATAGTCGTCGTCAGGAGGCCTGATGACGAAGCAGGGGACGACAGAGTCGGTGTCAGCGAGGCCGACGGGGCATTCGCATTCAACGCAGGGCACGCGGACGACTGTGGCCACCTGAGATGGGATAGAGTACTATGTCAGCTCGGCATGCATGCATCGCTGTTTGGTCCATGGATTTGCTGCATGCATGCCCATAGTTAGGCCTTATTTTGTTTTCAAATTTTTTTAAAAATTTCTTGTCACATCAAATCTTTGTACATAAGTATAGAGCACTAAATATATATAAAAATAACTAATTATATAATTTATCTGTAATTTATAAGATAAATTTTTAAATCTAGTTAGATCATGGTTAAACGATAATTATCAAATATAAATAAAAGTGCCTATTTCTTTTTTAGATTTTAAAGGTGAACTGAACAAGACCTAACCATGGGAGCATTGAATGTCTGCTAATAAACTACTCCCTCCGTCTCAAAATAAGTGTCGTTTTCGTTTTCCGAGAAATAACTTTGATTAAATATATAGTAAAAATATTAATATTTATAATACATAATTAATATCATTGGAAAGATCTTTAAGTCAAGTTTTTTAACAAATTTATTTAGAGATATAAATATTACACGTATTTTCTATAAATTGAGTCATATTTGTGGTACGAAAACCTAAAACGACACTCTTTGGAATGGACGACGACGGCATTCTTTTGCATTGGGAGGACTTCTCACCTGTGTCTGCTGTCACCCTCTCTGCAAAATGCCTTCTGCCCCTCCTGGAGCTAGCCATAGCCTATAGAGGGAGGAGCAGCTAGTAGACTACTCCCGCTTCCCAATTTATTTGTTGTTTTTGTTTTTTGTGCTATAAATTTAACTTGAATAAAAAATATGTGTAATATTTTTATCTAATAAATTTATTAAAAATTAGATTCAAAGATTTTTTTAATAATAGCAATTATGTATCATAGATATTAATATTTTTTGATATATATTTTTATAAAGATATTTTTTAGAAAACACAAATGATAATTATTTTAGGACGAGAAGAGTAGCCAGGTAGCAGTGCTCCCTTTGAACGTACCGTGGCATTGCTGGTTCGTTCACACTAGGTGTTTGCTGAATTTTTTTGGTTTGGTTATCTATGTCTAATCATAGACTAAGGTCTTGTTTAGTTTGCGAAAAATTTTGGGTTTGACTACTGTAATATTAATTTTTGTTTTTGTTTGACAATTACTGTCCAACTATAGACTAACTAAGCTCAAAAGATTTATCTCACAAATTATACGCAAACAAAATGTATAGTTAGTTTTTTATCTATAGTATTTAATATTTTATGCATTTGCCGTAAAATTCGATGTGATATAGAATTTTGAAAAAAGTTTAGGAACTAAATAAGGACTAACTAAAATTTAAAAATTCATCTTGTAAATTATAGACAAATTGTTTAATTAGTTATTGTTTATTTATATTTAATGTTTCATGAGTAGTGATGAGCTTTTCTGCTGCCGTGTCTACAAGATTGCATCAGCATGCATGCAACAGCTCAGTGGCCACTCCGTGCGGCCAGCGTGCTGCTAGCTATTTCTGCGTGGAGCATACCTGCATTTTTTTAGCGCCAAGATAGTTTCAGATTGTTCTTTTCCGCGCTAAGACAACAACACACCTCCTATTTCTCAGGTTTGGATTATAGAGTCTGTTGGGCTTGCCTCTATTCGGGCTAATAAGGGCCCGTTTGGTTCTACGCCGTAATTCTAGCTCTAAAGTTTAACTTTGACTTCTTATTTATAAAAACATATTTATAAAAAGTAGTATATATATATATTTTTATAAAAGTATTTTTGAAGACAAATCTATTCATATGGTTTTTATATTTCTAGAATCAATCTCTTAAAAATTATTCATAATTTATATTCCTAATGTTTGACTTGAACCTTGTCTAAAACAACTTTCTTTACAAATGTGAGGGATTGTCTATTTTACGTGTGTTGGTTGATGATTCAACAAAGGCAGCCACATATCAATCTCCAACCGCAAAGTCCTAATTCATGCCCTAGGCCTCTCGTGACACAAGTGCCACCGCCGCCACCGCCGCTTCCACCGCCTCTAGTCCCCCTTCCTCCCCCTTGGGCATACCACTATAGGCCAAAGGGAGTGGGGATCTATTATTTTAATAAGTTTCCCAATAGATTGATTTTTTAGGGTTAGATTTTCTCTATGCCAAGTTCTTGGTTACGGGGATTTATCTCCACCTCCTCTCCGGTGATGGTGAGAGGATAGGGTGGAATCGCTTTCTCTATGGAAGCTCTATTGACGATGGAGACGACAACTACGATGTCAGCATTCTCACTAGTATGACAACGACATGAAGACTTTTATTTTCGAAAGGCGACATCAAGATGGAGATGGTGTCACTGTCATGAAATAGTTTTCTTTGGTCTCTGGTCCGTTTTATTATGGTTAGATCTGGTCACGATAAAGTACTAGCGAGAATAAGTTTCAGATTAGTCTTCCTCATTCTTCGGTGACATGAAGAAGAAGAAGAAGAAGAAGAAGAAGAAGAAGAAGAAGAAGAAAGGAAGGAAGGAAGGAAGGAAGGAAGACACAAGAAAAAAAGAAGTTTTTTAACTCCGCCTACATGAATGTTCATTGGGTATCTGTTCTCAGGCATACTGCCGAGTGTTTGCCTGTGCGGTCATCTATACTGCAAAGCGTTATACATATTTGGTTTTGAGATCTGGAGCTATTCATAATGTGGGTACAATTTAAATGTAAATCTAGATATTTGTGTAATTCAGAGTACTTGTAACGGTGTTGATGTACCTAGCTATTATGTAATGTAATTCTTCTTTCGTTGTAAAAAGAACAAAGGCAACCACATGAAACTATAGTTTGAATAGGTGATTTTTTTATGTAAAAAGAGGTGAGATTAATCGTAGAGTGTGGCGGCCATTTTGAGCACCACTATAGCAGCGTTGCCAGTGACCTAGAACCAAACATGTTCTAAGGGCATGGAACAGGAAAGTCCTGGCTGTTGGCCTACTGCTATATTCAATTCCAGTTTGCTTGTAATTGCACAGTTTGTCTGTAATTTGTGAGACGAATCTTTTGAGCTTAGTTAGTCTAAAATTAGACAATAACTTTTAAATACAAACAAAAGTGCTAAAGTAGATAAACCCAAAATTTTTCACCAACTAAACAAGGTCTAAGTGCAAAAACATGAGGAAACAAATTCTCTCGTGTTTGGATGCTATAAACCTTTTGAACTTTTATGCTCCACATTTATAAACAAATCCTCTCTATATCTTCGTGCAATCAAAATGGACTATATGGCACCTAAAGTGAAGATCTAATTTGTTACACTAAATCAAATGCATGTGTTTGGCGTAAAAATTCACATGCCTAATAAAAAAATAACACAAGTATTTAAAATTACAGTATTTTATTACCAACGTCAAACTCCATAGAACAACTTAGCTTTATATTATTTTCACTAGCTTAAAGTCAAAGCTCCATACATCTAGAGACAAAGCAACAAACATAACTCAAACACAAACATGGAGCAATATTCAAGTCGACTTTGTGAACTGCATCAACAATTAATTTAAACCAACAAGTACAAAATAAAGGACTCGTTTCTTTTTAATTACTATCTATATTATAAAGGATGCTAGTATATATCTTGCACTTAATCTAGTCTTCACGTCCTCATCAAGCGGTTAATTTAGCATGTTGACATCTTTTGCCTTAGTAGTCATGACCTGCATATATTATTAGTAAGTACAAAATCTTGCATAAAAGACAGACGCAACAAAAACTCATAAGTAAACTACATCATTTGCATTTTTCATATAGCAATAATGTTTTATTAGTACTAAAATCTAAAACAAATTGACATTTACATCTATGCATTGCTCTAGTCTGTAATTTTTGCATGGTAGATATATGAATATTGAAGAGAAGGTATGCCACACAGATCTTCACATTTGAATACTAATGAATTCATTGGAATTGTTATGATAAAACCAAGTAAGACATTGCTTATTAATTCACATGATAAGTCATTTACTTTTACAACAATAAATCATAGTGTTTAATAATAAGAACCATGCAAATATGATTTCTATTTTGGTCAACCCTATATTATGACAATGTAGAGGGACTGAGATAATAATATTCAGAGCTATATATTAAATAAATAATTACTATATTATATGTTTGATATTATATATAATTTATATACTACAACTCTTATAGTAAATTACTTATCAAGTTATGATATTAAAATTTTGGTAGGTGCTTTCTTATAGAGGATCTAAATGTTATATATATTTCAATGCATGTTATGACATGTAATATCAAAGCAAAAATTTCTTCTAAAATGTAATGGTCTTGAAGGCACAAATAGTTCAAACACTACATTTCAATAAGTTCTGAGATTTAATAGTATTTATGAGTTGATATAAGTTTGAAGAACACACCTGAGAATATTTTTATTAGAGGCACATTCTACAATATAACATTGTCCTGATGTGCATACACATGATATATATCTTTACAATTCATAGACTCAAATTATGGAACATCATGTTTCTATACACATCATATTTATTTTACTGTTATAATTGTTTGTGTGCAAATTGGTTATTTTTTGTGCTCTTTAAATCTATTTTATACCTAGACTTTGAATTATATTTTTTTGTTGAAATTAAATAAGCTTTATCTCTCCATACATTCATATGATAGTCATAGGTAATACACTTATTATTAGAACCAACAAAAGGATTAGGGGGGAAGGGACAAAAGTCCAAACTCTGATTATCTTATCGCAGTCTCCACTCACCCTCTCATTTCTAAACAAGTATGTTTTCTAGATTATAGGCAACATCTAGGATTCGCAGAGGCAGGTTAGTTAAGATGATAGAGCTTTCTATTGAGACTCCAGTTTTAGCAAGGCATGGGTATTACGAAATTAGCGATGAATAATGGTTATAGATGATAAACAGATTAGTGTCGTGCAACTTTATTTTAAAATTAAATTAGCAAATTAATCCCTTCCGTCTTAATTAATGAAAAACAGTTGACCACACCTGATCGAGAAAAAAAGGTAAATTAAGCCATTTGCACAATCCTGTGAAGCATGCATGCATCGCCTTGCTACAACAAAATATATACTATTTTCATGGATGATATATTATTATTGCTAGTAGACGGTATATTGTAAATAAAGGGAAATAATACACAGAAATTACGGAAGAAAGATCCTCTATAGCAGCATAGAACCGAACCTGACAAAGATGAGACGACACTTGACTACTGCGTGGCAGTGGGCTGGTCATCCCCGGCGGTCGTGCTGGGCTTCAAGAACTGTTGTCCACCGTTGATCTGCTGCCCGCCAAGACCAGCAGACACTATGCCACCATGCCCCACCACGCCCATGGCCGACGAGTACGCGAAGCCGCCATAGCCTGATCCACCTCCTCCGTTCATGCCCACCCTCGCAGCAGCTCCACCTTCGTAGCTCCTGGCCAGCATCTGCACGGAGGCGCCGAAGCTGTCTTGCTGCTGCATGAACCCGCCGCCAGCTCCACTGATCGACGCCGCCGCCGCCGTGGAGTGCCCGACATTGATAAAGTTTTGCGTGCAGTCGTTGGCCACCGCGTTGCCTATGAAATCCACTGCCGCCATCCCTGCTGCCGCATCACCATGGGATCCCACGCCCACAGATGCGGCTTCAGCCGCCGCCGCCGCCGCCTACACCGAAAGATGCAGCGGACGCGCGTACGTTAGAACATGCACAGGTACAGGAAGCCACACACACACAGACAGACACAGACCTGGTACTTGGAGAGCTCGTAGGTGGCGCGGGCGAGCTCCTGCTGGACGAGGCGGAGGCGGTGCTGGAGGATGGAGATGACGCCGACGCAGCCGTAGACGGGGTCGCGGAGGCGCATGTCGGCCTCGTAGGCGAGCGAATTGACGGCGTCCTCGCGCTGGTAGGGGTGGAGCTCGTTGAGGATCTTGGTCACGTTGCTGGCGCCGAAGACGCGGTGCACGTGCACGAACTTCTGCGGGTTGTCCGGCGGGAAGTAGGGCGCGAACACGCAGTCCGGCTGGCACTTGCGCCGCAGGAACTTGCACGCCGCGCACGGCGACCCTGTGCCTGCGCCGCCGCCGACGACGACGCCTGTGCTACCAGCAGAGATCGAGCCGCCACCACCACCACCACCACCAGTGGGCGGCGGCGGCGGCGGCGAGGCCGCCACAGTGATCACGGATCCCGTGGAGACGACCGGCACCGATGATGCTGACGAGGCGGCCATCTATATCTATCTCTGTACAGGAGGAGGAAGATCCAGCAGGTCTAATTAAGAGATCCATCTCAGCGTGAGAACCAAATAGCTAGATAGATGAGAGAGAGAAAAAAAAACTAAGATCAGTGAGAAATGGCAGAATGAGAAGCATATCAAGGATTCAATTCGGATCCGATGATGCCGTCTATGGGCGAGGAGTGAGAGGAATAAGGAATACATGTACCCTTAATTTTCCTTCCCTTCCGCGAAGATCACAGCAGGATACGAGGCCGGCGGCCGCTCCGGTTCTTCAACCCCTTGCTTTTTTCCTCGTCTGTCTCAGCTCCGCCACATCAGCTGATTAATCGGGTGTTTGTTTTGGAGAGAGAATAATGGCCGGATGGATATATGAAATGAAAGTGACGACCGGAGACACCGTGAGGCGCTTGTAATTGTGTCGTATATATGCGTGAGCGGGAGGAGGGGGCATTGTGTAGGTAGGTAGAGGTGCCCTAAAAAAGACGTGTCCAGGTGGCCCTGATTATTTTGTGCATGATATATATATATATATATATATATGAGCTTATATGTTGTTACAAGAAATTATTAGTTAATGCCGATGGTCTCGGTTGGTTTGTTTTATTTTCACTTTTACAAACGTGATGACTGATGACAGAGAGCTTCGGGTGCCGGTAAACAAGTCAATGTTTATTAGGTGTGCACGTACGTGGAATGCTGAGACGTGGAGCCAAAAGAATGCATCGATCGTTCCCGATGGTAGAGTTCTCTCTACTCACTCGTCTCTACGCCTATGGTTTTATGAGCTAGCAACAAGTTGATCATCAGTTTTAATTAACAACAAATTTTAATTTTATTAAAACGCAGATCAATAGATGGTCCAATAATCAAACTGTGGTTTGAAATATTAAGCATTCTCCAGTCCAGTTTAAATAAAAATGACTCCAAGTTGTACGCATGTACTGGTGCAATCTACAACGAGGGCTGTCACGTAGAAAATTGGTAGAAAATTGGTGCAATCTATGACAAGGGCTGCCACGTAGAAAATTGAGAGATTCTATCATACGGACAAATCCATCCTTAACATGTCAACAACTTAGAATTTCATATTTCTAGTAAGGGTGCTCAAATGAAGTCTCGGAACTCAATATTTAACTGTACCACCAAATGAATAATATACAAATTAAAGTTATGAGATAAGTAAATATTTTTATATATTACAATGGAAGAAAATATCTATCAAAGTTGTATTTTAATTTGATGAAGGATTAATTGCTAACATTACTTATAATTAGTAATTACATAGGCCATGGCCATCATAGATTAAATTAAATTATATACATTTAAATTTTATGAGAAGGTAATAAACAATGTACTGTTTTTTCTCATTTCCTCGAACGTTTGATAGTCAAGTATGTTTGCTAGTACTTTCTTTATTCTAAATTATAAGATATTTTAGCTTTTCTAGAAACATAATTTGTACTATGTATTTAGATGTACACTACATCTAATACATACTAAAAACTGTGTATTTAGAAAACTGAAAATATCTTATAATTTAAAATGAAGAGAGTAAATTTAAATGAGATTAGGTCCTCGAAAAATATAGAAAATTTTAGTAAACTAAATCTAAAAGTAAGAAAGCGAGATAACCGTAATTCTGCATGGTAATTGTCTAAAAACGTTTGCCCAGTGCACAAATTTAGTCTTTTGCTTTCACAATCAAGATCATGAGCTATAATTAAAACTTTAGCACGGGAACCTCGAATTTTCTAGAATGGGACTTCTGCGGTGCGGCTGCGAGTGCCGCTCTCGCAGGCGGAGCTGTTTACCACATCCATCGCCTATCGATCGGGGTCAGTTTTTTTTTTATTTATATGAAACTGGTGGGGCCGCAGCCCCTTCAGGAATTTATTAAAAGGAAACAAGGGTAAGAAATAGGAAAACAGGAAAAGAAACTTAGGTCTTGTTTAGTTTCGAAAAGTGAAAAGATTTCGGTACTGTAGCAAATTCGTTTGTTTGTGACAAATATTATCTAATTATGGACTAACTAGGATCAAAAGATTCGTCTCGTGATTTACAGCTAAACTGTGTAATTAGTTTTTGTTTTTGTCTATATTTAATGTTTCATACATGTGTCACAAGATTCGATGTGACGGGGAATCTTGAAAACTTTTTGGTTTTCAGAGTGAACTAAACAAGGCCTTAAAAACGACTCAAGAGACAAAGGAAAAATGAGGTCAGCGCTGATTCTGACGTACTGAACTCCGGTGAAATTCCCATGAATCCTATGGAAGCTAGTGTTCAGATGGCGCTGGGTGACCCCTCTGCCAGCGACCCATGCTAGGAGAATTTTTTTTATTTTTAACCCAAATTTAAAATAAATTTCAAATTTAATCCGTCTTTGAAAGTATTTTCAGAACTAGGCCGTTTGGCCCCGCCACCATGCATGGTGGGGCAAATGCAGAGGATCCGGCCATGCATGGCGGCGGTGTAGGGCCGACACGTGGCGCCTAGCTGGCGCGTACGGCTGACGTGTACCTCGCCATGACCGCTGGCGGGTTAGGCCATGTACAGTGCATAGGCTCTTACAAAAGCGCTTAGAGGGTGTGGGAACACTTCACCAGGAAAGAAATCTTTTTAAATTTAGAGCACCATACATTCTTCGAACAACCTGTTTCTTCGATGTCAATGTTGATCAACTGTCTTTTGAGTTGGTCAAAATACTGTTGTAACTGTTTGGGCGACTTTCTTGCTTATTTGAAGACGTCAAGCCTCACTGATCGAAGAAGCTCAAGACGACGTGTTACATCACAATACATGGTGCTCGGGGACTAGCTGTGGGGGTATAAACCCCTATACCCTCATGGGCCTATATGGGCCGCACCATCAAAGGTGGCTCGGCCCACAGGATGAAGACGTGCGGCGCACGACTGGTCGGCGTGCACCGCAAGGCTACAAGATATTGTACCAAATAGGATACTTTGCTTGTAACTCTGTCCCTTCAGGATATATAAGGAGGGGCAGGGGTCCCCTAGAGGACAAGTCATATACATTATTATTCTCTCAACACAAATCAATACAATCAGACGCAGGACGTAGGTATTACGCCAACTCGGCGGCCGAACCTGGATAAAAAGCGTGCCTGTGTCTTGCGTCACCATCGAGTTCGTAGTTTGCGCACCGTCTACCGATAAACTACTACCGTGGGTATACCCCAAGGTAGACTGCCGACTAGCTTTCGTCGACAGTGGCGCGCCAGGTAGGGGGTGTGCGTACAGCTCTCCCGACGAACAAGATGGTCATCATCCCCGACTTCGTGGCCATGGCGAGCGACTTCACATTAACCGTCACCTTCAACAGCTTCACCGCCACGACCACGGAGGAGGTGTAGATCCGATCTGCGCCAACCACTTCTTCATCGACATCGGCGGCGGCTTCAACCACGCTGGCTACGACTCCGACTACTCCAACAACGTCTCCGACCACGCCGACGATGCGTCACCTGCTTCCCTACTACAAAGAGAGGCAGATCGACGACATCGACCTGCTCGGGCTAACGACCAAGTTGTTTGGCCTACTTGCTCTGACCACCAGTCACAATAATAATCGCCGCGAAGAACGGCGCTACGACAACCGCGACCACCGTCATGAGAGCAAGTCAAAAAGCTCGAGGACCAGACAATTCTGTCACCACCGACCAGACTTTCGTCCAAAGATAAGTACACTTCTAATATTTTATTTATTTTTAGCATAATATTTTTTTATTATCCTTCAAAAATAACTTTTTGGTTAGCCGACTAGTTTTTTCTCCTACACGAGTTTTCCACAGCCGGTACTGTCTCCGACTCCTCCCTACACGTGCATGAGATCCGCCCTCTGCGTTCCGGGTGGTCGGCAGTAGCTCTCTGGCGAGGCTGGCAATCCCACGCATGTCTAGGTTCCGCACCTCATGCTGATTGTTGGCTAGACCAGAGCTGGTACAAGCTCTAGGATGAATTAACTACTCGTGCTAATTTTATAACAAAAAATCTAAAACTTATCGCAGTACTGATTTTTTATCTAGAGTTTATTTATACATCATGTACTACCTATTCTCTATATTTATTTTTCAGGAGTTTGGTCCAGTCGACAAGCTACGCTCGGGGACTCGTCGACTATTCCCTACGCTGTGCCCGGGGACTGCTCCGACCACCGAGCACGTTTACGTTCCCAACCACGCTCGGGGACTTGTCGACTACTCTCTACGCTGTGCTTGAAGACTGTGCCGACCACCGAGCACGTTTACGTTCCCAACCATGCTCGGGGACTTGTCTACCAGTCTCTACGCCGTGCTCGGGGACTGTGCCGACCACCGAGCACGTTTACGTTCCCAACCACGCTCGGGGACTGGCCGATCAGTCTCTATGTCGTGCTCGGGGACTGTGCTGACTACCGATCGTGCTCGGAGACTCATCAATCACTCCCTGCGCTGTGCTCGGGGCTTGCTTTGATCACTCTCCAACCACAGCTTGGGGACTGTTCTTCTCAGTTACATATGAATTGGACTCATATACAACTGAAGGATAATTTTATTTTTTAGACCTTGCTACAAGGCTCATACTTCGCCTTCCAGCAAGCTCGAGGACTACATCGGTACGATGCATCTGGCGATGCATCTCAGTTTCAGAATTTATATGAAGACTTTTTTGACCCTGGCACCACGTGCCTACGTCACCTACTACCAGGCTCGGGGACTAAGTGGGCACACTTCACCTTGCGGTGAATATGCTTGCTTTTTTGAGATCTATACTTTTCAAAAAAGTAAAGTGGGCACACTTCACCAGGAAAGAAATCTTTTTTAAATTTAGAGCACCATGCATTCTTCGAACAACCTGTTTCTTCGATGTCAATGTTGATCAACTGTCTTTTGAGTTGGTCAAAATACTGTTGTAACTGTTTGGGCGACTTTCTTGCTTATTTGAAGACGTCAAGCCTCACTGATCGAAGAAGCTCAAGACGGCGTGTTACATCACAATACATGGTGCTCGGGGACTAGCTGTGGGGTATAAACCCCTATACCCTCATGGGCCTATATGGGCCGCACCATCAAAGGTGGCTCGGCCCACAGGATGAAGACGTGCGGCGCACGACTGGTCGGCGTGCACCGCAATGCTACAAGATATTGTACCAAATAGGATACTTTGCTTGTAACTCTGTCCCTTCAGGATATATAAGGAGGGGCAGGGGTCCCCTAGAGCACAAGTCATATACATTATTATTCTCTCAACACAAATCAATACAATCAGACGCAGGACGTAGGTATTACGCCAACTCGGCGGCCGAACCTAGATAAAAAGCTTGCCTGTGTCTTGCGTCACCATCGAGTTCGTAGTTTGCGTACCGTCTACCGATAAACTACTACCGTGGGTATACCCCAAGGTAGACTGCCGACTAGCTTTCGTCGACAGCTAGGGGGAGTTTGCCGTCGACCAGCACCAATTCGAGCACCGATTCCGTCTCCACCGAAGTTATAAACTCCGAAGACGAGGACTACGATCTGGATCTGCCTTCACATCCTCCGGGTTTCCCTCGTTTCCCGGTATTCCCCCCCCCCCGGCGAGGAGATATTGTTTTCAACGTCAGCGCCGACGAGCCGGCCGTTGACGGAGAAACGGACGAGCAGAGGCAGCTCCGCGAACAGCGTAACGCCGATCGTGCCCGACGGCGCGCGGATGAGGAACGACAAATTCCACCGCATAACCTCAGCGATGCCTTTGACATGGTCGGGGACCAGCCAGTCTACAAAACGCCAAGCGCCAACGTGGCTGTCGCCATGGCTAATCTAGATCAGCTCCCTGATACTCCTGAGTGCCAGGGAGTCTGAACCAGCGTCCGAGCGCACCTGATCGCCGCAATGGGACAGACAGCCACTCTGCTCAAAAGAGTCCAAGCTGTCTCTTATACGGAAGCCACCTCCGACCAGACTAACCGTAGCCGGACCTCACCGCCTCCAAGCGGGCATCACCACAGCCGTTCCCCCGACAACCACCGTAAAGATTCACGGCGTGACGATGGTGGTCGGGATGCCAACGGTCACCGCGAGCAGAATCGCAGGCGCGGTCAAGAAGTGAACCAGCACAGGGATCTTCGCTATAACATTCCTCCCAAAGATGCCCGGGACCGCATCAATAGGCGCGCTACGGAGAGAGCAGTCCATGAAAACCTGCGCCGTATCGAGTACGATGCAACGCACGGTCCCCCGGGTCTGAGACAGTTCTCCTCACACCTCCGCCAGGTCGTGTGGCCCCGCAATTTCAAGCTCGAGAAACTTAAAAAATACGACGGCAAGGAAAATCCAGAGAACTGGATCACTCTATGAAATCGCCGTCCGATCAGCAGCGGGAGATGAGCACATCATGGCCAACTACTTCCCAGTAGTCCTCGACCAGGCCGGTCATCAGTGGCTTCTTGGCCTGCCTGAGGACTCCTTCGACTCTTGGGAAGAGCTACGCCAGGCTTTTATCGACAACTTCATCGCCACATGCGAGCAGCCTGGAAACAAGTATGACCTCGAAAGGATAAGGGACAGGGAAAACGATCCTCTGCGCGTTTACATCCGACGATTCTCGGATATGCGCCTTAAGATCCCGAAGATTTTCCACGGCGAAGCCATCTCTGCCTTCATCAAGGGCCTGCGTTTCCATGAAGCGCTGAGGAACAAACTGTTGCGCAAAAGGCCGACAACGGTGGCGGAGCTCCTTGCCACGGCTAAAAACTACGCCGATGTCGACGACGCAGAGAAACTAATCCGAGACGATGCGAGAGGTCCCGACCAGCCCACCCGACGGGATGACGGTCGCGGTCGTTTCGACAACAGGAACCGCTGCCGCCCCGACAACCGTGATCATAGAGAAGGTTGGAATCGGCGGCGCGACAATCGCGATGATTTCAGAGGAAAGCGCCCCCGCGACCACAACCACGAAGTAAATACGGTCAAGCGTCCCAACGGGCGCCGGGACTATCAGGAAGACTACAACAAAACGTTGAAGGGACCGTGCCAACTACATCCAAAGTCTAATCATACCATGGAAGAGTGCCGCGTCCTCAAAAACATCTATACACGGCGGGCCGCCCAAGATGACTCCGCCAAGAAAAACGGCAAGCGAGACGGGCACGACCACGAAGACGAGGACGAGGACCAAGATAGGGACCCCCGACACCAATACGTCAGCCCCACTGACGTGGTCCACTCCATCTTCGGGGGCAAGGTTTCCATCGAATCTAAGCGAGAAAGAAAGCTATTAAAGAGAGCCTGCCTCAACATAGACAGCACGGACGGGCTGATCGCAGACCCAAAATTTCCCCCGTGGTCGCACAGAGAGATCTCATTCAGCAGGAAGGATCAGTGGGCCGCTATCCCAGAGCCAGGACGTTTCCCTCAGATCCTAGACCCTTGCATCAACAGCATCAGATTTGAGCGCGTGCTCGTAGACGGGGGAAGCTCCATCGACATCCTCTTCCGCAACAGTCTGCCCGCTCTCAAGATATCTTCTGCACAACTAAAACCCTACGATGCTCAATTCTGGGGGTTTCTGCCAGGTCAGAGTTCAGTGCCCCTCAGACAGATAACATTGCCTGTCCAATTCGGCACACCCGACCACTTTCGGACAGAGTTCATCAACTTCGTGGTCGCGGACTTCGACAGGACCTACCACGCGATACTAGGCCGACCATCGCTGACAAAGTTCATGGCAGTCCCGCACTACTCATACCTGGTCCTTAAAATGCCTACGGAGGAAGGCGTCCTAACCGTCAGAGGCAATATCTACACCGCGTATACCTGCGAAGAAGAGAGCTTCAAGATTACCGAGGCAATCGACCTCTCAATCCGCATGGCAGAAACAGCAACCCAAGCCGCGCAGCTGCCTCCCGACCAGCTCCGATTACCCGAGCAGGAGACCGCCAGGAAGAATTCAAAATCCAAGGAGTACAAAGAAGTACAGCTGGTCGACGGCAGCCCCGAGAAGACGGCCCTCATCGGGGCCAATCTGGACCCAAAATAGGAAGACGCGCTCGTCAGGTTTCTAAGGGACAACGTGAGCGTTTTCGCATGGAAACCCGCAGACATGCCCGGCGTCCCATGAAACCTGATCGAGCACTCCTTAAATGTCTCGAAGACCGCATGACCAATCAAGCAAAAGCTGCGATGGTTCGCTCGTGACAAAAAGGAGGCTATTAGGACAGAAATAACACGGCTTCTAGCAGCCGGATTCATAAAAGAAGTGTATCACCCCGATTGGCTCGCCAATCCGGTCCTTGTACGCAAAAAGAATAATGAATGGAGAATGTGCGTTGATTACACTGATCTCAATAAACACTGTCCTAAAAGATCCTTTTGGTCTCCCTCGCATCGACGAGGTGGTCGACTCAACGGCCGGATGCGATCTCCTCTCTTTTTTAGACTGCTACTCTGGTTATCACCAGATTTCACTAAAGGAAGACGATCAGATCAAAACATCCTTCATTACTCCTTTCGGCGCATATTGCTACACGACTATGTCATTCGGACTCAAAAATGCCGGAGCCACTTATCAACGAGCTATACAGCAGTGCCTCCACGACGAGATTCGTGACGACCTCGTCGAGGCCTATGTAGATGACGTCGTTGTCAGAACAAGGGACGCAAGCACCCTAATCGACAACTTAGACCGAACTTTCAAGGCGCTTAATAGGTACAAGTGGAAGCTTAACCCCAAGAAGTGCATTTTCGGTGTTCCTTCCGGTCTACTGCTCGGCAACGTCGTCAGTCGTGACGGCATACGGCCGAATCCCTCCAAAGTAAAAGCAGTACTTGACATGCGACCACCTAAAAATATCAAGGACATTCAGAAACTCACCGGATGTATGGCCGCCCTAAGTCGCTTTATCTCAAGACTAGGAGAAAAAGGCCTCCCTTTCTTCAAACTCTTGAAAGCGTCGGAAAAATTCTCTTGGACAGAGGAAGCCGACGCCGCGTTCACTCAGCTTAAGACTTTCCTCACTTCACCACCTGTTCTTACAGCGCCTCAGCCCAATGAAGACCTACTCCTTTACATTGCTGCAACCGACAGGGTTGTTTCCACGGCAATAGTGGTCGAACGAGATGAGCCAGGTCATGTCTATAAGGTCCAGAGACCCGTTTACTTCATAAACGAAGTCCTAAACGAGTCCAAGGCCAGGTACCCACAAATACAGAAGCTCATATACGCCATTCTAATAACGTCAAGAAAGCTGAAGCACTACTTCGACGGCCATCGAGTCTTGGTGACCACCAGTTTCCCTCTCGGGGACATTCTGCGCAATAAAGATGCCAACGGCAGAATCGTAAAATGGGCGATGGAGTTATGCCCATTTTCCCTGGAGTTCCAGAGCCGCACCACAGTTAAGTCTCAGGCCTTGGTCGATTTCATTGCTGAGTGGACGGATCTCAACGAGCCTCCCGTTCCCGATGTCACCGACCACTGGTCAATGTTCTTTGACGGATCCTTGAACATCAACGGTGCCGGCGCTGGGATACTGTTCGTGTCGCCTAACAAGGACAACCTGCGTTACGTCCTTAGGATCCTCTTTCCGGCGTCAAACAATGTCGCCGAATACGAAGCATGCCTGCACGGCATAAGGCTAGCCGTTGAGCTGGGAGTCAAACGCCTCTATGTCTATGGCGACTTTGCTTTGGTTATCAACCAGCTCAACAAGGAGTGGGACGCAACCCACGAGAAGATGGATCTCTACTGCAAAGAAATTCGCAAATGGGAAACTAACTTCTACGGCATAGAGTACATCCACGTGGTCCGGGATAAGAACCAGGCAGCACATGCGTTGTCGAAGTTAGGGTCATCTCGGGCCCAGATCCCGCGGGGTATTTGTAAGTGCATTTGCCCCCGATGTGGGTTTTGATAATTAATGACAACCAAATTAGGGACTAACATGTTTATCGAGCATAATCTACAGGTGTTAGTCCATTGATGGAATTGAACGAAAACATTCGGTGAATTATAGCACCCCTAAATTTCTAATGGATGAACGGTGTTTCGACTCAAGTGGCTACAAAGTTTTTATTCTTTGTTTGAGTTATAGGAAACGCCGCACTATCAAGAGGGATGCAAATCAAGTTGGTAAGATGAGGATAAGGGTGCTCAGGTCAATTTACTTCTTGCGCTTGAGAGACACACTTGCACGCACGAAGCACTAGGAAATTTCTTCTCTGCCAGGGTGTCCTGGTAGTACCAACCCTCAGGGCCGGTGGTACCGGCAGTGCCAGCCTTACTCCTGAGTTTTGCGAGAAAATGAACTACCGGTAGTACCGGGCTCGGGCCGGTGGTACCGGCCAGCACCAGTAGTACCGGTGTGAAACGCCGGTAGTACCGGCAGGCCAAATCTGCGCTGACTTTGGTTGCGGAGATTTGAACTGCCGGTGGTACCGGCCTTCCACCGGTGGTACCGGCAATGGTCGGTAGTACCGACAAAAGCCCGGTGGTACCGGTAGGCTTATTTCTCGCAAATCATAGAGACTTCTTACCGTTAGATCTGAGGTAGCCGGTGGTACCGGTGGTTGCCCCGGTAGTACCGGCAGTTGTTCAGGACCTTTGTATAAATAGGTCTTCCCTCATTTCTAACCGTTAGCTCTCCCATTCCTTCAACTCTACATCTGAGAAATCAGTCTCCAAGCTTTGTCTCACCCACTCTCTCTCCCTCTTTGCTCCTAGACTTCACTCCTTGAGAGATTCGAGCTAGAGAAGTGAGATTAGAGAGTTGGGAGCTTCGATTTGTGACTTGAGCACTTGGATTCTTCGTCTTGCCGGTTTGGTTTGCATTTGTTACTCTTGGGTTCTTGGAACCCTAGCCGGCTAGGCGTTCTTCGTGGTTGCCCGTGTTGATTCATTTGTGAGGGCACCCCGAAGTGTTTGTATAACCCTTTGATTCTTAGTGGAAATCTTGAGCTAACCTGTGTGGTTGCTTGAGGGAGGAGACCTAAGTGGTCGGACCTTCATGGTCACCTCAACAACGGGGACGTAGGAACTCCTTTGTGGGGATTGCCGAACCTCGGGAAAAATATCTTGTCTTGCTGTGGAGGTAGCATCGACTACCCTTGTTCTTATGTTCTTCGTGTTCTTCCTCTCTACTCCCTTTCACAGGTGAACAAGGGCCGATCTACGTTTTGGAGAAGAACCGAGCCAAGGGAACCTCAGCATCACCCTCTACTACATCTAGGAGAGTGGGGTAACTCTCAGATCTGAAATCAAAACTCAATATACTCTGATTTCGTAGCTCTCTTAGGGCGTCGGTAGTACCAGCAATTACGTCGGTAGTACTGGCTGTCTTACACCAGTAGTACCGGCCCAAACTGTCGGTAGTACCGACAGGCATTTAACTTCCGCAACTTGAGTTTTTAAGTTTCAGGTTTTTAAGATACGCCTATTCACCCCCCCTCTAGGCCAATTGGATCCTTTCAATTGGTATCAGAGCTAGGTTCCTTGTACAAACGCTTCACCGCGTGAGGAGCAACATTGGCCAAGATGGATCCAATAGCACAAAAGCAAATTGTTGATCAAATCACAGCACAGATCACTGCATCCTTGCAGCTGCAGCAACAAGAGCAAATGCAGAAGATGCAAGCAGAGCTTGACAAGATGAGAGAGCTCCTAGGCAAAAAGAATCATGAATCGGGTAGCAAAGATGAAAATGAAGATAGCAGCAAACCATCAAATAACTACAACAAAGCTAGCTTTGACTATGATGGTTCAAGCAAGAATCCAACCTTGCCGATGATCAATCCTGGAAAACCACCTCCATTTGATGGTGTCAGGTACACCGATTGGGCTCATAGGATGAAGCTACATCTCATAGCCGCAAGATGTTGGGAAGTGGTGGACATTGGAGTAAATCCGCCGCAAGATCCAAATGAGTGGACACTTGAAGATGAGAGAGACTTTCACCTAAATGCAATGGCAGCAACTTTGATCTTGCAATGCCTCACTCCGGAGGATAACAACAAAGTGAATGGCATGGTGAATGCAAAGCAAATTTGGGACACTTTGAAGGTGTCATTTGAAGGAGACAAAAGTGTAAGAGTTGGAAACATTGAACTCTTACAAAGTAAGATTGAGAATTTTTGCATGATTGAGGGAGAAACAAGAAAGGCCAAGTTTGATAGATTCATGTCCTTGATCAACCAAATTAGAGCACTTGGAGCAACAACATGGGATGACAACTCTGCAGCAAGAAAGATATGTAGAGTGTATAGACAAAAGAACAACATGCTTTCTTCCGTTATTATGGAGAAAGACAACTACCATACTATCACACCTCAAGAGATGCTTGCAAAGTTAATTCACCATGAAGTCTTGGATGATGAAGCTAAGGAAGCAATGAATCAAAGAAAGAGCATTGCACTCATAGCATCACATGGAAGTGAATCAAGTCATTGCAACAAAGGGTGTTGTGAGCATAAGCATAATGATGATGATGATCTTGATAAAGAGCAAGCTATGCTAGTGGAAAACTACAAGAATTACTTGAGAATGAAGAAAGATAATATGAGGAGATATGGAGGAAACAAGTCATACAAGAAGAGGTTTTGCTATGAGTGTGGTGACACCGGCCATCTTGCAGCTGAGTGTCCTAACAAAGAGGAGAAGTCAAGATACACCAAGCAAGGTGATAAGAAGTATAAGGACAAGAAGAGAGGTGAAGCACATCTAGGCCAAGAATGGCAATCCGACAGTGATAGTGATGATGACAATAACAATAAGAAGAAGAGTATGGCTACTCTCGCCATACAAGAGGCATCTTCCTTAGCAAACATCTTCACCAACAATGCTTCATCGACCTCTCTCTTTACTCGCACTTCTTCATCACCTAGACTCTTCGCCAACCTCTCCGACGACGACCATGACACTCCTACATGCCTTATGGTAAGAGGATATAAGGTACAATTTGACTCTCCTATTCACACCACTAGTGAATATGATAGTGATGATGAAGATGATGAAAATTATGCATCAAATCTCATTAAGAAATATGGTAAAGCTGCTGCAACTAAAATCCTAAAGCTCATATATGCTAAAGATAAGCTTGAGTCATGCATTGAGTCGCAAGGGGAATTGCTCCTAGAGGAAAGGGAGAAGAACCAAGGACTTGAAGCATGTCTCTCCAAGGAAAAGGAGAGGGCTGATAAGTTGAGTGTAGAATTGTCTTTAGCCAAAAATGCTAATGAGCGTTTGTCTAAGGGACATTCTTCACTTAATGACTCTTTGGCTAGCTGTTGACGGTCCTTAATGCTCATATTTAACCATCAATTAATCATAGAAAAGGATCCAAATGCAACCAACACCTAGACTTAGGGTTTTATCTGACAGAATTCCACAAGTTTTGGTGTTTGTCTATTTCTGCAGGGGGTTATCAGGAAATATGAAAGAAAGGCCCACACGTCGGGTTTACATAGAGATATTAACGTGCCGCGCAATTTTCTATCATCTAGAAGACTCCAGAAGCCACGGGACCGAAGCGGAAGCCGAGAGGCCTCAGGGACAGGGCGCCCGCCCTAGCCCTAAGGGCGCCCGCCCACCTCTTTCCACCAATCAGGGTAAAGTTCGAGGATCATGCTCCACTGACCTAATACTTCAAGGAAAACCACACGATCAATGTCGGTTTGATCCGACGGCCCAGATTCACTTGAAGGGACTATAAAACCAGACCCCCCTGGCCCCTGGAGATCATACCTCTTCTACAGAATCAAAGTTAGGGTTTCAATTCTTCATCCAAGTAGAGAGGATCCCTCTAGTTCTTCTAGTTCTACCTCTAGTTCATCTAGATCTAGTTCTAGTTCATCTAGTTCTAGTTCTAGTTCCTCTAGTTCTAGTTCTAGTTAGTTCTAGTTGTAATCTAGAAAATAGGGAGAGAGAAGAGGAGAGCGGAGGAGGAGCCGGATCTGTCGGATCTTCCTCAACATTATACTTTTGCAGCATCTGGTTCGTTCTTCATCGTTCTCCAGGTTCTTCAATTCATAATTCCTGAGTTCTTTAATTACTTTTATTTACATTCAAGTTATTTATTGGATTCCCGCTTGCATCAAGTGCTCTAGTCTTTATAACGCTAGAGTAGTAATTAATAGATTAGACGTGGTGTTTAGTCTTGCGATTACCTGGAATTGCACCCAATCCTGCGGATTGTTGTGGTAGCCTTAGGGTAGTGACAGCCCTAACGGTCGACGTATTCCACCACGTTCGGATCGGTGTTTGTAGGACCGTAGTCAGACCTTCCTAGCCCCCTTCTCATCTCTTTCTGTGGTTAGTGCTCTGATGTCCCGATATAGATAATCTTGAAGTAATTCTTGATTCTTAGATCAACTAGAGAACTCTTAGGAAACTTCCTCTCTTCCCACCAAAAATATTCATATAGTTATCCTTGGGCGATCTTGGATCTTAATTAGTACACTCACGTTCCCTGTGGAAAATCGATACTCTGGAATACTCCCGGGTGAAGGCTACATCGGTATCCGTGCGCTTGCGGATTTTTCTGTTTGCGTTTAAAATACCCAACAAGCTTTCTGGCGCCGTTGCCGGGGAACGGTAGCTGTGCTAGTTTCGAACCAAGTCGTCCGTGTATCCTTTTTCTTTTCCTTTTTTACCACACTCACCTTATCATTTTCACCGTACCACATGGATTTCACTCTTAGCACTAATGAGCATGGAATTTATTTCATAGCCACTTCATTTACTCCATGCTCATATGCAACATCTTCACAATCCATTGGTCTCTCCAACATCACCACATTCGAGATCTCCAACCCCCTCTTCCTTTCTATTTATAAAAACTTTAAAAGGGCGGTTGTCGATGCATATGTCTATATTAAATATTGTAGATCTCGTTGAGTTGATCTTGATATAGGTCAGCGTTGGAGGGGAAACCACTTCACTGACATAAATTGATGGTTTCCCAAGGACAAGCTTAGTGTCCTAAAACAAGCACTCATCAGTTTGTAACAAGAGCTTTTAATTATTTGCAACATTATCTTGTGTATTGAGCATATAAGGATAATTGTAAAAATATTCCTTCGGGTATTCTTGTCACTAACCTTTCCAGGATTGGAGCAAGAAGATCGGATGAATGACAAGCACAAGGTATGTCCAACCAATCATCATACAACATTGAATTAAATTCATCCAAACTTGAATTTTGCAAAATTCAAGTTTGGGGGAGTACTTTATATAAAAACATCATTTGCCATGTTGCTATGTTGGTTGTCCTTACCTTTGAGACATGCTCAATTTGTTAAATAGTAATCACACTACTTCATCTCCACTTGAGTAGATCTCTATAAAAGCCATCACGCTACCTTTGTTTATCCTAGTAAGTGTTAGTTTGGAAGTACTGTACATACTTCTATTGGTTTTTAAATTAAGCATGGTGCTTAGGTTAAACAGTCTTCCTTAATCTAATTAGACATGGAGTCTAGTTTGGTTATTGAACTAAAAACTGCTTGTGTAGACATTGGTATATTTTGTCAGACTAACCCCTGCAGGAAAACTTTCAATATCGACCTGGGAAGTCCTGAGATAAACTCACATTGGAGACAAAGAGAGAGACACATGAAGTTTAACAATTTACACAAGGAAGACATAGCTCACAAGAGATGATCCATGGAGGGTACCACCAACACGATGCACAACCGCAAAGAGAGGAAAGCTTCCACAAGGTGATACTGTACCATCACTCTTCAAGTAAGGTAACATCTTAAGGTACTTGACTATCACTTCTATAAGCTTCTCCTTGGTTCTCGCGTTCACATGAATAAAAGTGACAAACATGTATGATTTACAACTCTAGATTAACCAACCCAGTCGATTCAATATGTTTAGTCCTTCCACCTTTGTGATCCCACACTCCTAATCATATGAACTAAAATGTTGCACACTCAATCTTTGGAAGATATATATAAAAAAACAACATAAGTATAGATAGATTATCTTTCCACTAGGTTGAGTGATCTGATCTGACAAATATTTTAAATGCTACACTCATGGTCTTATTATCCTTCAACTTTGTCTTGCTCACTATGCTTCAGGTTAGAGAGAACAAATACACTTTTGGTTCTGTTGGTGTTTTCCACCAACAGGGCCCATGCACTTGATCTCTGCCTTGTCTCTATGAGCAGGTACACTTCGAGCAAAATATGAAGGACTTTTACAACTCCCAGACTCCACCAAGTCAATAACCTAGATCTACGAGCACAAACACACTGGAGATACTGGACACTCAGGCAATCACTGCCCTGAGATGCTTGAGGACGTAACTAATGGAGTAACCCCGTTGTGGAAGTAGTTACTGACCTTCTGCCGGTCAAGAGAGACAATCCAGGACGCCCCGTCATCCCGATCTCCATCGGCATGGTGGACTTCCTAGAAGCACTCTGCGACTTTGGCTCCAGTATCAACATTATGCCCAAGTTTCCCAAAAGGAATATTGAAGAACCTCTACTTCCGAGTTGGTACCTTATACGCTCCAGCAGACTTCGTGGTGATAGAGACTGGTAGTGATGAGAGGGCACCCATCATTCTAGGGAGGCCATTCCTGAACACCTCGGGAGCTATCATCTACGCTAGTGCTGCCAAGATCAGTTTCTACATCAAGGGAAGGAAGGAGATGTTTTCCTTCAAGAACAAGACTATACAAATCTCAGAGCAATCCCGACATGAACTAAGAAAGAGGACCAACAGGAGGAATAGGAACAAGCAAATGTGTACCGAGTCAGCTAAGATGGTCACTGCAGCTCAAGGAGATCAAGATCGTCAACTCAAGTCACCTTTCTTGATCAAGAAGGACGACCCTGGTGTTCCAAGCATCGAGTGCACAATCAACAGATATTCTTTTCAGAAGACACTCTACGACACCGGATCTAACATCAACATAATGGCCGCAGTCACTTATCAACTCCTGCATGGAACCATGCCCCTACAACCAACATACATTCAGCTCCAGATGATTTTAAGGTTATTGTCATGGGAGAAGACGAGTACAATCCACCCGTCATCCTTGGAAGACTGTTCCTCAACACCGTTAAAGCAATCATCTACATTGGAACCAGAACTCTAAGCAGGTCAGGACAAGAAGAAGACGACGCAACCGCAACCAGAGGAGGCAAATCATCAAGGACGGATGGGTAGACTATGAAGGAGAAGTTGTAAGGTCAGAAGACATACAACTTGAACAGAACTGTCCTGAGGAGACCGTAGCACCGAGTCAGGTGTGGAAAGAGAAGATAGTTATACATGAAGAGGAGGCACTGCCGAAACCACCGACTACGCCATCCAGCGAATCCCATGACGACTGAGAAAATGGAGAGTCTCGTTCGGAGGACTTAAAAACACTGAACGCCTTGCCAAGAGGTAAACTTGGTAGTTATCTTTTTCCTTTCAATTATTTTAAATTAGTTTGCTTAGTTATTTAGGTTTATATCATCTTGAAAAAAAAATGTTGAAAATAGTAAGCCCCATGTGAGTATGCTCATGGCATAAAACCCATAAGTACATTCACTGTGGTGGCATAAAAAAATAAAATAAATATATTCCTGTCCTATAAAAATGAAAATATAAAAATAAATTTATGATCCTACCAAAGAAAGTAACATTTATTGAGGAGGCTCAACATGATAAAGGCTAGAAATTTATGCTAACACTTAACTAGTTCCACAAAGCTTTGTTGTCTATTTGAGCTCCACAGAATTCAAGGATCAAAGAAGACTAGCAGACGGAGGACATCCTAATCGCTGTCAGGGTGCTGCCGACATCCAAATACACCTCCGCCACCTGCTAGCTACATCAGAAGAAATTACGTCAAAATCCAGCTTGGGGGAGAGCACCCCCATTTATCTAGCTAAGTATTCTACTCACGTTTATATTTTACTCAAATAATAAAAAGATGCATAATCATAAAAACCCAAATAAAGATTTTGAGCTTATATATATCTTTGCTTAGTTTGATAAATAAATAAATAAATAAAGTTTGCTATGAACCCTCATGATAAGCTTTCACATGGAAATGATGAATAGTTGCTCTGCCATGACTAGTTCTAAAAATTGAAATCTCTCTTAAGTTTAGGCATGACTGATATTAATTAAGATTTGCTCTAAACCTGAACTTGCGGGGAGAGTACTTGATCTAAAGTCTAAGTCGTTAACGGATACGATATGGGAAGGTTGAGCTGCTGTTTATCTGTTCCTAGAGATGCTAGAATTCTAGAGAATTTTATCTTTGAAAATCTTTAAAATATCACATGATGAGTTCCTGTATGATGAGAGTTTAAATTCCTACCACAGCCATATATACATGCTTGCTAGACTTTGAGCCACACATTTACTTTTTGCTGCTTATGAGCATTGAGTGTGGTCAAGCTGTGTAGACCCTTAGGAGCTTGTCATGTGGTTAAGTCAAGATTCACTTGCACGTTCACTCATACATGCTACTTCTACTCTGGAAGTACCATCCACTTATATCCACCCATTTCCATCTCCAGAACCACCCAAAAATATTCTACTCCTAATCCGGGAGAGAATAGCCAAAAACATTTCTGTTTTCCCCTGTGAAATAAATGCTCAAGTTATCTTGGTTACTACCACTTGCTATATTATTTCAAGAGATGAGTGCTCTAAAAAAAGAGAAAAAAAAAAGAATACGAGGAAATAAAAAGGGGCAAGTGCCCGGAACCTCGAAAGAAAAGAAAAAGGGAGACGAGAGGTAAAAATGGACAAGTGTCCGACAGTAGAATTAGGGATACAAGATACCCACCTGAGAGAAAAGAAAAAAAAAGAAAAAAAAGAAAAAGAAAATACAGAGCATCTCATTCTCCCTGAAAGTTTCAAAAGAGCAAGAAAGGTATGTATCCCCTCAAAAGAGCACAAGTAGAATTAGACTTTCACCATTGTTATCACCATCATCACCATATACTATTCATTCGCCACACATGCACATCTTGATTTGACTTATTGACTTGTTCTTCTGGATCCATGGTTTGACTATGCAATAAATGTCTTGTAAGTATGTATTAGCTGTCTCCCACCTATGAGCTCCAGATATCAAAGCCTTATTAGAGTAGGGTGAGAGAGAAGGCAATGTCACTATGCCTTATACTACAAATACCACATACTTTGAGAGAAGGCATACACCATTACTGCCTTGGTAAGGATCCAGAAATACCACAAAAAAGAGACTAGAAAGAGTCATACAAGGAATCTCTGAGTTTTATTTGAAAATCTGCAAAAACTCCAGAGCTATAGTTAATCGAAGAACAAGAGACATGGTGTTTGACTAGACTGTTCTATCTTTTAACTACTCAAGACAGAAGTGACGGTTACAAGTCCCATGGTGAAAGGTAAATGAGTAAGTTTTAAGTCTTAACAGTTTACTCTAACCAGAGATGAGATCTTGTTTAAACGCATGTGTATCTTTAAGTTATGAAACCACTGCAGAAACTCTTGAGTTCATCTTTGCTCAGGGACGAGCAAAGGTTAAGCTTGGGGGAGCTTGTTGACGGTCCTTAATGCTCATATTTAACCATCAATTAATCATAGAAAAGGATCAAAATGCAACCAACACCTAGACTTAGGGTTTTATCTGACAGAATTCCACAAGTTTTGGTGTTTGTCTATTTCTGCAGGGGGTTATCAGGAAATATGAAAGAAAGGCCCACACGTCGGGTTTACATAGAGATATTAACGTGCCGCGCAATTTTCTATCATCTAGAAGACTCCAGAAGCCACGGGACCGAAGCGGAAGCCGAGAGGCCTCAGGGACAGGGCGCCCGCCCTAGTCCTGAGGGCGCCCGCCCACCTCTTTCCACCAATCAGGGTGAAGTTCGAGGATCATGCTCCACCAACCTAATACTTCAAGGAAAACCACACGATCAATGTCGGTTTGATCCGACGGCCCAGATTCACTTGAAGGGACTATAAAACCAGACCTCCCTGGCCCCTGGAGATCATACCTCTTCTACAGAATCAAAGTTAGGGTTTCAATTCTTCATCCAAGTAGAGAGGATCCCTCTAGTTCTTCTAGTTCTACCTCTAGTTCATCTAGATCTAGTTCTAGTTCATCTAGTTCTAGTTCTAGTTCCTCTAGTTCTAGTTCTAGTTAGTTCTAGTTGTAATCTAGAAAATAGGGAGAGAGAAGAGGAGAGCGGAGGAGGAGCCGGATCTGTCGGATCTTCCTCAACATTATACTTTTGCAGCATCTGGTTCATTCTTCATCGTTCTCCAGGTTCTTCAATTCATAATTCCTGAGTTCTTTAATTACTTTTATTTACATTCAAGTTATTTATTAGATTCCCGCTTGCATCAAGTGCTCTAGTCTTTATAACGCTAGAGTAGTAATTAATAGATTAGACGTGGTGTTTAGTCTTGCGATTACCTGGAATTGCACCCAATCCTGCGGATTGTTGTGGTAGCCTTAGGGTAGTGACAGCCCTAACGGTCGACGTATTCCACCACGTTCGGATCGGTGTTTGTAGGACCGTAGTCAGACCTTCCTAGCCCCCTTCTCATCTCTTTCTGTGGTTAGTGCTCTGATGTCCCGATATAGATAATCTTGAAGTAATTCTTGATTCTTAGATCAACTAGAGAACTCTTAGGAAACTTCCTCTCTTCCCACCAAAAATATTCATATAGTTATCCTTGGGCGATCTTGGATCTTAATTAGTACACTCACGTTCCCTGTGGAAAATCGATACTCTGGAATACTCCCGGGTGAAGGCTACATCGGTATCCGTGCGCTTGCGGATTTTTCTGTTTGCGTTTAAAATACCCAACACTAGCCTAAAGAATGATCATAGTTTGGCTCAAGAGAGCCTTACAAGCTTGACAACTAAATATCATGAGCTTGAACTAAACTATGACAAGCTTTGGACTAGCACCTCTACCATTTCCATGGATTCCAAAGCATCAACAAGTAAAAGCTGTGAAAGATGCTTAAATGTTGATATAAATGCTTGTGTTACTAACCTTGTTGAGCTAGCAAAGAAGGACAAGGAGATCCAAAGATTAAACACAATTGTCAAGATTGGTTGCAAGTGCAAGGACAAGCAACCGGCAAATGTGTTCAAGGCATCAAGACACCCCATAATCAAGGATGGCCTCGGTTACAATAGGTATAATGGTAAGGCCAATGGAAGAAACATGATAAATGGGGTGGCTTGTGTGAAGTTCAACAAGAGTGTGCCTCTTGTTGACCTTATTGACAAGGTGAACAATATTGCTACTCCTATAATTCCACTTACAAACTCCAAGAACATCAAGAAGAAGCAAGTGGAGGTGCCCAAGCAACAAGTGCCTATTTCACGCAATCACATTTGTGATTACATGTGTTGTTGGGACAAGGATGGCAAGATTGTTGTGAAGTATGTGGGTGCCCTTAAGAAGAGACAAATCTTAAGGAGTGTTTGGGTGCCCAAGTCTTATATTTCTAACCCCCTAGGTCCCATCTCGGGACCTAAAACAACAGCTTAATCTCGTGTTGTAGGAATACTCCTCCGGTGGACCAAAATGGGTGCTTGATAATGGATGCACCAATCATAATACCGGAGAGAAGAACATGTTCACCTCCTTTCAACCAAATCAAGTTGCATGTGAAAGGATTGTCTTTGGTGACAATAGTAAAGGAGATATCCTTGGTTTGGGTAAAATTGCTTTCTTAAATGATAATTCAATTTCAAATGTATTACTTGTGAATTCGTTGGGATACAATTTGTTGTCCATCTCACAACTTTGTGAGAAGGGTTACAATTGTCTCTTTACGGATAAGGGTGTAGAAGTCTCTAGAAGGTCGGATGCCTCTATTGCTTTTACGGGTCAACTTAAGGGCAAGCTCTATCTAGTTGATTTCTCATCTAGTAGAGTGGGGTCCAAGACTTGTTTAGTGGCAAAATCTAGCATGGGCTGGTTATGGCATCGCTGTCTAGCTCATGTTGGGATGAGAAACTTGGCCGATCTTCAAAGAGGTGGATACATCCTAGGACTAACAAATGTTTCTTTTGAGAAAGATAGAATTTGCAGTGCATATCAAGCGGGAAAGCAAGTTGGAGACAATCATCCCACTAAGAACATCATGACTACATCAAAGACCACTTGAGTTACTTCACATGGACTTATTCGGACCCAATGCTTATATAAGTATTGGAGGTAACAAATATGGTTTTGTAATTGTTGATGATTTTTCTCGCTTCACTTGGGTGTTTCTTTTGAGAGATAAAGGTGAAACCCAAGGGATCTTCAAGAAGGTTTCAAGAAGAGCTCAAAATAAGTTTGAAGTGAAGATCAAGAAAGTGAGAAGTGATAACGGGATAGAGTTTAGAAACACCAACATTGAAGCTTTCCTTGATGAAGAAGGCATCAAACATGAGTTCTCGGTTCCATACACTCCACAACAAAATGGGGTTGTGGAGAGGAAGAACCGGACGCTCATTGAAGCCATAATAGCAATGTTGGATGAATACAAGATTTCAGAAAAAGACTATTGGGCGAAAGCCATCAACACGTCATGTCATGTTATCAACCACTTGTAACTCCACAAGTTGAGGAAGAAAACCACCTACGAGCTTCTAACCGGTACAAAGCCTAAGGTGGACTACTTTAGAGTTTTTGGATGCAAGTGTTTCATACTCAATAAGAAATCCAAAAGCTCTAAGTTTTCACCAAAGGTTGATGAAGGTTTCTTAATTGGTTATGGTACTAACGAACATGGCTACCGTGTCTTCAATGAGACCACCGGTCAAATTGAAATAGCGGTAGACGTGACTTTTGATGAAAGCGACGGCTCTCAAAAGGAGCAAGTCAATGCTGAAATTTTAGGTGAAGAAGAACCATCTCATCAAGTGATCAAAAAGCTTGCTACCGGTGAAGTGAAACCCGTTGAAGAATAAAAAGATGATGCACATATGCAAATTCCTCATGATCCAAACTTGCATCATGGGTCAACCAATGCCCATGATGATACTTCCACTTCAAGAAGGGGTCATGACTCAAGGGAACAAGCTAGTCAAGATCCACCACAAGCTCAAGACCCAACCAAGGTGGTGATCGAGACGGTCAAGATCTTGATTCTCCAATCAACCAAGACTATGAAGTTGAAGATGATGGTCTAATTCAAACAAGAACAGCAGTGCCTCACCCAAGAGTTCATCACTCCATCCAACGGGATCATCCTGTTGACAGCATTTTGGGAGACATGCAATGAGGGGTAACAACGCGCTCTCGTTTAGTTGGTTTTTGTGAACATTACTCTTTTGTCTCCTCTATGTTGCCAAATAGGTGGAAGATGCCTTGAAGGATCAGGATTGGGTGATGGCCATGCAAGAGGAGTTGAACAACTTCACTAGGAATGAAGTCTAGTCCTTGGTGGAAAGACCCAAGCAAAATATGTTAGGTACCAAATGGGTCTTTCGCAACAAAGAAGATAAGTATGGCATGGTCACAAGGAACAAGGCATGGTTGGTAGCCAAAGGTTTCACTCAAATCAAAGGTTTATATTTTGGGGAGACCTCTGCACCTGCAGCTAGGCTTGAATCTATTCATATATTACTTGCCTTTGCTGCTCACCATGATTTCAAGCTTTTTCAAATGGACGTGAAAAGTGCATTCCTCAATGGCCCCCTCTCCGAAACCGTGTATGTGGAGCAACCGCCGGGTTTTGAAGATCCACATCATCCCGATCATGTCTACAAGCTTGACAAGGCACTATATGGGCTCAAACAAGCCCCTAGAGCTTGGTATGGTTGTATCAAAGATTTCCTACTCAAACAAGGGTTGAGATTGGAAAGGCCGATCTCACTTTATTTACTCGCAAAGTGAATAATGATATTTTTATATGCCAAATATATGTCGTTGACATTATATTTGGTAGTACTAATGCGGACTTGAGTGAGCAATTTAGTAGGATCATGACCAAGAGGTTCGAGATGTCCATGATGGGGGAGTTGACATACTTTCTTGGATTTCAAATCAAGCAACTCAAAGACGACACGTTCATAAGTCAAACCAAGTACACCACCGACATGCTAAAGAAGTTTGACATTGACAAGGCCAAACCCATAAAGACACCAATGCCAACAACCGAACATCTTAACATTGATGGAGACGACAAGGCCATTGATCAAAAGGTATATCATTCCATGATTGAATCTTTGCTTTACCTTTGTGCATCTAGGCCTGATGTTATGCTTAGTGTGTGCATGTGTGTATTCGAATAGGCAAAAACTCTTGTGAAAAATTGTGTAAATCTTTCAAAATCTATTTTTCACAGCTCAAATGTGTCCATAGTTATGTAATGGCTTCATGAAATCTGGACAAATTTGAGTTGGTTTGAGTATACTATGTGGTTCACCTCCTTTAGAATTTCTGCTCACTGGTTTTTGACCTCCTGCAACTTATGACATTCAAGCATAACTGGAACACAGAGGTTATTTGTCAGTTTTGGGCCACAGTTTACATTGATGTAGAGCACAAGATACTTCACTAGATGACTGAGGACCTTCACTGTCAGTATGATTACCACCAGTTCTCCCACCTTTTTGGGTTTGATCACCATGTCTGTGATGCTCCTAGCTTATATGGTCATTGTCCAAATGGTGTGGGCAGGGCTGATTTCATTGAAGCAGCCTGATGATGATCCGACTAAGGCAAATGGTAAGACAGAAGGTCTAAAGCCCTATTTCTATGTGCTCAACAATTTGCTCCGTGCTACTATTGACCCAAAGGTTGGTGATGCTACTTCAGTTCAGAATCATACTCCAACCATCCATGTTTGCTTTGGGCTTAAGAAGAGGTTCAGTGTGACAGATCTCTTGTGGCATCACATTGAGGAGGGTTCCTAGACCTCCAACCAGTCCTTCCCCTATGCTCTGTATCTCATGTATATCATTGAGCAAGTCATTGGCTTTGCATTCTAGCAAGACAGTAAGCACCTAAACTGGAATGTCAGATGTATTTAGGCTAAGTCCAAGCAAAGGGAAAGGGCTAGCAACAGATGCTAGTGGCAACAGTGCAGCACAGGATGATGAGGTGTAGTGTGACACTGAGTTTGAGCAGCAGCAGGGTTTTCAGTGAACCAGTGCCTTTAATGATGATGATATTGTTGAGTAGTTCACCTACTGCCTTTGCCCCATGGAGCTTCATGAAGCCTACCCTTTTTGGCATTTGATGCCAAAGGGGGAGTGTTAGGCTTAGGCTTATCTCATATGGTATTAGGGGCTTGGAACCATGTGGTAAACTTAAACTTTGTGTGTGATGGTTGATTGTAAGCTAAACACCTTTGCTTCATTATTATATCCTGCTTGTGTTAGCTGTTTTGGGATTGTGCTGATGCAATGTTGTTTATGAATGGTTATGATAAGCTTTAAGTCCTTCTCTTTCTTGCATAACCATTCAAGTTCTTTCTTTTTATTCTTTGTGATATATCTTGTCATATGCATCACACTTTATTATCTCACACACACTTAGGCACCCCACGGATTCCAAAATTTAGGGGGGGCTTGTTCTTAATGTATGCCATCTTGATTCTAATCAAGATTTGAAATTCCGAATCCAGTGCATACATTAAGGGGGAGCTCAACTTGATTTTTGGAATTCAAAAGCTTCAATTCTTTCAATTTTTATAAGCCTAAGTTGGTTGTCATCAATTACCAAAAAGGGGGAGTTTGTAAGTGCATTTGCCCCCGATGTGGGTTTTGATAATTAATGACAACCAAATTAGGGACTAACATGTTTATCGAGCATAATCTACAGGTGTTAGTCCATTGATGGAATTGAACGAAAACATTCGGTGAATTATAGCACCCCTAAATTTCTAATGGATGAACGGTGTTTCGACTCAAGTGGCTACAAAGTTTTTATTCTTTGTTTGAGTTATAGGAAACGCCGCACTATCAAGAGGGATGCAAATCAAGTTGGTAAGATGAGGATAAGGGTGCTCAGGTCAATTTACTTCTTGCGCTTGAGAGACACACTTGCACGCACGAAGCACTAGGAAATTTCTTCTCTGTCAGGGTGTCCCGGTAGTACCAACCCTCAGGGCCGGTGGTACCGGCAGTGCCAGCCTTACTCCTGAGTTTTGCGAGAAAATGAACTACCGTTACCGGGCTCGGGCCGGTGGTACCGGCCAGCACCAGTAGTACCGGTGTGAAACGCCGGTAGTACCGGCAGGCCAAATCTGCGCTGACTTTGGTTGCGGAGATTTGAACTGCCGGTGGTACCGGCCTTCCACCGGTGGTACCGGCAATGGTCGGTAGTACCGACAAAAGCCCGGTGGTACCGGTAGGCTTATTTCTCGCAAATCATAGAGACTTCTTACCGTTAGATCTGAGGTAGCCGGTGGTACCGGTGGTTGCCCCGGTAGTACCGGCAGTTGTTCAGGACCTTTGTATAAATAGGTCTTCCCTCATTTCTAACCGTTAGCTCTCCCATTCCTTCAACTCTACATCTGAGAAATCAGTCTCCAAGCTTTGTCTCACCCACTCTCTCTCCCTCTTTGCTCCTAGACTTCACTCCTTGAGAGATTCGAGCTAGAGAAGTGAGATTAGAGAGTTGGGAGCTTCGATTTGTGACTTGAGCACTTGGATTCTTCGTCTTGCCGGTTTGGTTTGCATTTGTTACTCTTGGGTTCTTGGAACCCTAGCCGGCTAGGCGTTCTTCGTGGTTGCCCGTGTTGATTCATTTGTGAGGGCACCCCGAAGTGTTTGTATAACCCTTTGATTCTTAGTGGAAATCTTGAGCTAACCTGTGTGGTTGCTTGAGGGAGGAGACCTAAGTGGTCGGACCTTCGTGGTCACCTCAACAACGGGGACGTAGGAACTCCTTTGTGGGGATTGCCGAACCTCGAGAAAAATATCTTGTCTTGCTGTGGAGGTAGCATCGACTACCCTTGTTCTTGTGTTCTTCGTGTTCTTCCTCTCTACTCCCTTTCACAGGTGAACAAGGGCCGATCTACGTTTTGGAGAAGAACCGAGCCAAGGGAACCTCAGCATCACCCTCTACTACATCTAGGAGAGTGGGGTAACTCTCAGATCTGAAATCAAAACTCAATATACTCTGATTTCGTAGCTCTCTTAGGGCGTCGGTAGTACGAGCAATTACGTCGGTAGTACTGGCTGTCTTACACCAGTAGTACCGGCCCAAACTGTCGGTAGTACCGACAGGCATTTAACTTCCGCAACTTGAGTTTTTAAGTTTTAGGTTTTTAAGATACGCCTATTCACCCCCCCTCTAGGCCAATTAGATCCTTTCAGTATTTTCGTCCAGGACATCCACGAGCCAAGCGTAGGCTCCGGCCTAGTCGAAAAGCAACTCACTGAGGCAATGCTCATAGACGATGCCACTCCGACAACCAGTGGTCGTGATTGGCGTACCCCGTTCATCAAGTATATATCGGACGGGTCAGGCTTTCAGGACAAAACAGAGAACGAGCGCCTCATTCGACGGTCAAAGAACCACATCCTTGTCGACGGCAAACTCATGCGAAAAAACGCAAGTTCTGAAGTACTGCTCAAGTGCATATCCCAAGATGATGGTATCAAGCTCCTAGAAGACATACACGCTGGATCCTGCGGCAACCACGCCGCATCCAGAACGCTGGTCGGGAAAGCCTTCCGAGCAGGTTTTTATTGGCCAACCGCGGTAAATGACGTAGAAAAACTGGTCCGACACTGCGAGGGATGTCAGTTCTTCGCTAAAAGGACCCACGTACCTGCTCATGAAATTCAAACCATCCCGTCATCCTGGCCCTTTGCCTGCTGGGGGCTTGACATGATCGGGCCATTTAAACCAGCTCCCGGCAACTTCAAGTTTGTTTTCGTGTTAATCGACAAGTTCTCCAAGTGGATCGAATACATGCCTCTGGTCAAAGCAACTTCCGAGAAGGCTGTGGAGTTCCTCAATCAAATCATACACAGATTCGGCATCCCGAACAGCATAATCACCGACCTGGGTACTCAGTTTACTGGCACCACATTTTGGGACTTCTGCGATGACAGGGGCATAGTCATAAAATATGTGTCAGTGGCTCACCCACGGGCAAATGGTCAAGTTGAGCGCACAAACGGAATGATCATTGACGCCCTAAAGAAACGGCTGTACTCCGAGAACGACAGAGCACCCGGTCGATGGATGAAAGAGTTACCGGCCGTGGTCTGGGGCCTCCGAACTCAGACCAGTCAGAACACAGGAGTGTCTCCCTACTTCATGGTTTACGGCACCGAGGCAGTCCTGCCATCTGACATAACCTTCGGTTCTCCTAGGATTGAAAACTTCGACCAGTCAACAGCCGACAACGCCAGAGAGCTCGAAATCAACTGCATGGAGGAAAAGCGTTTGAATTCTTGTCTCCGAACAGCAAAGTACCTCGCGGCAGTCAGGCGATACCACAACAGGAACGTCAAGGACCGTTCCTTCGTGGTCGGCGATCTGGTACTTAGGTGGAAAACAAGCCAAGAGGGAATGCACAAGCTATCCATTCCCTGGGAAGGACCCTTTGTGGTCGCCGAAGTCACACGACCCACGTCCTACAGATTGGCATACCCAGACGGAACACGCGTGCCTAACTCTTGGCACATAGACAAACTGCGATGATTTTACCCATAAGTTCTAATAACTTTTGCTTGTAAATATCTTATAGCTGTCAATAATAAAGGTTTCTATTTTTTGCCTATACTTTGTTACACGCAGAACTCGGAAAGCCTTCTGCACCGGAAGCTCTTAGCGACTACAAAGTCAAATACAGTGGCACGTCACTCATATAATTGTACAGCGCTCAAAATAACAGTCATGACAAAAGCAAACTTTATTACAAACTTTACATACAAAGTTTACAATAAATACCCTGACGGGCAGACGCTAGTCTATTCCTACAGACTACCCTATTGGCCTACTGCTCGGGCTGATCACCCGCCTGGCCCTGCTGCCCGGACGAAGGGGTCGGGGCCACCGGCGCCTGGCTGGTCGAGACCGCAGGCGTCGACCGCCCATCTCCCGCAATAGACGCGCCTGACAGCTCCCTGGCCAACCTGTCCGAACCTGGTTGGTCGGGGGGAATGGCCGTTCCGCATAGATTGATGTCGCCGATCACCGTCGACGACAAGTCCAGCAGACCCCCCCGAAGCTCGTCCGCCTCCTGCGGGCCGACCTCCTTGGGGTACCCCTTCTCCAGCCTGGTCAAGTCGACCAGGAGGTAGTGGGCGCGCACCATGCTAAGGACATGCGCGCCAGCAAACTCCCCGGCGTCCTTCACAAATTGCTGGAGCCAGTCCCACGCCCGTTGCGCCTTCTCCACTGGAGTCAACCTCGGCGCGCGGGGCTGGCTCACCGGGAGCTCGGGACTGATCAGATCCAGGACCGGGGATACTCCTTTCCAGATCTTACAACAATTGACCTTCCAGGAGTCCCGGTCCTTAATCAGCTCATCCAGGTGCTTCTTGGCGTTCACCTTGAGCACTGCAAATCAAGCAGTACGTTATTTTCGACATATCAAAAAACAAAGGGGTGACAAACGGCAGATAACGAGGCGGCGCGTATTACCAGATAACTCCCGGTCCTTCCGACCCAACTCCTCTCCCGCTCGGCGCCCGGACTCCAGCGCACCGGCAAGCTCTTGGCTGAGCTGCTCCTTCTCCTGTCGAAGGCACGCCACCTCCTCCTCCAAGTCTACGTGAATCATAACCTGGTCAGTAAAGCAAACTACACAGCTACACAAAGCTGCTCGGAGCGTGTGACTAACCTTCTCGCTGCCGGTACTGGTCGGCCAAGCGACGGGTAAGCTCGAGACGATGCTCCTCCTGGGCATTCATCTCGGCCACCTTCTCCCCAACCTCCGACCGCAGTCGGTCTACCTCCGCGGACAAGGCCTTATTCTCGGCCACAATTCCTTCGATCTGGTCGAAGCACCGTTTCCGGTACTTCGCCGTTCGCATTGCACCCTGTAAAAAGAACACATGTCGAATACGGGAACACTGCACAAAGTTATCCAAGCAGCACACAGGACCACCTACCTTAACCTCGTCCACGAGGCGTTTAGCCGCGCACTCCACCCTCGCGGCCTCTTCCGTCTCCGCAAGCTCCTCATGTCCAATAAAGTGGTCCCCGCGTTGGCGCCACACGTAGACGTGCTGGCGACTATCACGGGGACGACCCTAGACCTCCTCCACGTCGTCATCGGAGGCCTCCTGGGGCTTCTCGTTTGCTGCATTGCCTCCGGCCGCGGTCGAGGGCATCACTGGTCCCTGGTCTGGGCCAGGGGAGCCCACGGGCGAAGAAGCCCCTGCTCGGGGCGGTGTCGGCACCCTCCCTTCGGCTGGAGGAGTCGGGACTCTGCTCTCCTCCTCTGCAATAGTACTCGGGGGAGGGGTCCCTGTTGCCTCCTCACTCCTCGGCTGAGTGCTCGCCGCGGCACTCGTCGGGGCAGATTGATCCTCGGTGCCCGCCGCCGCTGCAGGTTGCCCCGTGGCCTGTGGTGCGGCGTCCTCAGCGTCGGCAACAGGAGCAGCCGTCACCTGTTCTACGGCCTGGTCGGGATTGATGTCCGACGCCACGCTACATAACAGAGCGATATTTTCAACAACAGCTCAAAAAAATCGCCAAAATACGTAAGTCGAACACTTACAGCTCCGACCGACGGTGGGTCGCGGTGAACCTCCTCCTTGCCCGGCCAGTTGGCACCTGTGCCCCCGTCTCATCAACGCGAGGCGCAGGAGGGTCGCTGGCCACTTGATCAGCAGTGGCCGGCACGCTGTCCGGACGGCTGTGAGGCCTCCAAACCAACGATGGTGCAGCCTCCTCCTCCTCGTCGTCGTCGTCAGTAATACGAACGAACCGACGACGCTTCGGCGCTCGGCTGCTCTCGGTCGGCAGCGTCGGCGCCGGCGACGGATCCGCCGCCATTGGCCTTTTCCCCGCCACTCTATCCTCGGTGGTCGGGACGGGGCGGGCCTAGTCTTCCTCACTACTGGTGTAACGAGTACACCGAACAGCGTCTTCCTCCGGCGGATCTTCTCCCGCAGGATTCTCCATTCCAGGTGCCAGTGATACATACACTGTGCACCGGTCGACATCTCCGATCTGCAAAACCAACAAAGATAAGCCAGCTACAGACGATACATGGATGCTAAAGCAAAAATATCTGTAACATACCTTTGGTGCTGGTCGCCCCAACTTGAAGGCTTGCACCCGATCACTACCACGGACGAAGCCTCCGTCCACAAAGTTGAACAGCTCGTTCAACAGCTGTTGTACCTCCGCCTTCTCCAAGACCTCAGGTCGCATCCTGGTCGGGTCCACGCTTCCGGCATACTCGTACGCCGAGTGCACCCTCTTCTGGCAGGGCATCACCCGGCGGCAAATGAAGTTGCCGACCACGCCAAGCCCGTCCAGGTGCGACCAGTCGATCAGCTGCATCAGGTCTGCTACTTGACCGGCGTACGCTGGGCGGTCGGTCCAGCTCACCCTCTTCTCGGGGATGTATCCCACATCGCAGAACGTGGAGCTGCCCGGTTCTTCCCTGATGTAGAACCACCTCCTGTACCATTCGGTCAAGGAAGTGTTCCAGGGGCAGTGCAGGTAGCGATTCTTCATCCCGTCGCGAAGGTTGAGGTATACTCCACCTGCAACCTTGGAGCCTCCAACTGTTCCCTTCTTCCTTAAACAGAAAAGATAGCGGAAGAGGTCGAAGTGCGGCTCTATGCCAACATAGGCCTCGCACAAATGGATAAAAGTTGAAAGAAGAAGGATTGAGTTAGGGTGCAGATTGCAAATCCCGATCTTATAATACAAAAGAAGACCCTGGAGAAAAGGGTGGACAGGCACCCCAAAACCCCTCTTAAAGAAATCTTCGAACACGACGATCTCACCGGCGCGGGGGTCGGGGTAGCTCTCCCCCTCCGGTGCCCTCCAGCCGCCGAGCTCCGGGCCGTGCAGAAGCCCCATATCGACGAGGTCACCAAGAGACTTGGTGGTGCTGCGGGACTTCTTCCACTCCTTGGCCATCAGTTCGGCCCTCTTCTTGGAGTCGCTCTTCGCCATTGGAGGTGAGGAAGTGGATTTGAGTTAGGAAGATGCAGGTGATTGAAGGAGGCAAGAGTGGAAGGTTTGAAGGCAATGGTAGGGTAAGCAGTATAGGCGGAACTGTCGAGCTCTTATAACCCGCAACTTCACCCCTCCCACTTCCTGCATTCTTGGGAAGTGGGCGGGCCATACGGCGGACGCGACGTTTCGGTTTTCAATGTCGACAATTAATGCGGCGGAGTTTTCGTACAAATTGATGGTTTCCTTTTCTCAAACCGTGCAAAGGGCGGCTGTACAGTTGCCAGGCGCAACTTTTCATGCATCCATCTGACATCCCGTCAGAAGGTCCCGTCACGTCAACTTTTTGTGTGGAAACATTTTCAAAACAAGCAGATAAAACTGGTAGAGAGTCAACAATCCAAAGATTGCACCGACCACCGAGCACTTGATGCTCGGGGACTGGTCGCCCAGTCTATCGATTCGGAACTTCAAAGACTGCACCGACCACCGAGCACTTGATGCTCGGGGACTGGTCGCCCAGTCTATTAACTCGGACGTGAAGGACTGCACCGACCACCGAGCATTTGATGCTCGGGGACTGGTCGCCCAGTCTATCAGCTCAGAACTTCAAAAATCACATCGACCACTGGGCGTTCGATGCTCGGGGACTGGTCGTCCAGTATAGTAACTCAGAATTCTGAGGAGCGCACTTGGTGCCTGGGGACTGGTCGTCATACTATTGTACACCCGGGGACTGGTCGATTAGTCTATTCAATTGCAGACAGACTGGTAAATTCAATTTTTTAGACCTTGCTACAAGGCTCATATATCGCCTTCCAGCAAGCTCGGGGACTACATCGGTACGATGCATCTGGCGATGCATCTCAGTTTTAAAATTTCTTTGAGGACTTTTCTTTTGACCCTGGCACTACGTGCCTACGCCACCTACTACCAGGCTCGGGGACTAAGTGGGCACACTTCACCTTGCGGTGAATATGCTTGCTTTTTTGAGGTTTATACTTTTCAGAAAAGTAAAGTGGGCACACTTCACCAGAAAAGAAATCTTTTTAAATTTAGAGCACCATGCATTCTTCGAACAACCTGCTTCTTCGATGATAATGTTGATCAACTGTCTTTTGAGTTGGTCAAAATACCGTTTGCAACTGTTTGGGCGATTTTTCTGCTTATTGAAGACGTCAAGCCTCACTGATCGAAGAAGCTCAAGACGGCGTGTTACATCACAATACATAAGGATTAGTTTCCAGATCTGTAACCCTGCCCTCCAGACTATATAAGGAGGGGCAAGGGACCCCCCTAGGATATATTCTCTCAACACAAATCAATACAATCAGACGCAGGACGTAGGTATTACGCCAACTCGGCGGCCGAACCTGGATAAAAAGCTTGCCTGTGTCTTGCGTCACCATCGAGTTCGTAGTTTGCGCACCGTCTACCGATAAACTACTACCGTGGGTATACCCCAAGGTAGACTGCCGACTAGCTTTCGTCGATAGAGGGAGAGAGAAAAAATTACTGCAGCAAGCGTCTCTCAGATAGCGAAACTTACAATAGAAAAATAAAACAAAGACGCTTAGCTCGTTCGGTACGAACAGTTTTGTGTGGCAATGAAGCCTGGGATCACGCAAGAGCCGATCCAAGCGTCGATGCTTTTCCGAGCGTCGGTGCCGTCCGTAAACGCCTGATTTAGATCAGGCTGGAGTACACGTTGGCAAAAAAGCACCCTGATGGTCAATAACTGCACATAAGCGTCGACCATTGTACAGGCCCTTAGGGGTACCCGGCCGTGGATCATGGCGGGGCACGCCCAGGCCCACAAAACCCCCCCTCCTCTGTCTTATCCCCGCTCCACTCGCGCCACGCCGCAACGCCCGACCCAGCCCACTCCGACCCCGCCAAGCCGCGGCGCCCCGGCCGCGCCCCGGCCCCAGCCGCGCCTTCCCGCCCGCGCCGGCCCGGCCCGGCCGCTCCCCGGCGCCAGCCGCTTCCCTGGCCGCCCCGCCCCTCGCCATCCGTCGTCCACGGTAATTTTTTTTAAAAAAAATTGTTAGTTAAATTGTTAGTTAGTCAGTTAAATTTTATTAGTTATTTAGTATTATGGTTATTTGTTATTTTTAATTTTGTTAGTTAAATTGTTAAGTATTATTATTTAGTTAGTTAGTTTGAAGTATTATGGTTAGTTTCTTAGTTTATTTTTTAGTTAAATTACTTAGTTATTTTGTTAGTTAAATTGTTAATCAGGGACTTATTGTTAATTAGTTAGTTAAGTAGTATTACTTAGTTAGTTAGGTAGGTATGTAGTAATTTATTTTACCATATTGGTCGGTTAGTTAATTATCGAATGTCAAATCATTTTGTAGATGGATTACGGTGTAAGAGTTTTTTACGGAGGAAGTGTTAGGAGAGAGGATTGTCAGTTTGAGGATATGTCTGAGGAATGGTTTGATGGCCCCTCTAGTTTCAGCGATCTATGTGACTGTTTGAGTTTGAAGTTTGGCGATGCTTTCACACTAAAGGGTAGGTTTGATGTTGGAAAGAATAGAGCACACTATGTGATGATGGACTTGCGCAACCAAGCTTAGTGGTCCCGATACAATAGGGTCATCCAAGGTTCGAATGTCGGCATGGCTGAGTTGGTGTTGGAAAATGTTGAGAATGAGGAGCCATCCTTCGACGACGGTGGTGTTCAAAGAGATTGTGGTGTGCAGGTCCAACAAACTATGGAGAGTATGGACTTGGATGGTAATTGGACGCAGGAGCGGGTTCATTCTCTCCAGTTGGTCATATAAGCAATGATTTTGATGTAGACGAGTTTGAACAGGAGGAGAATGAGGCGGCAGAGGATGAAATGATTGGTGATGATGTTTGTTCTGATTCTGACAAATCAGAAAATGAGGAAGGAGGTTCACCTGTCATGTGTGCATCGGTTCGTGGCATGCCCTTAGGAGTACCGCTTGAGGTACTTTATGCCATGCAGACTCAGGGCACTTTAGCCATAGGGTTTCCAGGTGATGGAGAGGAATATGAAGGATGGGGCCAGGTTAGGGAGGTGAAACCTTACGTTGCACCACCCTCTTATACTTCGGCAGAGCTTACACAGCTGAGGGAGGTTGGCTTGCCCTTTACCGGTGTTCCAAATTATATGGATGTCAGCATGTCGCATATGACAGTTTGTGACACGGGTTTACAGATATGTAAGGAATCATTGTACAACCATCAAAATTTAATACTCAGAGAGAATGCTTTTCAATACGATGTGTGAGATGAAGTTGTTCCTTTAGAACTATGCTGCCTATCATCATAGGCCTTACACGGTTCGGCATTCGGACAAAGAGGACGACTGCCGCGAGCTGCTCCAATCTCCCAACTCGCCGATCTCCACACGGTGCATATGCTGGCGGCTAAGACCGCCGGGCGCCGGCTCCATTGACGCCACGCGCCGCGTCCCCGTGGGGCTTGAGACCTTGTGAGTAAGAGCGAGCGTCGCGTGCAATCCTCGAGCTCACCGGCCGGCCCCTCCTGAGCATGATCGAGCGGCGGGCCGACGTGTCGTCGTCGGTCCCGAGCGTCGTCGTTCGCGCGCGCGTTGGCGTTGAGCGACGACCGCCGGCCCGCCATCACCGGCCGGGTCTACTGGCCTCTCGTGCGCCTCTCGTCGTCCCTCCCAGCTCAAGGCGCGAGCTGAGGCTTCGAATCAAGTTGCGACAGGCGACAGCTCGCATGGCCGGCGACTCGATCGCATGCAGTGCTGCGCCTATCGATCGTCCATCCGCATATCTCGTCTCGGTAATAAATTTGAGCCGGTAATACGTTTCTCCACATGCAAGGTGACTGGGCGAGCATTTCTGCGTCCAGAAGTCAGGTGGTACCGGCCGGGCGTTGTACTACGCGGCGAACTTCGTCGCTTGCAAGCCATTCATTCGGCCGCCGGCCCGGACGACGGGTCCTGCACTGCACTGCTGGTGCACCTGCAGCTGCAGCCCAGACATTTTGTACCCCGCGGGGCATTGAATTTGTCGGTCGGGCGCACGCCGCACGCCGCACGGTGCCCACCCCAGCCCGGACTCCCGCGCGCGTCATCGCGCTCGTCGTGCACGCATGATTATTTGTCACAGGAGCGGCGGTGGCCCGGCCGGCTTCCTTTTGCGTTTCATGATCGCGGTTATGTACCGTGGTCCACCTACAAGGCTACAAGCTAGCTAGCTAGCTAGAGATCGAGAGTGAATCCTGAACGTTCTTCTAGGAGTGGAGTATAGTTGCTTATGGCTGTCAAGATCATGATCGAGGCAGCCCGCAGCCATGCATCATGCATATATAGTACGTTCTCATCATATCATCAATCAATTAATACTACACCGAAGAGATATAACCGGCAATTTTTCTTTCATATATGTAATGTTAGTAGTCAAATTTACTGTCGGGTTGATGTAAGGTTCATGCCCTAGGCGCGAGAAATCCGCAGTCTCTTATTGCGGGTTTTGCGGGTTATGGCATGGTTGGTTCCTGAGCTTATTTGGTTTGTACTCTAATTTAGCAATCCTAATTCATCATGCCTATAAAGAAAATCGTTTAGGACAGAGACATGATCTCCAAAGCCTAACTTTGACTTTGTGTTTTTATAAAAAAATATTTATCAAAAAGTATTATATGTATATTTTTATGAAAGTATTTTTCAAGACAAATCTATTTATATGGTTTTTATATTTTAAACTTAACAACTTAAAAATTATTCATGATTTATATTTTCAATGTTTGACCCAAATCTTTTCAAAACGACTTTCTTTATAGGTATGGAGAGAGTATATGGATTAGGGTGGATTACTACAGCCAAACAAGACGTTAGGTGGGAGAGGGCCGAGAGGCAAAATGATGGAATAGATTGACTAGAACCTACAGAACAGTTTTTTTTTTGTTCTAGTTATATTTGCAAGTGTGGTGTGTGTAGTTTGGGTTTTATACTTCAGCAGATATATTTTTTTTGACGGATTAGCATGGACGGTGTGGGACATTTTCGTTCTGTGTGCCAATGCCCTGAGCGAACGAGGCAATGAACAAGATGATGAGCATATTACTGAGCCAGCACTACCGGAAAACCGGACGTTGCCGTGTGCCTGTAGGTTTGCCGTGCGCAATCCGTAGGCACACGGCAAAGAGCAGATTTGTCGTGCGCCCCCCAGACCAGCACACAGCAAAGCATAAACACTCGGCGTTTACGTCCTGCGCCGTGAGCTAAATAGAAGAGCTCACGGTGAAGTCAATCCATTTGCCGTGTGCCGAGAAAAAACGCACGACGAAAATAAAACACACGTTGAATGCAATCTTTGCCGTGTGCCAGAATGGGGCTCATGGCAAAATTCTGACGCCGTCGGCCACCGTTGGCTGCCGGCAACTCTTTGCCGTGTGCCGTGAACTCTTTGCCGTGCATTTCACCGTCAGTTACTGTGCCGTGCACTCTTTGTTGTGTGCAGCGCACGGCAAATGCTTTGCCGTGTGCTTTGAGCATTTTGCCGTGTGCCTGAGGCACACGGCAAAGCTCCTGAGTCTAGTAGTGCAGGTTTTACCGCCCATAGCAAGTGCAATGGAAGAGGGAGCCACTGAGGACAAACACAAAGACGAAGGCAGACCTATGATGAGACATCTATAGGTTGTCTTTAGTCATCAAAACAAAGAGAGCACGTAGTGTTAAGACCACACCTGTGCAGGCTTTTGTTGGCGGCATTATTGCCAAGTGCTTATGAATATATTTTTGGCTTTTTTTTTAGATACGTAACTTTTACTATCTAGATATATACATATAGTAATAAAAGTAATGTATTCAGAAAAAAGTCGAAACGTTCTATAATACTCCCTCCGTCTCCAAATACTGCTATTTCTAGCAGATTTCAGACAGATTAGTATAGCAAACAAAAGACTATTCTATCCTCAATTAATTTAGGTTCCACCATTTAATCATGCACGTTAAGCCATGGTTCTCTGGTTCTAACGAGCTGCATTTAATGCCAACTAAACAGACTCAAACAATTACTATACGCCAAAGTACTACTCCCTAGAAGAAATTAAATGGACTGGTGGACAACAAAAGTTACGACGAGAATTAAATGGGCTGGTGGACTGAGTATGCTAGTAGAAATAGCAGTATTTGTGGACAAAATTTTATCCTAGAAATAGCAGTATTTAGGGACGGAGGGAGTATAATTTAGAATTGAGCGAACAATGAAGAAGTATAGTTTTTTGAAGGATGTCGAGTATATATTAGACTGAAAAGAATCCAAAACTGATTGAGACTTATGTTAGGCCAGTCTCAATGACCCATTTCAATGCACTGTTTCCAAAACAAATCTGCTGACAGAGCATCAATGAAACGAACATTGAAACAACCTCCACAATGCATGAGTTTCACCTTGATGTTTCCTAGGCTGGGCAAAGCATTTAATTACTGCAAAATGATTGGATCACATGCAAGATGGTGAAACGATTTAGTCCTCAGTGGGGATTTCATCCTGTTTCACCGCATGGGAAACAACACCACCGGAGTTTCACCATGGTGAAACTACTTCATTCTCTCTCATCTTCGTTTCATGCAAAAAGTGCAGTTTTGCTGACATGGCGCTCTAATAAATGTGCATGACATCCTGGTGAAACCTCCACATAGACTGGCCTTAGAGGACACTCTACTAATTAGTAACTGTCGTGAGAATTACTGGTCTCAGCCTCTCAGGGCTTCATATATCAGAATGCGCCTACCTCGTCTTCCCTGGTCTCCGACGGACACCTGTACCGATACGATCGATCATATCGGTGTACGTGGGCGTGAGCGGCGTCGCATGCATCCGGTCGTTGTTCATCGAGGGGACGGTTGATCTCGCTCCAATGGCCATGCGCATTAACGAGCTAGCGTCAAGTCGTTGTACCAGTTCCTATAGTATACCTAGCCGAAGTGTAGCTAGGGCGGACCGGCGGCACGTACGCACCGATGCATATAGTACGGTGGCCCGGCCGGCCTGTACACTGTGACGACAGTGGGTCGCATATGCCGGTGCCGCCCGCCCTGATGCATGCATGCATGCATGCACGCATCTATCTGTCGACCCACCCCATCGATCGACCCGACGCCGACGGATCGGATCGGATCGGATCGGAGGACGGCGTTTTTCAGCGCCGCGTGCACTCGCAGTTCATCTTCGAATTCACCGGCCCAGACAGGGCCGGTCCCGCTCCCGCCCGGCCCGTGGCCGGCCGGCGTACGCCTTCGTCGCAGGAAAAATGAGCCAGTAGTGAGAGTAATAAATGGCCGCAAGGATCCGACGAGCTCACGGCCGCCAGCGGCCGTCCTGCAGTAGGAGTAGCTAGCTCCCGATCGATCCGAGTGCGACGACGTGAGCGCGCGCGGCCGAGATTGAGGACTTGTTTAGATCCAAAATTTTTTTGGATTTTGATACTATAGCAATTTCGTTTTTATTTGATAAACTTTGTCCAATCATGGAGTAACCAGGCTTAAAAGATTCGTCTCGTGATTTATAGGCAAACTGTGCAATTAGTTATCTTTTTAATCTATATTTAATATTCCATGTATGTACCACAAGATTCGATGAGATGGAAAATCTTGTAAGTTTTAGATTTTTAGTTGCATCTAAACCAGGCTTGACGGGGCGGGCGCGGGGGCCGGTCGCTGTGCATGCAGAGGCGGAGCTCCCCATGCGGCACAGTGGGGCAGCTGCCCCATGAGGAGACCCAACAATCCTGATATGCTGTTATGATTCAATCTCATTTATTGTACAACGTTTTCTAAAAAAATATTATACAACGTGGCCATAGATAAGACACAAAATGCACAATTGAGCAATATATGTATTATATATCTTAGTTATTATATACTTATGCACTGCTTTTAAATATATTTAGCACATATATCATACACTAACTCATTTGTTCTTAAATTGGTATCTTGGTTCTGTTAGCTCTTTTCTACAAACTGCTACCTTTGAATGGGAAAGTACTACATTTAATATTTATATTTGCTATTTATTAGCCATTTAGAATTTTATTTTTTTTGAACTCGACAAATGTGTTATGTGTGTACATAATATTTTATACTACCAGTTATATTCATCGCTTTTATCCGCACCACCTATAGTTTCAAGCGAGCTCCGCCACTGTGTGCATGCATGCGTGGACGTACCCATCACCATCAGGCGGCCAGCGGCCTGCAGCAGGTAGATAGCGTACAGGATCGGAGCATAGCTAGCTAGCAATGCATGGTTAAGCGAGTGTTCGGTTGTTTCAAGACACGTACTACGTCTCCATGGACGAAGCTAGCGGTAGGGTTAGGGGGCTCTAGCCCCTCTACCACTGTTGATTCAGTGGAGCTCCTAGTGTTTTTATTTCTAATTTTAGACACAAATTTATAAGGTAGGGTGGGCTGAGACTTTATTTTTAGATATATTTTATAAATTAATATAAGATTACTTTAAGCTAATATATATTTTTTCTATTGTGAGCGGTTATAGTAAAGTTAAGTCGATGTAGCAATTTTGTTTAGCCCCTCCTACAATTTTTTCTGGCTTCGTCCATGTACGTCTCATCTCATACGCCGGCTAGGGCTAGCTCGATCTCGCGTCCGTTGCATGCAGCATTGATCGGGGTTTTGACCCATGCATATGCATATATACTAGCTAGCTAGTACTAAACCATGCATGCATGCATGGTTAGCTCAGGAACACGGCATGCTTTGGCTTGTATACTGTGATTCCAAAAAGCAAAAGAGAGCACGGCTACGGTATATATGTGTGAAGTCTGTTTTCCAAAAACATTTATAAAAAACATAAGGTTAATTAGACTGCAAATATGATCAAGGCATGCACACTACTGGGATATTGATTATAACGGGTCGTCCATAGATCTATCACTTTCATATTGAAGGGTACGTTGTCGACATATATAGGGGTGCAAATAAGTGATGATTAGGTGCGCACCTCTAAACCTCTTTAGTTCAAATATTTATACTATTTCTCTAAAAAATTAAAAAATAGTATAAATATTTGAACTAAAGAGGTTTCGAGGTGCACCTAAAAGTTACCCCTTTGCACCCCTAGACATATACATACATACGTAGTATGTAACTCTACACGCATTTTTCTTCAGGAGAGAGCTAGGCAAGCCTGCTTATTACATCGATCATGATCCTAAAAGGAGTAAAACGTCGTCCTCACACTTAAGGCCTCCTTGGACCCCTTTATTTTGACAATAGTCAACAAGCAACATGGCTCCAACTTACACTCTTTCCTCATTGTTGGGTTAATTTTTGCATAGTAGTGGGGCGCTAGAAGGAATTAATTGAAGATCTTGAAATCTTGCGCTATTGTGGTATTAATCCCTAACCGCTATTGACCAGAAGAGAACACAACAAAGACCAACATGGTGTACGGCTCATGGTACTGTTTGTCTTTTCATGTCTCAATCTAGTATATATGTATACTCATCAGCCCATACATGCATGCTCTAGCTTGTGGGCCGGCGCCCCTATTAGCTAATTTATGAGTGTGAGTACAACTGCTGGCTAATCTAATTATCATCTCAAGGCTTAATTTAGAATTACTTCCGCCCATAAGACGCTATACATGCATGCTATGAGGATGCTTCCAGAAGTGCAGGTTAGTAAAATTACATAGGAGAGAGAGTAGCTTAGGAATTAGCTAGCTCTCAGCAAGACACTCAATGCATTGTGATGTTTGGAGAGATAGCTCTCCTAATTGTATTAGCGATCTAGTTCCTGACTGAAACAGGATTGTGATATTACTACTTTTGATCAACAATGAATGCACTCTTTCTCGCACAAAACAAAATGTATTACTTCTAGCCTCCGATCCTGTCCTCACAAATATGAAGCCAATTAGGTTTGTCACATATATCAAACATTTTAGTTAGCTTTGATCATCGGTATCTAAATTTAGATTGGCAATACAAAATTGGTGTTGTTGGTTCATCACGAAAAAAAAAACCTGGATAACATATAATATAATTATTTGTATTCAAGGTAATATATTTCTATAGACATTACTAGTTGAGTTATCACACTAAAAAACATGTCAATATCCCAATGCAAAGACATATAATTGTGATTAGAGAATAAGTAAAATGTATTTTACCGTTGTAATTCTAGGAAGTTACTCCATAACGAAAAAATCGACAAGTAACGCATCCAGTGTATATTTGCTCAGAATCAAAACATGGTCTTCACATGTCAGTAGGAAATGAGTAGCCACACTAGTGGGCTGCACCGTACCTCATGGTTCATGGGTCAATAGGGTAGTTATCACTAAATCTATATTTGTAGATGGAGCTTTAATCACATATTTTCCACGATGGAAGTAAATGTGCTCATAGGACTGGTCAATCGCCAACGGCCCCCATCGCCTTCGTTGCGGAGTACATCATCGAGCATCGACCTCTAGAGGTTATGTCGGCTTAGAAGACCCATCATGCTTTTATAGTATTGGTGATCTTTCCGGTTACGCCATCGCATCTCTCTGTCTAAAGGAAGTTGATCGAGTACACACACAGTGATGAGACCCATAAATGGGATTTTTGTTGTGTTCTTGGGTGCATGGACCTTTTATCAAACGATTTCATATTCAATAGCCATTCATGTATATGTCTATAATATTCCATTTTTCTCATCCTTTTGTAATTTGGTATATGCGATCGGCTTTGTTGGATAAGCAAATTCAGCCTCGTCCCAAATGGCATAATTGACCTAGTTAATTTCTGAAACGCTAGGCATTTTTTCCATAATGTAAAAAACATCCATGGCGGTTCCAATTCTGCCTATCAGAAGAATTTTAACCCCTGCATGCATGCATGCGATCGACGAGGCTCAAAGAAATGGTCACCGGCCGGCTGCCAAGAATAAAGCGCCAAACTTTTAACTCGTGCAGAGCCAGATGCGCGCCATGCGCTGTTGGTCCGCATATCCCCTTCGTAGGACGGATAGCTAGGGTTCGTGCCCGCCCGTGTTTAGAGAAGGAGATGCATACTGTGGCGTCCGCGTGGTACATTTTGCACGGCACCAATTCCGGGAAGAAGCCCGTGTGGTCTCGTGCGTGTCTCGCCCGGTACCATCTCTGGTCACTTCGGGATTCAATGCCGCAATGATGAGGGACATGGACTTTGCTGGCCCGTGTAGGTGTAGCTGAGATCTAGTAGTACGTACGTACGTACGGTAAAAGCTAACCTCTTGCTTTGCTGGTACTGCTGGGCCTTGTTTAGTTCATCCTGGAAACCAAAAAGTTTTCAAGATTTTCCGTCACATCGAATCTTGTGGCACATGCATGAAACATTAAATATAGACGAAAATAAAAACTAATTACACAGTTTAGCTGGAAATCACGAGACGAATCTTTTGATCCTAATTAGTCTATAATTGGATAATATTTGTCACAAACAAACGAAAGTGCTACAGTTCCGAAAAGTTTTCACTTTTCGGAACTAAACAAGGCCCTGTTTATTTTCACTGCTCAGCAAAAAATGAATGAAGAGAAATATGCTAGGCACGGTCTAACAGAGCACAAGCCTGTATGGCCCCCATGTTACCGGGCCGTGTCTCCGTAGGCTATCGTGCCTGACTGAAGGCTCAGACACAGTACGTGGGCCCTTTTTTAGGCCGGACTGGCCCAAAAAGGACGAGGTCTATTAGTCTTTCGGGCCGATCTATAGCCCGCTATATAAAAAATACCAAATTTAATACAGAATTTAACAATACATAAGTATATCTCACATTGAAGTTACAGACATTGATACTTCACAATTCACATAACACAATATACTCACAGATCATATTTCACATGTCAAAAGTCATAAGTTTCACAAGTCACATAACTTGATACTTCAAGTTTCACAAGTTTTCTGATACCGGGCCGATACCCGTGTCATGCCAGTTGTTAAAAGCGGGTCGGGCCGTGCCGCCCGACGGACCGAGGGGTCGGCCCAAGCACGGCCCGCTACGTGCTTCGGGCCGGCACGGGCACGGTTAGGATCGGATCGTGCCATGCTCGGGCCGAGCCAAATCATAGTGCTTTGGGTCGTGCCTTTAGTCCACGCGCATGCTCAACTTTAGGCGAGAGGAGGGTGTAAGAGGGGTCTGTCGTCAGTCGACCGATCGGCAAAGATAGAGGAACGGCGGGCTTCGCAGCATGCGCGCACGCCGGCCGCGCGCCATAGACCTAAAACGTGAGCGCGCCGTGCGGCGGTGGCGGCGGCCTGAGACACGGTCAGTGGCGAGGCCGGCGCTGCCCAGTACGTGGTGTCTCGCTCGGCAGCGGGCCGGCGTGAGGAGCCCGCGCGCAGCTGTACGTGTGGCACACCGCATGTGGCGCCCTAGAGCGTCCCTCTCCTGCAGCATGGTAAGCTAGTTTGGGTGCGTGCCACGTCTGCTGTAGATAGGCCGGCAAAGCTGCAGCGTGTTTACTGCCGCGCTTCATCTCCGATCGTGAGATCGACTTGCGCCGGACTGCCAGACGCACACTGGTCTTCGTTTAGATGAAAAAGTTTTTAGATTTTGACACTGTAGTATTTTCGTTTTTATTTGACAAACATTATTGTTTAATTATGAAGTAACTAGATTTAAAAGATTCGTCTCGTGATTTACAGTGCAATTAGTTATTCTTTTTATCTATATTTAATACTTCATATACCGCGAGATTCGATGGGACAAACCTGAGAGCCACTACTACGTCGTTAATTGGAGGGGCCTGGCGACAGTACTGCGTGCTGTGAGACAGCAAAGGGGGCGGGGGGCGAGCGTACGTACGGGCATGGCCGTATGCATGGGGGTGGGGGACAAAACGAAGGAGATGACTGCTGCTGCGTGCAGTGCTTGCTACTACGAGTCTGCCCCTCCGATCCTCTCTCTCTCTCTCCGCTGCCCATACTTTTTCATGTGTTCTGAACTTCTGAGACGATGCTATAGCAGTTCTCTCGATCGTGCGTGTGCGCTTGGGAGCGAGCGAGACAGAGGCCAGAATGAATAATAAACCAATGAATACCATACTGGGATAGATGGGTGCATCATTGGCAATGGCAGCATGGTGCTGTCCCATCGATCACAGAGCCTTTTCAATAGTCGTCAGTCTCGTCTTGCCCGGCCCGGCCCGGCCCCCGTGTACTTGTTTGTTCGTCTTCCTTCTATTGGACATGTACCCGCTGTCCTCTTCCGGCCACGGATCTCTGTCTCCGAGGTGCTCCTGTGTCCGGTCAGCTGATGACATGCATGCTGTGCGATATCATGTCACACCTCGATCGGATGCCGATCAGATGATGACGATGAGGAGGCAGCAGCAATGAGCACGATCGATCCCCACCGCGCGCGCTATAATATAATGCAAACAGAGAGCTGCATGGATTGGGCACGCATTGTGTCGTCCTCGGTGCGCGACGTCGTGCATCAAATCGAACCAACGCACATGCTGCATGTACGTCGACCAATCAGACGTAGGATATATATATACACCAGTCTATCATCACACTAGTAGTAAATTAAGCAACGAAACAAATCAGATCGAACACGGTTACGATCAGTCAGGCGCTTGTTTCCAACACGTACTACTTCCCGTTCGCTTGTGCCGTATTTTTTCTGCCAGTCAACGGTGTTTTTCTCTCGTAAATCAACAAATAGTATTTTCAGTCTTTCAGATCAGCGAACAACCTCACGTTGCAATGCAAATGATAGCCGCCCTCCCAATCTCCCAGAGAAAGCATGCATGCGGTCGGTCGGTGTGGAGATGCAACGTGCCATGTGCCAGCGTTCGTCGCACTGACACTACCTGGACATGAACAAGCGTACCTCCGAGCCAGAGCCATCGCCATCGCCATCGCCATCGGAGCTAGCTAGGGCCACGCACGTACGGCGGCCGCACCGGCACCGGCACCGCACGTACCAGGCCAGGCGCATGCTGCTCTGCCGGCAATGCATGCCTGGCCTGGCTCATCGACCACAACATACATCAAATGGCCGCCGGCCGAGACTGCCTGTGCGCCCTGCGGCCAGGCCACCGTGTGCCCGCCTGCCTGCCTCGCGGTTCGATGAACAAGAAATCGGCCGGGGTACAAATGGGCCACAAGCAGAGCGAAGTTGGGCCATCAGCGTGGGCCGCCGCCCTGTTTAGGTCTATCTTATTGTGAACAATCAACCCAGCAAACTCCAGAGAGGGTGGTAACTGAAATGCAGAACTACGTGATGATTATATGTAACGTACTACAGTATACACAAAACTGAAAACGTGGCTCGGCCGCGAGAATTTGGTCGCACAATCGAGTTGAGCTTCCAGTCAGTCGCAGGCATGCATGAAGGCAAACTAGATGCAAATTCTATAATTCCATCTCGGGTTGGATGATGAAAAAGCAGCGAAGGCTTATCAGAACTAAAGCACTGCAGCTGTACTGAAGGCTAGTTTGCCTTCAGCGCACGTCACAAGCAATTAACAAACACAAACACAAGATTAAAAAAATGATGAGAGTGTTGTACTCCCTCCGTCCACGAAAGAGTCAATTTCTAGACTTGTCATAAGTCAAACTTTTTAAACTTTGACCAAAGTTCTAGAAAAAAATGCTAAGATTTATAGTATCAAATTAGTATTATTAGATTCATCGTAGAATATATTTTCATATAATGTGTATTTTATATTATAGATGTTGTTACTCTTTTCTATAAAGTTAGTCAAACTTTAAAAAGTTTGACTGGCACGGATCCTAGGAATTGATTCTTTCGGGGACGGAGGGAGTAGCTATTATCTCTGAGGTTTGGTTGCTTGTTGCCTACCTCCTCGTTGTGGCGAATCCTCATCAAGTGATAATTAACGCACTAACTATTATGATAAGCTTAACCCATAACTTGAGCGCCGCAAGAATTAATCACGTGGTGCACTACATCTTTTTTTTTGGGGGGGGGGGGGAGTGGTGCACTACTCCATCTAGCCACCACAAGCGTTTTAAGGCCTTGTTTGGATTGAAAGAAGCGCATAAGAAACGTACAGGGAACTCACCAGAGGAATAGTCTTCTCTCTCATCGTTTGGAACAAGGGAAGCAGCAGCAAAGTTCCCAAAGGAACGGCAACTGCACCTATATATACTTTTTGGAGGAACCAGAAAATGAGCTAGGTCTGAGCTCATTGGAAACTTCCCTACGTCCGTTGGATGCCTCTCTTTACGTTAAAAACACCACTTTTCATCCTCTTCCTATACGTTTTCTATTCCTCTATTTTGCAATCTCATTCCTATTCATTTCTTTGTTTTATAATCCTCTATTCCAAATAGGCGCGTTTCTTATTACTATAGTTGCTCATTCCTATTCTTTTTCTCTGTTTTTATATATTCCTTTGTTTATACAATCTCATTTCTTTCACTATAGTTGCTCTTTTTTTTTTGAGAAGATACTGTAGTTGCTCTTGTCTCAGGGGCAGTACTTTAGAGCCCGTTTACACATGTCCAGCCCAGCTATCTTTTTCTCTTTTTAGGGGAGCCCAGCCCATCTATCTGAAAACGGCCGTGTCTCAGGGCTTAGTAGCCCAGCTGCCCGAGACGCCCTCCCACAGCTGTTTCCTTCTCCGTCAGCCGCGCCGCCGCCCGCCCGCCCGCCCGCCTCCCCCTCTGCCAGCCGCCGCGATGGAGGCGCTCCACGAGGAGATGCCCTTCGACCTCGACTTCCACCCGTCCTCACCCCTCGTCGTCACCTCCCTCATCACCGGCGATCTCTGCCTGTACGCCCTCCCAACCGCGCGCACACTAAACCCTATCCCTCCCCCCAAGTTTCCCGTTCCAGTTTGCTTGTTCTTATTACCGCCACAGACTAACCGCTTCCAATCTCGTTGGTTTCACAGGTTCCGCTACGGCCCGGAGTCTCCGCCTGAGAGGTACTCACGGAAGCTCTGTTGCTGCTCCTGCCTGCTCTGTTAATTTCACACTTCGAATTCTGCCTTGCGGTGCTCGGCGCTGTGTTGCTTTGCTTATAGCATCAGTTAGTCATACGCTTTCTAATAAAGATGGGCTGGGCCTTTGTGATCTAAAATAGCATCAGTTAGTGTTTCTTGGTGGTGTGCCCACAGTTCTCTTCTATAACTATATACTCTCTATCTGCTGACTTGAATTGAATTGCAAAGATAGAAATATCATGTGTTTAGTGCATTCCGTGATTCTGGAGTCTTTCATTGAGGTTGTGCACTTGTGCTTTGGCAGTTCGAAGGTTGATTTCATGCCTTTGAGATTGATATTCACTTCGTTTTCCTTTGATACTAAGGTTATTTTCGGTAAAAGCTCACAAGGAGTCATGCAGAGCTGTTCGTTTTGTGGACTCAGGAAAAGGTAATGCCTTATTGCCTTTTGTTATCGAATTCTGTTATTATACCTGCCAACCTGTGTACCCACTTGCGCTGCATTTTATGGATCATTCTGATCTTTGTTTCGTACTCTATTATGCATTCAAACACGGTACTACAAATTAGCAGCTTTAAGCTGGCAATGACAATCTGGAACTAATTGGGAGGGGAGCACACCTTGATACATCCTGTTGCATGCCTTATGTCTTCTAACCATATCCTGATGGTTTTCTTGATGTTGTGGTTTGGTTCAGTGATTTTGTCAGGGTCAGCTGATTGCTCAGTTCTTGCCTCTGATGTAGAATCAGGCAAGGCCATTGCCCGCTTGGAGGATGCACATGAGTGAGTTTTGTTAGTTTTCAGTGCTAGTATTTATTTTGTTTGCGGAACTAAACATTGGTCCATTTGTAACTTGATTTTAGGAATGCCATAAACCGCCTTGTCTGTCTTACTGAATCTACGATTGCCACAGGTGACGACGAGGGCTGCATTAAGGTATGAAGCAGTAAGTCTGCTGGCCTAAGATGTTAGGTGCTAAAAATACAGTTCACTTTCATCATTTTGTTTCCAGTACCTTCCGTCCTTCACATATCGGGTCATACGAAAATAAGCATTAACAAGGTTATTTATATTACAATGCTTGTGCCAAGCATTACCGAAATCGCTGTTACAAAAATGTTCACTTATGTCTGTTTTTGGACTTATGTGACGTTTATGAGATGACTCCTTTTGCAGAAAGTGTTTTTTATATGCAATTATCTTCTATTAGATGTATAACGTAGTTTTTGATTTAGTTATCCTTGTTCTTTTAATTTTAGGTATGGGATACCCGGGAACGATCTTGCTGCAACAGTTTTGAAGTCCATGATGATTACATTTCAGATATGACCTATGTGGCTGACTCGAATCAGATACTGGCCACAAGGTACAACTAGATTCCTTGCAGTTGAGATGTATCAAACACAACTGAAATATTGTTTGCATGGCAAAAAACTAGAGATTATCAACAACCCTCTTATTTTATTTCCCAATTTTTTATCATGAGAAGCAGGCACAAATATTCCTGTTATTAGTTTTGCACTTAACTACTACTTCATGTGATTTTTTTAATACCAGCTAACAAAAGACATTCTATAGTCACTGAAGGTGTATTCCCTCCATCCACGTATAGTAGGCGTAACTGTTTTTTTATTTTGTCCTCAAATACAAGGTGGCTCTGCACATGGCTGCATGCCGCATTTATGCTGGGACCCTTGGGCTCTGGCGCATGCAACTGCCCATTGGCCGACACGTTTTTTTTTTTTTGAAAACGCAGGAGATGAAAATAGGGGGGGGGGGGGGGTCCCCAACAGGATCCTCACTCATACGGGGACCAGATATAAGTGAGGCGATTACACATACACAATGTTTAAACACATAGTGAACAAGAACACGACCTTAGCTAAATGGACCTATTCAACCAGAGTCAAACCTAGCCCTTCAAGCTTCTTAACCCCAGCCAAGCACCAGAGGCTGTGCTCATTTCCAAATCCTGTTAATAGAAGGGGAAGCCCCCTCAAAAACACATGCATTCCCTTCCAAATAACCCAGGCCACGGAAGTCCACAGAGGGGGAAATTTGCATGCACGTGCAAGCTGTGTGCTCTGCTTAACGGCACGTGACAAAGAAGCATGGGCTGCAGTTATTGGAAGGCGAAACCAAAGGGAGTCTCCTAGAAACACACAATAATTAACTAGTTCCTTGGTTTTTGTGTTTTCTGAGTTGCGCCTACTATACATGGACGGACGGAGTATTTATTTGCAAACTATTTGCCTGTCAAATTTATCAAGTCTATTCTGTGCATGACACCACATTGTAACTAAGGGTTATACTTCTTTGTTCCTTGTAGTGGGGATGGAACTTTGTCTGTGAACAACCTCCGAAGGAATAAAGTGAGTTGCCCTTGGAGTACATAGACTCTTGCTTCTAATGTGTTGAATTTTGTGTTTTAGGACTTCTTATCAACGGCTATCATTTACTGATGAATTATTGTAAGTTTTGTAATCTCGTAACTGTTTCTGATTTAAATACCAGGTAAGGTCACGATCTGAATTTTCAGAAGATGAGTTGCTATCCTTGGTGGTAATGAAGGTACCTATTTTTGGCAAACAGTTTTGCTGAGCATCATTTCTGTCCTGTTGTCATGATAATTGAATTTTAACTTATTCTTTGTGACTCTCAGAATGGTAAAAAGGTTGTTTGTGGAACTCCAAGTGGAGCGCTCTTATTATATTCATGGGGATACTTTAAGGATTGCAGGTAACCATATTTTTATCACACAACACTAACTGCTGAAATAAAACAGCACAAATATAAAACTTCATTAATGAAACTTGTTTTTTTTGTCTAATGCTATTTGTATAGTACACCCTCTGTTCTAAATTATAGTTTAATTTGGCTTTGTCCTTAGTCAAACTTCTCTAAGTTTCATCAAATTTTTTAGAAAAATATAGTAACATATACACGATAAATGCATTATCAAAACATATTTCATGAATAAGTTAATGAAATGAAACAAATTTAATGTTGTAGATATTGGTGTTTTTTTCTATAAACTTGATCAAAGTTAAAGATTTTTTACTTAGGACATACTAAAGTGACATATAATTTGGAACCGAGGGAACCCCATCATTCCATCAACGTAGTTCTCTGGATGCGGCGTTCCCTAAATTTTGATGCTTATAAACATTGCTTGTATGTCTCCTACAATGTTTCATTGGTAGGAGCTCCTTAGAAGGATCTTGACATCTAATATTCATAGCTTCCTAAACATGCCACTATGAGATGTTGCCAGTCTGCTCCCTTCAGTTTCTGTGGTTTAGACCCAATTAATTCTGCAAGTGATGTGGTCTAAAGTTGTTCACTGACATGTCTTTTTGTGGTTAGTGACCGCTTTCTCGGACACACGCAATCTGTGGATACAATGCTGAAGGTTTGTGGGACCCTAACCTTATTGTGATAGCTGTCATTTTTGCCCTATTTGTGTATTCATTTTTATTATTGTGTTCTAGCTGGATGAAGAAACTTTGGTTTCTGGTTCATCAGATGGTGTGATCAGGTTTGGAATTCACCACTGTTGCTTTGAGTTAACTTCTCACTTCTCAGGCAATTTGCAATTTCCTGTTAGTCTGATGGACTGCTGTTCTGACATGAAATCCTTGTTCTCTGTGTAGATTAGTGGGCATCTTACCTAATAGGATAATACAGCCACTTGCTGAACATTCAGAATATCCCATTGAGGGTCTTGGTATGTGTGTCCATTTGATTGTAAGATTTAGTCGGAAAAACAGCATATTCTCATTTCTTATTTATGCTATGCAGCTTTCTCAAATGATAAGAAATATCTCGGCAGCATCTCACATGATAAAATGCTGAAGGTGACAATTTTTCTCATTCTCGTTTTGGTGTGCCCATATGTTCGTCTGACTTGACATTTTTTTCCGTTGTATGCAGCTCTGGGACTTGGAAGAACTCTTGAATGGCTCACAGGTAGTCAATGGTGATGAACCTGCTGAAGCTGGTAGTGATGATAGCGATGATGATAGCGATGATAATGCGATGGATGTAGACATGGCGGCAACCTCTTCTAAAGGTGAGATTTTATATCGAACTATGCTGTGTGCCATTAGCATGATAATCCTGCTTTCTGGGTTCGCATTTCTTCTCTGAAAGCTGTTCCTTGTTTCTCTCTGGGGGGTTTTCAGGGTCAAGGAGTAAAAAGGCAGGTAAAGGAAAGTCAAGTAGGCCGGCGTCGGATTTCTTTGCAGATTTATAGATGTCAAGTTCCCAAGTGAGAAGCTGTGTACTCTCTTTTTTTTTTGTTGCTGTACGGGAGTGTGAGTGGGCAACTTTGACCGCCGGTGCAAGGCATGCCGAATGTTGTTTTTTAAGTATATTGGCTGATGGAATATTAGAGGTAGAAGCCTTAAGTGTTGACCCAAACTGTTACCGAGTTTACTTATGTTGAGAATTGACCTATGCATGGATTGCTATGTCTGTTTTACCGTTCCTAATTATAAGAAAGAATTAGAAAGAGGCGTGTAGAACTTGTAGATAATCTTGTCTCCTTTGTCTAATCCTCCTCATCAACAGCAACATATAAGAACACACATGAGACAAGCATGAGTGTGTCTGGGAGTTATCTCTTCATTTATCCACATTGATGGTTAAAGTTTCTTTCTTCTCGCTCTTTTTTACATCCTAAACTAGAAACTACATTCATGACCTCCATGTCTCATGTGATTCATACTCGTGACCCGTGTCCAGCGGTGATCTATACATGAGTCTGATTGAGAGTCATGATTGATACACGAGTCCAATTTCAACATGTATTAGGTTGTATCCTTTGCATTCCATAATGATATAAAATTTGATTCATACACATATTGGGTTACGTTGCAACACACGAGCATGTTTGCTAGTGGTAAATAATATATCCCCTGTTTATTTGAGCTTATCAGCCGAATTTACCTATTATTCAGCTGTTTTTCTCTCATAACAAATCAACAAACAATATTTTCTGCCATGACTTTGAGTTAAGCGAACAGGAGCTAGTAATACACAACCACAGGGACATGTACACATACTTAATTAACTAGACAAGGAGATATGGGATACAATTGGTGTTCAGAGTTTCTGATGCTGGAAATAAGCTGTTTCAGTTCTGACTATAACACAGTCGATGATTTTTATCCAAACAAAAGTCGGATTTGTATTAGAACAGGGTCATGAGATCCTACAGATGGCACCCAAACCCATTTGAGATTATCCCTTGCTTCTACTAAACCCTCTTCTTTTGTTGTATTCAGTTGGGAAAAAATATAGGCCCTTGGGGATTAAATCCCTTGCTTCTCCTAAACCCTCTTTTGTTGTGTTCGGTTGAGAGGGAAATAATACAGGGATTGCTGCTCAGCCCTAGTTGCCCTGGGCTTTGATGCTTTTACGTTTCTATACAGAAGTACAGCCATGTCAGGCGAAAATTATCAGTTCTTGGAAGCTAGACTTGTTCACTTCTAGAAATATGCGCTCAGGTCTGCTAACACGACAATATATTTGATGACTAACAAAAACAAGAGTAAGTGATGTGATACGCCGCTCTTTGGCCAAGAGAATTCTCTAAGCTGCAACAACTTGCCCTTCAAGCCCTTCTTCCTTTGAAGACTAGAGATTCTTATCAAGCTCCTCTCCCTCAAAAGATATAACTGCCATAAAAAGAGAAAATGCCATTGTAAGTAGCTGCTAGCAACTAGTATAAGCCATTGCTATTTATATTTCAGCCAGGTTAACAATCAATGTGTTGCTTCAAAAATAATCTGCATATTGATTGAATGAAGTGTCCCACACTAGAGCCAAACTTACAATTTAGTATATGCTACTCTGACTGAATCAAGAGCAAAACATGTAATGTTTCACGTCTCTATCAGAACAAAGGAGAGAGAAGGGCAGTACTAAGTGTCCTTTACTGCAAGTATTATTTCCTCCTTTCTGTTGTGGTAGACCCAATAGAACAAAAGAAACATGAACAGGCGTAAGGAACCATTGAATTTTTGGTCTTAGCTACCACTTGCTGCATATAATTCCCATGAGCATGCGCAACATGCTTTGTGCTTCCAGAGTTTCAGTCAAGTATCAGAAATGACCCTTAATATCTGCAGACCATGTAAATAATGGATGCTTTTGTCAAAACCATCAACTAATGCATTGTGAACTAACTGCATATGTAGCCAAGATTCCATAAAAGTTGCAACATTGCACATACAGGAACCACACAAATTTTTTGCCTGCCAGTCCAGAGTGACGAAAAAAAAGCAAATGTAATCACTGTGGCATATATTCAACTAATTACTAGTATGCTTTGTCAAGAAACATTCACAAATGTAATCACTGCAGCATACTTATGAAAAATATATGAACATCAACATTATACAATCTAATAGAGTGAAAAAAGAAGGCATAAGTGATTTGCACCACTTAGAATTATCCTCATAAATGATCATGATTTAGAATATCCTACAAGTGTAATCACAAGGCTAACTGTAATTATTGATTCCCATTAAATCATAGCAAAAGCTGCTAGCAATATAACTTCAACAAAACCAAGTGTAATCACTGGGCTAGTGTGGTCAGTCAATCAAAACTAACTGTAATCATGCAATTAGGAGGCTGAAGTATGTTCAGCTATAAATCATATGACGGTATGAAACAGAAGTATTTATTTGAGGAAAAAATAGGATCAAAATTGCTCCGGTAATTTTTTTGTGCTAATTAAGTAAACGAAAACCGACATAAATTATTACAGAGGTCTGTCCCAAATGACTGTTGGCCAACAAAAAATGCAGGGTAAAAAAAACAAAGACAATGTGAAAGTTTCACTTAATTCTAGCAAGCACCAGACCTCTACAGTAAAGATCCAGGCAGTGAACAGAACAGGCTAGTCATTACTCGCTAGTGCCAGTCAAACGATAGAGTAGCATTACAAATAGCAGGGGAGTCTCATTCCCTACCCTCTGCATTTGATTCCGAAGCAACCTCACCTCCCCATTCACCTCAGGCCTCTGCAGCCATGAACCACAAGCAATCCTAAACCAAAATGGTATGTACGCATCCATCCTGGCTATGAATCCTAAACCAAAATGGTATGCACGACCCATAATCACAAGTAGGTGGAGTCTAGCTTTTGCTATGAATTATTGCTAGCTATCTCCGAATATGCTGGCTTCTATATTCCTTGGAGTACATTTGCCCGGCATGACAGATCTAACTTTGTCTGCAGACTGCTAAAGTTGGAAAGAGAACCGGAGAAGAAAATACTTCAAACTGACAGAACTAGCAGCATAATAATGGCAAGAACCCTAGGGCGTGGCAAGAAACCTAGAGCAGGAAAGGATGTTAGAAAATACAAGGGCCAACATATCAAGACTCTGGAAGAACTGACCAAAGCTCAGCTCCAGTAATTTATTGATTCCAGTTCCCCATTGACAAAACAAAATGTTTGTGCATCATTGCATTAGCAAACAAGCATTATCCGATTGAGCTGTATTAAATTGCAGGAAAGAAGAGTTCAAGAGAGACTAAGTCCTGTTTAGCCCATCTTGTGAAAATGGATTAAACATGAGCTAATTATGGGCTAATAAGGGCTAATGGACTCTAACCACAAATCAGCCCTCATTAGCTCTTATTAGCCCACATTTAGGCATTCTAATTGGTATCCAAAAACATGGGCTAATTATTAGCTCTGCGATCCAAACACCCCCTAAGTGTGGTTCAGTCTCTGTGTCACAAACTCTTGTGCATTTTCTTTGCTTGTGATTGTGATCACACCAATTGGACTTATCATGGGATTTATTTAAGCCCACTGTCATTGCAATAAACAAACCCCACTTAAGTTACATGTAGAGAAGTCCAAGAATAAATGTACTACTTTACCTTACTTAAAGAATATTTTTGTTCGTTATAAAAAAAGAATCTACATTTTTCACCAACAATCAAGCATATAAAAAGAGATTATTAGTACAAGTACATGGCAATGCGTGAATGTTAAGAAACAAGTCCATCCCAGCCAACTGCATCATCATCAAGCAATTAAAATCATCTCCCAGCCAAGTAGGGACAGGATCCACCACCCATTTTTTTACTCTCAATAATTCCCCACTCGCTGTTCTGACTTGACATAGAGGGACGCGATGAACACCAAGACACCACTGTTCTGACTTGACATAGAGAGGGATGCAATGAACAAGCAGCATAATCTCTGGCATGGCGCTGGGTCCTCGCACCCAAGAACCCTAGGGTGGAATCAAGAACATGCACCCAAGAACCCTAGCTAGGACTGAGAGCAGGGGAAAGAAAAGGAGGGCAGTGCGTTACCGGCGAGAAGACGGCTGGAGAAGATAGACACTGGAGTAGAGCACCGAGTCGCCGTCGTGGATCTGCAGCAGCGCCGCCACACGCCCCATACCATTGCTTCGTCTACCACTTGGGGATTCGTTCCAAGCAGTAGGACTGGAGGGTCAGTTCCAGGGCCGGGGTGAAGAGGAATCGCCAGGATAGGCCAGGGCACAACACCACAAACACATCTTTCTCTACAGGCCAGGAATGTTTCCACACTAGGCCGACCCACGGGGGTTGGGCCCTGAACCTGGCCATTCCCGGCCAAACAAACAAGGCCTTAATGTTCTGCATCAGCAAAACTGCAATCTGCAGCCTATCATGTATTCTCAATTGAGAAGATGGGTATCCATATTGTCTTGGTTCACAACATGAGATCCACTACTTGTGAGTTTACAAAATGTACAACATTGCCACTAACCGAGAAGGAGATGGGTATTTTAACGAAAGCAATAGTGAAAGCACATGCAAGGAAGGAATTACCATGCTGTTTCAGATTAAAAGTAATTTCTCACGATTCTTTTCAACAGCAACAGCATCCTCTGACATGTAGAAATTGATTATTCAAATTCCGATAGCTCTAGCCACAACGTTGCAAGACATCTGATTTTGGCAGTGGCAGAACGTTCACGACAATGTCATACAGAGATGCCAGGATCACTCATCATCATCACCAGTTTTCTGCTTCTTCCATTTGTAAGCAGCTTCAAGGATCTTCAGGTTTGGTGCTAGAGCAACTTCATCAGGGAAAATGTAATCTATATACTCCTCATACCTGAAGGATTAAGCAAATTTCATGTCAGTACATATATTCCATTGCTCCAGAAAAAAAAAAGGAAAAAGATATATTGCAAACTTTTCGAGAAGTGTTAAAAGGGAAAACTGAGTAAAGAGCATACGCTATAGTGGACCCATCTTCTGTAGGGATTGGTCTCTTCCGCTTGACTTTTCTGGGCGCCTTCTTTTGCACTAAGCTGACATCCCCGAGATCACCAAAGCTCACTTCCTTATTAAGCCATTCTTCAAGAAGCATAGCTCTTTCCTCCTTCAACTCTGGGGCACTGGTTCTGAAGTAGTCGAATGCCCTTTCAAAGATAGCTGATCATCAAAACACAAAGTGTGTTATTTCAAGTCCGCAACGAGTAAATGCCAAAACATATATGGTCGGACAATGTAAGATTGATCTCTAACTCATTATTTACCTCTACATTTTTGGACCCGCTCGATCTGCTGTTCTTGATAATCAACTTCATTCTTTTTCTCCTCACTTTCACTGTCTTCACCGCCCAAGCCAGCAGAGGCCTCAAACTCAGCATAACTGATCCATACCTTCAAATGCTTTGTCCTATCAAGCAGTCTTTCATATAGTTGCCTTGTCCTCTCAAATTCATTTTCATCGATTTCAAACTGCAAGTACTCCTGTGAGTTAAAGAGCAGGCCATGAGTTGGTAAGCATCCATATATAAAAAAATCAACAAATTTAGAAGTACTACTGGAAGTAAACAGCACCAAAGGAGTTAATCAAAAGCGTAAGAAAGATTAACTGACATTTTCAGAGTGTTTCAAATGTCAAAGCGATATGGACTACTGCTGCATCAAGTAGACTAATAGATTTGCAGAACTTTTAAACGGCACCTAATAAAAATCATGCAGTGTCCAAATGCATTTTCAAAACAGATAATTCAAGCAACTACTCAGCAAAATGAGGCAGACAAATCCAACAGAAAACAACAGCACAGGTGCTTTAACTTTTGAATTACTTGCACTGCTATCTGACTTGGAACTTTGCAGGTATTTATAAACACCAAGTAGTAAGTCTACTGAAAGGTCCAAGAAACTAAGCAAAATTGCACACTAACTTATGCAAAAGACAAATCACCTCAAGCATCCTAGGCAAACATGTGTAAGAGTAAATGCAGAGCAAAAGTTATTTCATAAACTAGCTCTGATAAAACAGATTTCAATGTAGAAGCATTGATGAAACTATATTTTATAAATCACACCTCATGATGTCTATGTCTAGTAACGAATATAGTACGAAAGGAGAAGATATCCAAACCACAAATTTTACGGTAGAAAAGTTGTGCCATGAAAAAAAAGGATTCTGGTTCAGGAACAGTAAAAATAAAATATAAAAATGCATACCATTTTAGCTTGAGACAAATTAATTTTAGGATGTTACAGGCTACAGCCCAATGTACAGATCTCCAAAATCCAAGAAAGGTAAGAGTCTCTAATAAGCATATTTTGCAGTTAATCATCATGGCATTGATATAGGAATGAACATGATCAACTAATACCTTACAAAGTTTTTCATGTCTGAACAATTCATAGTCAGATTCAATGCTTTCCTGTTCAATTAGAATACTACCAAGAGATGTGTTGAACTGAGGCTACAAATCTGAAACTATATCGAGCAACGATCAAACAATCCCATGACATTAGTGACTATTCACCTACATGGGAAGGGCATAAAGAGAACAGGGGCTAAAATACAGGACACTTAAAAATACAAGCGCAGAACAAAGAAATGTTTCTGCAGCCTCAATGGTTTCACAAACTTTCAGGAGAGATAGAATAGGTAATGCAAACAAATTAGCAAATCAGACATCTGTACAGTAACTTATTCTTATCCGAAGGATGGTGCCTCTTAAATAAAGGCCCCTAGAGAGCAATGGATTGTTCACTAGAAATGAGCTATGGTGGTTTTAGTAACTAGGGCAACATAATAGCTATTTACAATATCATTTATTTATAATAATAATAAAACAAATGCATATATTATACACCACTATACAAACCATATAATGTATTAATGTGCATAAGCTAAGAATACAACAACTCTGCAAGAGAACATACCTTCCACAGAACCTCTGGTGTATCAAGGGCTGGCTGCACAATAGCAAGTTCATATATTGATCGAGCACGATCAGTCTCACTAAGGTTCTTCTCCAATTCGGCATACTTCCTCCATGCATAACAGTTTGCTGGAGACCATTCAATATATTTCTCATAAAGAGTCCTACAGCGGTCAAAGTTGCCCAGATAAAGCTCGATTTCAATATATTTCTTGAATATCTTGCCCTTTGGGGCCATTCCAATTGCATTCCCAAGAATTTTTCTTGCAGCATTCAGATTTAACTGCCTTATCTCAAACTGGGCCGCCATGAGCCACATCTTTGCAAACGTGAATTTCTTGTGAGGAATCAACCTCAGGCATTCCTTGTAAACCTCCCTGGTCCGTTCTATGTCTTGTGCATCTAGCTCCTCATAAAGTGCATAATTAATCCAGAGGTATATATACCTCTGCCAATATCGCTTCTCCTCTGCGGGGGGCACATTGGCAATGGCCCTCTCGTACACCTCCCTGATTCTGTCCTTATTCCCAACACTCTCCTCCAGCCTGATATAATCAAACCATGAATCGTAGTTTAGTGGGTTCTTCCTAACCTCATCCTCGTACTGAAATCTTCTCTTGCCCACAATGGCATCCTCAATTCCCTCACGGTCACCAAATTGCTTCTCAAATGCCAGAAACTTCCTATACAGTTCCTCAGCACGACCCTTAGGGACCCTGTCCAGAGCATACTTGTATATTGCACGTGCACGCTCAACCTCACGGCACCTCTCTTCAAACTCTGCAAATGCCACAAATAACACCTCTGCATCCTCATCATCCGCAAGCAGGTCTGCTGCACGCTCATACACCCGCCGTGCCCGCTCTACTTCACCGCGCTTCATCTCAAACTTAGCATAGCGGATGAAGGTATCTGGCCGTGGGTGCTCAGCCACAAACCGCTCATAGATAGCCCTGGCACGCTCGACCTCTCCATACCGCAGCTCAAACTTGATGTAAGAATTCCAGCCAGCTGTGTCGGGTCGCCAAGACATCCAGCGCTCAAACACCTGGCGCGCATTGGCAACTGCACCAAGCAGCTCCTCCATGTGGATGTACTTGTACCAGAGCTGATCCACCCGGGGCAGGAGCGACACCGCACGGTCCCAGACATTCCGGGCGTGGTTGACAAACCGGTTCCGCATCTCGAATTCGGCATACTTGAGCCAGAGCGTGTGGTCGCGGTGGGCGACATCGAGCGCGCGCTCGTAGACGGACCGCGCGCGCGCGAAGTCTCGCTGCTGCTCCTCCCACCGCGCGTACTTGACCCACGCCGAGACGCTCCACCGCACGCGGCGGATGACGTCCTCGAACTCCTTCCGCTTGCGGAGGCGGTACTCGGAGAGCTCGTGGGGGTCTGTGATCTTCTGCTTGGGCGGGCGAATCTCAGGCTCCTGCCGCTCCCTGGCCTCCCGGAGGATCTGCTCGGCCGTAATCTGGATAGGCGCGGGGGTCTTGTTCTTGACCCGCGTGGCGCGGGGCAGCTTGACCTCGGTGTCGCGCTTGGTAAGGAAGCCAAGACTGGGGTCGGAGGCGGACGGCGCCTTCGCCGGATCCCCGCCGGCGGCGCCGCCCCGTGTAGTGAGCGCCATGACCGGTATTAGGGTTAGGGTTTGGGTAATGGGGAGGACGAGGACGAGGAGACAGGGAAAGCAGTAACGGGATGGAAGGGATTGGGAGGGAGAACTGAGAGGCGTGGTCTCCGGGAGAGACGGGTTCTGGGCCTCCTGATTGATTGGACCTGCTTGAAGTTTTTCTTAGGGGCTGTTTAGATTGGGAACGAAAATTTTTTGGGTGTCACATCGGATGTGTCGGAAGGATGTCGGGAGGGGTTTTTAGAAACTAATAAAAAAACAAATTACATAGCTCGTCAGGAAACTGCAAGACAAATTTATTAAGCATAATTAATCTGTCATTAGCATATGTGGGTTACTGTAGCACTTAAGGCTAATCATGGAGTAACTAGGCTTAAAAGATTCGTCTCGTGATTCTTAACTAAACTGTGTAATTAGTTTATTTTTTTATCTACATTTAATGTTCCATGCATGTGTCCAAAGATTCGATGGGATGGATAAAAAAATTTTGGGTAGGGAACTAAACAGGGCCTTATGCCCTGTTTAGTTTCCTACCTAAAATTTTTTCATCCATCTCATCGAATCTTTGGACACATATATGGAACATTAAATGTATATATATAAAAATAAACTAATTACACAGTTTGGTTCAAAATCACGAGACGAATCTTTTAAGACTAGTTACTCTAAATTAGCCTTAAGTACTACAGTAACCCACATGTGCTAATGACAGATTAATTATACTTAATAGATTTGTCTTGCAGTTTCCTGACGAGCTATGTAATTTATTTTTTTATTAGTTTCTAAAAACCCCTTCCGACATCCTTCTGACACATCCGATGTAACATTCAAAAAATTTTCATCTTCAATCTAAACAGGGCTAGGTGAAACTTTGGTTGAGATTTTCCTTGGGCCTTGGGCCTGCTTGAAAGTTTTTCTTATGAAAAAGTTTATTTTATCTATCCTCAATTTCTCATCACATCAAATCTTGCGGCACATGTATGGAGCATTAAATATAAATAAAAATAAAGACTAATTACACAGTTTGTCTGTAAACCGCGAGATGAATCTTTTGAGTCTAATTACTTTATGATTGGACAATGTTTGTCAAATAAAAACGAAAGTGCTACAGTACCCCAAACCAAAAGTTTTTCGAACTAAATAAGGCCTGACTAAACCACCTCCCTCCACTTTTAAAACCATTCATTTTATCTCCCTGACTCGGTTATATATGGTTTTTAAAGGCGGTTTTATCTTTATCTTTTTTTATTTATTTCGGCTGAATTTAAAAAAAAACATCGGAAAGGCCACGTAGATCCTCACCAAACTCGTACCATACTATATTCAGAAAATTAAAATATAATAATTTGGATACTTCATACATATCTCAATCCGATTTTTATACCTATGTACTGATGTTCCATCTTTGTGACAGCATTTACCCTAACAATCCTATGGTGCTCCCCGAGCAGGCAAGGGGGACACGTCACCCCAAATTTTCTTACTGGTCCACCTCAGCGACATGTGAGCTCCATGTTTCCTGATTGGTCCACCTCTGCAGAGAAGAAACGAATATATACTACAATCTTCTGATTCCCAATCGAGACACTTCTCCTTCGCGATGTTTCTTCCAGACCCCGGCCTCGACCGCTGCACCTCGGCGACGCCGTCGTCCTCCCTCGGCGGCTGCCTCCTAGCGCCGTGGCCGCATCTCAGGCCCTGAGCCGGCACATGGGTGGTCCTCTCTCTCCTGTTCCACCTCTCTCTCTGTTCCTCTCCTGACGCGGGTGGAGCGGCGGCGGCCTCGGCATGCGGCGTAGCCCGACGGCGTGCGGCCCGCTGGCCTCCTCCAGGTGTTCCCTGTGCCATCCACGAAACCCTAGCAGCCTCTTCCTCGCTGGCGACGGTGGCCGCGGCTTAGCTCAGGGCTCTATCTAGCGGTATGTGACCATCCTCGTCTCCTACTTCCCCTCCTGACAGTTGTGCATGTTGTGAGATCCACCACAGCTCCTCAGTCCTTCTGCTCCTGAATCAAGGCGACGATGGTTGGCTATCCTGCGTTGCCGCGGTCGGCGAGATACAGCGGGTACCCTGCGCTGCACATCTGTGCTAGGCCGCTGGCCCCTGTTGGGACTGGATAGTGCCTCTACATCTATCTCCTACTATAAGAGAGAGCAAATTAATTTGGAGATAGTGACATAGTGCTATGTTTTCTATTGTGCAGGTTGACTTAATGCTTCATTAAATTGATCAGCCCTTGCATGATGCTTTGTGCAATGTTAAGAAAACCCTGCAATTGAATACGGTAATCCTATTGCGTGCTTCCATTTTTTGTGTCAGATTGGATAGCTACAGCTGAAAAAATGAATGCTTTTTGGCATCTTTGATTGTTCTTCTAGTCACTCATCTTTTATGCTTTCTGCATTGTTAAGAGTAGTAGAATATGTCCTCCTTTTGCATGTTATTTGACGGATCTGAGTATTGTGCAGACATAATTCCATCTTTATTAATTGACAATCCTTTATTATACTGACATTAATCTCACATCCTTTATTTTTTTAGATTTGGTTTGCTATAGTAACTGATATCGACATCAAAACATGTGTGATTTGCAGCAGCTTGACTCCAGATTTAATCACTGATGGCCATAGTGTTAACAGGTGTCCCATGTATTTTGTCTGCCCCCCCCCCTCCCCCACACACACTCACCCCTGGCATTGTCCCTTAAATGGCGACAACAAAAAAATATGCTTTGCTGCAGCTTGATGCCTAAGGAAGCACATCATGTTCCCCATGAATAATAATTCAAAAGATTTACAATTCAGGCTACAATGTCATTTACATTTTTTGTGCTGCCTATGATTAATCCTTGATGGGCGCTCAGAAAATAAATAGTCATTATGCTGGCTTCTATGTTTTGTTCCAATGAAATTAGTATGACTGGTCAAGAAGCACTTACTTAGGTTCCTCACAGGCTGTAGCTTACGCCACTTGCACTCTAATACAATGAGGATTGATAGGGATCGGTTTGGTTTGCTATTTTTTAGCATGAGATACGAGAGCTTGCTTGTCATCCCTGCCAGTTTCATAATATTCCAATCCTTGTTTTGCATAAACACTGGATTTTTGAGACACAATAAAACATTGATGTTAGGATGATGTTTTGTTTCATGGAGTGTATTATACATATATTTTGGAGGACAACACTCAAGTTAGTGTTTCCATGGTACTGCTAGCACATTTATACATTAACATCTTTTAATTATGTACAAAAGCTGATCATTCTGGCTTGCTCTGCCATCTTTTAGCATATTAATGCACAACCTAGACAACATGTTTTAGGAATGCATCTTTATGCTGCTCTCTCTTCCCTCCTCCTTCCCCTTGTTTAGTTTTCTTTAAAAAAATTATCTCCCGTTACTCTCCCTTCCCTCCCCCCTCCCATCCTGCATTTCTTAGAGTAAGGTACAGTAACACATTTTGAGAGGCTATTTGTAGTTAAACTATAACAATATAAACTACAAGCAAGATAGCTAAGTCTTGATCTATATATATGCAATAGCCCTTTTATAGTTATATTTTCATGACAGGGTTCCATCCTCTCTATATTAGTTTGCTCGTGTTAGATTGTTTAGTCAATTTGTTAGAGCCACCTACCTAACCTTAGTTAGTTGTTTTTACTTTGAGTGCCAGCTTGCATTACTGGATTGCATCTTGAATTTTGTTGACCACTCTTTAGGAATTGCCTTGCTTGTTTCCTATTGATGCTCCAAACTACTAAACTACTTGGTGAAATCTTATGAAGTAAATAACCTTTAAGCAGGAACACACTGTTTTGTCGTATATGGTAATACCATTTCCTGCTGCACCATATATAGGCATGTGTGACTATATCACAGTTTACTGAAACTCAATCACTTTCAGGTGACAACTTTTTCAAAGATGTGAGCTATATTATTATTATTAGTATTGAGGTTGTATGTGTTGAGCCCTTCTCTGCTTGAAAAAAAGAAGCCATGAAGCATGGAGGCAAACATAATTGCAAATCGATCTGAGCTGCCTAAATTTGAGTTTGAGTATTGGGAGGTACACAGTTCCCTTTAATATATTTTATTCATGCAGGTTCTCCATTTATAATAAAGCCATAATTCACCCTGTTATTTCATAAAAATTTCTCCATTTATAATAAAACCATAATTCACCCTGTTATTCCATAAAAATTCCTCTGCACATACATTACTTATGCTTCATGTCCACGTACAAAGGAAGAGAGTTTCATGACCTTCAAAACTACATGTGTGTAATGGCTAGAACAAGTCTTCAAATTTCTTATGCTTCGTTTCGAGTTTGGTTCATCTATACATTACACGCAAATTCCTGTCAGTTTAATAGATTTGGTATTTATTATAGTGTCCTTAGCTTTATTTAGAATTCATATTTTTTGGGGATGGATGGTCCAAAATCCTAATTCAGACTTACTCTACACAAAGTGATGCATGCTCTATTTTATATGAGACTTGATCCAAGATGCTGATAAATTGTGGACCAATAGCTGACTCAGTTTAGAGAGATGGCTACAGAGTTTAATATGCTTGTCGTCAAGTAGGTGGGCACAACAAAAATAAGCAATATATCTCTGCATACTCTGTTGTTAAGCAAGTCTAATTGAACACTAAAAAAATATTCAGTGTAAGTCAAATTAGATAGTTCACATGCATGTAAAGCTTGGTTACAGGTGCAGTGCGTGTTATTTCTAGGTCATAACAACCTTTCAAAGTTCAACCAATAATATGGTTAATATAAAAATATTGAACAGTTAACAGTTTGTATGGTCCACATTTGCCTCAAACTAAGATGGCATTGCTGCTTTTGTTTAGGGCCCAATTTTTCAGAGAATTCGTGGTGTCCTGTTCTTATTAATGGTTCCCCTCACTATTGCAGAGCTGAATGCTTCTCCAATTTTAGAGTTCACCTCAGCTTACATGCTGCACCAAGTCACCCTCAAACAGTCCTGGGCTCCGACACGTAGGCAGAAGTTGATTTATTTGGTCTACACTCAACTTACTGCAATTTCAATTCTTTTTACCGTTGGAGGTGAACCAGGAATCATTTAAAAATGATTTTACCTGCGGCAGTTGGTTGAGTAGAGAACACCATCTAATTAGCAAACTATTTTTTAATGTTCCATTTGTACATAGTTGTTTGGTAAAAGAAATGTTTTACATGAGTTGCTTATGAAACAAAAAACTTCTTTGGGTGGTACTAAGGATTGTTTGCTTCTTACCTGATGTGGTGCGCTAGAATGGGTTACTTTCATAACATCTGTACTTACCGTACCTCCAATCTTAAGTTTTCATAATATACTTTTTTATATTGCTGTTAAAATCTGTGACAGCTTTACGCACTGGGTATATGATGCAGCAGTAGCTTTTACTACAGTCTTTGCCAATATAGAATATGGTCACCCAGATATTTAGAATACGTTTGTAACTCAATTCTTATCTATACAACTACATGTAAGTTTCCCTAAAAAAATTGGTTCGGTTTTCTGTTTTTCGTGCAGTGGGCTGATTTGTCTAAAGATGTAATCATTCCTCTCTTTATAGATGGCCCAACCTGCAATGCCGAATGCTTTGATAAAGAATGAACCTTCAAATTCCATCTTTGCTTTGTCAATCATGGGAAACACCTGATTTTGCAAATTGTTGATCACTTACAATCTGCTGTTAATTCATCATCGAAGGAATATAAAAGTTCAAGCTCATTTTACTAACTACTCATTGCTGCCTTATCATGATTATCATAGTAGTTTGTTTTTAGGGTACTTTGTTACGTTGACTTATCTTTAATATTGATGCTTTTGTTGTGCCCTATAGCATTAGTATGTGTCTGGCGACCATTCCTTGATAAAGTATTTATTTAGGTCTAATTTGAAGATGTCAACCAACATATGTTTCTTCTATAGCTGCCACGTTCTCTTTACCCACGCGCGCGAGGGCGCGCGCTTTCTACTAGTTTTCAGACATCGCTACACTGCATCAGAAGCTGTAATAAAAGAGGCTGATTAATGTATTTTTCTCATAATAGTTGTAAGTTTCAACTCTTAGTCCTAACAGCATAAACTTCCTAATGACATATGTGAAGTTCTAACAAACTGCATTGATTTTCTAAAAATTTGATTCGAACTTCGAAGCACTAAAATAGTTGTACTACAAAGCTAAGCCTCCACGTTGTGCTCATGACATCAAAGGAACCTTTTCTTGACCCTTCCCATCTGCTTCACACAAGAACGGTGGCCTTGCTGCTTTGTAGTAGAAAAACGCCATCATCCTCGACCATGCCTCCGCCGACCGGACAACTAGAACCACATATTTAAGGTCAGACAACTTCACAACACAGTTGATGGAATGTAAGTCAAATCAGTGGAGTGTTTCTCTATGATGACTCATACAACCAACCTTTCTCACGGTGTATTATCCTCCCTGCATTGGTGAAGAGAATCTCAGGGAAACCAGAAACTTTCAGCGCGTCCACAAGGTCAGGCTCGGCACAGGCATCTACAGCCACACACTGCAGAAAATATATGCATAGTAAGAACTTGGAACGCTCCTTGAAGCGCAAGCTACCAAGGGAATTACTGAAAGGATGTTGCAACGAACTCTATACCCTTGGTGACGGCAGATTGTGTTCCCAAAACATCTCAATTGCCTTAGTAAGCTCAGCCCTCGCCATCTCATTCTCCCGCGGTCTGCAAGAATGGACATCATGCTTCGTCAAACTAACTTGGATAAATGGGTCCTCAATAAATTCACGACCTATTCATTGATAATTGAAACAAGCAATGCAGCAAATCCCTTGCAATTTAGACAGAAACATACAGGTTCAGCATATATCAGGTCTATTCAGCTGCAACGTGCAAGCACTTATTATACATCAATGGCCTTCTAATCAGAACAGACACATCATGCAGACCTTCTTAGTCATGGAGATAAATTACTTTAGAAACAAGCACTTAGCAAGAGCAAGGAATGAATCATACCTCTTATATCTGTTATGCACAAGCACAATCATCGGCCCGAAATCGGTGAACACGGACGCATCCCAATCCTGTGTCCTAACATCCCTCACCGGCTTGATGTAATTGTCATCCTCCCAAACAATCTCCTTGTCGCTTTGATACCCCGAGTCATCATCCTCCTCGGCGTCGTCCTTCTTCTCGGCCTTGATGGTGATCTTGTCGAAGAACTGGCCGAGGCTGAAGCCCATCCCATCCTCGGCGTCCTCGGGCCAGTCCGGGTCCTCCTCCTCTACCACCAGCTCGTACTTGGTCAGCAGCTCCCGCATCTTGGCCCTCCGCTCCTCCGGGTCCGTCAGCCCCGCCGTTTCAGGGACGCGGTCCATCATCTCCCGTATCTTCCGGCGCAGCGTCTTCCGCTCTTCGTCCGTCATCCGATCCTGGGAGTCCTCGCCATCGCTGGACTCGGAGTCAGTGTCGTCATCGTCGCTGCGCGCACGGCCGCCCAGCACCAGCTGCACGGCCTTAGAGTCGCTCGTCCCGGCCCGCGCGCAGCCGGTGTGCACGAGCCTCTGGTGGCGCGGGCGAGAAAGAGCTAGGCCGACGAGGCGCGCGTGGGAGCTCGGACAGCGGGGGTCAGGCCGCGCCGCTGCTCGCAGGCACAACGCCGAACAGGTCGCGGGCAGGGAACAGTGCAGCGGCATCGTTCTGCCGAGCGCGCACTCGCGCAGGGCGTATCCCTCGCCTCTTGGTCCCGAGCCAAGCTGTGAGATTGGAGGCGCCGACCACGGCCACGGGCGCGGGCGCCAGGCCCAGCCGCGGGAGCGTGAGGGCGCCGGCCGCGGGCGCGGGAGCTTGGTCGAGCGGGGTGCGTGTGGGTAGGGACTAGGGACAAGGATAAGGAAAGGGAGAAGAAAAAAAATCTGATGGCTCGGTCACTTGCCGAGAAGTCGGAAGTACTCCCTCCGTACACTGTACTTAATTACTCAATCATTTTGACACTAAAGTTTAATCACTCTCTTATTTAAAAATTTATACAATCTTATCCGTACACTGTACTTAATTACTCAATCTTATTTAATAAAAGTTTTTCAAAAATAACTTAAATTTGACTATGTTTGTATAAACTTTTTTGAATAAGATAAGTGGTCAAACTTAGAGTAAAAAAAGTCAAACATATTATAATTTAAGATGAAGGGAGTACTTCACAAAATAAGAGTTAGCAATAGACGTATGTGCCTCTTACTTAACTTCATAATTTATTAAAATCTAATTGTGTTCCACATGATTAAAGGGTGCATTCTAAATTTTTTATAGAAAATATGGTAAGCAGTCAATTACTTTCATTTTTTTATATTTTTATTTAAGTAAATATTATCTTATTGTTTTCTGAATGCATTACATTTGGGGATATCTCTCAAATGCCAGAATGTACTCTATTACAGGACAGAGGGAGTAAGATCGTTTTTTACATGATTTAGCATGCTAAGAAGTAAGTGCATTTTTTCTTATCTATCATTATTAAATACTGTAATGATAAAGTCCAAACGTCCGTCCGTTCGGACGGTCTACTTCTCCTGGGCTAAAGGACTGGTGGCCCATGTATCACATAACGAGATCCATTTTCCATTTCTCCAATTTCTCCCTAGTCAACTACGGTCGTGATCGCGCCTGCGCCCTCCTTCACAGCGCCACACGGCACCTCCACTGCATCATCTGCCCCGCGGTGCCGATCTCTAGCGCGCTGCATGCCTCCCCCTCGTCGTATGCCGGCCGTGCCGGTCTGCAGCGTGCTACCCGCCTTCCCCTCGCCATATGCCGGTCGCGCCGGTCTACAGCGCTTTTGGACGCCTCCGTCGGTCTCCAACGTGATGCCCGTCCCTCGCCGTACGTCGGCCGCACTGGTCTCCAGCGCATTGCCTGTCTCCCCCTCGCCTTTGGCTTTCCTGCTCACCGTAGGCATGTACCACAACAGTCCACCGTGCCGCTCCACTCTGTTGCGACGCGCTGACCGCCTCCACGGTGCCATCCTCCTATCGTGACGGCCTCCATATCGCGCTGGTTGCCAGTTGCATGCCTCAGGCGTCCACAATTTTGAGCTAAACAAAAGCAATACACAGGCATCAGTGTCTACAATGGTTTAACAAAGCCTGCTACTCATTACATATAATTCACAATGCAAGTTACTTATGAATAACTAAAAAATGGAACAAAAAAATTTGTACCTCCAATAACTTCGCTTCCAATTCAAGCTGTTCATACCTGAGGTTCATGCAAAAGTTGCAAGCAGTATTAGCCCTGAGAGCCATTACAAACTAAACAATGGCATTCAATAGTGGAAGGATGTTTTTCATTCAAGTTTTTGCACACAACACTGCTCATCAAAGTCATGTCATCATGCTGTAGGCTTGTAGCAGTTAGTATGCTTCCACTGGCTCGCTTTAAGCCTTTAACTGGCTCTTGGAACCTCAGAAAGATTGTTTTGGTATTGAATTAATTACTTGTGTTGTAAGCATCTTGTAGACATGCTACCTCAAATGTATGAACTGACTCGTGCTGGTCTAACAACTTCTAAAACCATGAATTATGATAATCAATAGTGAAAGGATGTTTTTCATTCAAGTTTGTGCACACAACACTGCTCATCAAAGTCATGTCATCATGTTGTAGGCTTGTAGCAGTTAGTATGCTTCCACTGGCTCGCTTTAAGCCTTTAACTGGCTCTTGGAACCTCAGGAAGATTGTTTTGGTATTGAATTAATTACTTGTGTTGTAAGCATCTTGTACACATGCTACCTCAAATGTATGAACTGACTCGTGCTGGTGTAACAACTTCTAAAACCATGATTTTATTTTATTTTATTTTATTTTATTTTATTTTATTCTTATTAAGACGTCTGAGCTCGGCGGCAAACCAGCGTGCCCACGTGTCCCGTACGGTCTTGCAGAGAAAAAAATTAAGCATTGAGGCCTTGTTTAGTTCCGAAAAGTGAAAAGTTTTCGGTACTGTAGCACTTTCGTTTGTTTGTGACAAATATTATCCAATCATGGACTAACTAGGATCAAAAGATTCGTCTCGTGATTTACAGCTAAACTGTGTAATTAGTTTTAGTTTTTGTTTATATTTAATATTTCATGCATGTGCCACAAGATTCGATGTGACGAGGAATCTTGAAAACTTTTTGCTTTTCAGGGTGAACTAAACAAGACCTGAGTTCGGCTGCTCTATCCACGGTGGTCAGAAAAAAAAACCCCTTCTCCGAATATCTCCGCCGCGTCCCTATCCGTCCTCTCCGCTTCCCCTCTCCCTCTCTCCTAGGCTCTCCCGATGCGGGCGGCAGCGTCGGTGCCTGGCCCTCGGCACGACGGCGGTCGCCCTCGGCGCAGTGGTGGCCATCTTCCTCCTCCTCCACGGCAACTCTCGCCAGGTGGCTGCCGCCGGCCGCAGCCACGGGCCCTACGTCGACCCCGGTGCCTGCAGTCGCCTCCCTCGAGGACGGTTTGGCAATAGCAGGTGTCGCCGGTGGGTGCCCCTCCCTCCCCACCGACGCGGCCTGGTCCCGGCTACTCCGCTGCTCCTCCGTTGTGCCCTCCTCTCGGTTTGGTCCTTCCTTCCCTCTCTTCTAACCTCGGGATCTCCTTCTCCCAATGCTCGCAGAGGCTGCCTCCCCTTCCCTATGGACAACGATCTATGTGCAGATGAATTATTTGCCTGTGTTGGATGAAACCCCTAGCTAGCTATCCTTATCTTTTTGGCACGGTTTGTAGCAGTTCCGGCAATCTCAGGCGTAAATTCCTCATCCCCTCCAAGTGTGATGACATTGCTCCCTTCCAAGAATTCTCTCAGGATGTGAGATTTGGAGGGGGTGAATCTTTTCTTCCCCTTTCCTCTTAGCAATCTATATGGTTAATACTATGGTTGTTTTGGTGTTCTGTAGGGTGTGGCCTGCTCGGTTCAACTGGATCTTGAGAGCAGGCAGTTATTGCGCCATACATCTGAGCACGTGACCATGTTAATGATATTTGTTTGATTTGTTACTATGCATGCCTAATGATTTCTAGTTTATTGTTTGGATGTTGGTCACCTGCAGTGATGAGTACATGCTTTTTGTCTTGTTACAATCTAATTTGAGGGAATGGGCTGGTGCTGTGATGATTACATATAATGATAAATATTCTATTTACTGTTTGATGCGATGGTCATGGCCTATCCTTGCATAGTTTACATCTCTTCCTTTTTTTGGCATAACTGAGGCAATGCTCATGAGCTATGGTTGTTCTTCCTTTTACATCTATGTGCTATATTCATGGCTGAGGCAATGATCGTGAGCAATGTTTATTCTATTTTGGACATCTCTTTGTACAAAGCCGATGAGTTTGGCCACCCCTTGGCTGTAGCCATGGTAGCAGCTTTTTTCTAGTTGTGTGATCCCAGTTAGTGAGAGATAGTAGTATTTATTGCCTACTCGCTTTGCTTATTAGGTCAGACAGCTTGCCATTGAAGTTAGCTTCGTATGGTGTTGCTTGTCATGATTTCATCCATTCTCTACTTTGGTCATCGACTTTGGTTTTCCAGTCAGACGTGCTTATGATCATTGTTTATGATGTCAATAATCACATAATTGTGCAGTCTAAGATTGTGCCTACTGCCTGTGAAGTGGTAAATATGTTCTTGTTCATTATAGGCTTGTGATCATTGTCTTTGACCGTTGCTTCTGATGTCAAATTACGAACTGTTGTTTCTGAGCACTGGCCCTATTCCCAAAGATTATATTGTCAAAGCACTTTGCTTGTCTGTGATCGTTTTTGCTTCTCTTTCTCTTTGACTTTTGAGTACAATTATGTGCACTGCTGTTCTTCCAGCTCAGGTGGGATACAACAAAGGTCATTGTTTTCTTGGTTCGGAAGTTCATCTAAACTTAGGTTTGTTTCCAGTGTGAATAAAGAGTGGACTACAATGTTTTAGGTTTGAAGACCTCTTACTCATTATGTTGTCTCCTCTTCTTGTTGTTTGTGGTTGGTAATGTACATTCCTCATTTCATTCCTCTTCTTTACTCCTTACATACAAAATCTTGTTACATACAACTGAAAGTTATTAACTGTACTTCTATTTATGAATATTGATGCCATTTCTATTGTTGCATCTTCTAGGTTTGCAGGACCAGTTCTAGTTTTCCAAGTGTCCCTGCTCCAATACTGCTTGTAGGTATTTCCCTTGGGTTCAGTTCCTAGTTGTAGATGCCTTTGCACCTGTTGCTATGCATAGTCAGTACTATAGCCCCAATCATAGCTACAAATAAAATCAAACTACAAACCAAAAACCAGACGAAATCGTACGTATAAAGTAAATTCCCCAATGTATCCAAATTAGTCCTCGTTCCCAAATGAATTTTGTATGTACTGTGTCCACTAACTATATTGCAAGCTTACTGTGTGTTTTTCTCTTTCCCCCATGTGCTGATGTTTTTATTTTCAACTGAGGTATTATTATTATTATATATCACCTAGACACACCATTTCAATTGAGGCCTAGGAGAATTATTATTATTATCGTGATGCTTCCTTGAATTTTTAGTAAGCACATCATCAGTTGGTTTTACGCCTAACATGCTCCTTCGAAACCTTACCGATCCATTCTTCTATGTTGTATGATGCTCAGTTATTCTGTGAGCTACAAAATGGCAACACCTGAAATTAATTCATTGCTTTCTTTTGTTGCGCAAACTATGCTCAGCAATCAAAGATGATTCAGTTCTGACGTTTTTTGCTTATATCTTGAAGCCATGCGTGCTCGACAGTTGGGAATTACTAAATGTAAGTATTCTTCACGACCAACAAATGTCGACTAATGATTTTGGAATCCACTGATTGCTTGTGTTTGTTGTTTTCTGTTGCTGATAGTTGAAGCATGCTTTTGCATGCTCATTATAAGCATCTGTGGTGAGGCAGCAAAAATTGTCGGGCTCTCTATCCAGAAAATGACTATCACAGTCCCCCTTGCCTCCTTTGAAAACATTGAAGGTAACAAATTTTGGCCCTTTTAGTTCGGGTTTGGTAGAGGTCAATTTCAACTCGGCCTTTTAGGGATTTTTAATCCCTTTCTGCAGAACTATGAGGTTGGCTGTTCCAGCCAAAGTTTGAAGATGAAAATGAGGTGGACCAATAGAAGCTCATGTCAAACCTGCTCTCCTTACTTTCTCAATGGCAGGGGACAAACACATAGTTGCTCTCCATTACCGTGCATTCTGATCTTTATTAAAAATGTTCAAAACAATAATGGTGGTGCCCTTACTTTTATGAGGATCAAGGTACATATGCGATATTTGGCTACAAGTTTCATGATGTGCATACCATTTTGAATCCATGGATATTTTTAATAGGTGTAATTAACTATAATACTTAAATAGATGAGTTCTTAGTTCACACATAGCTAGTTACTTCATTTGACTTGGTGCGCTGTGAGTATTTTTTTTGACATATCGGCATTTTTTATTGCACTCCTTAATCTGGATAAGGGAAAAGTAGTTGGCTGTTTATTTTTTAAAGATTCCATGCATATAGTTTGATATAATTTATTAGGGCTAATTGCAAGGTCATAATTTCTCTAGCCCTACCTTTCTCTGATTTGATTTGATACATGTACATAGCACACCTGTAGAAATTAGACGAGATTTCTTTGATCTAAAGATAATATAGAAATACATATTTTCTCTGATTTCATATACATGTAGCCCATAGTGCTAGAGTGTTGTCTGATTCATGGAGAAGATCCCAGATAATGAGCTTATATCATCCACAAATTATCAACCTGCTGTGCTGCTGATTCTGTGCATGTTGTTTCTTAGAATTGGAAGGCGACATTCATTTGGACAATTTTATGAGCATATCCACCAAGTAGACGTGCTTCTTGGTAATTATCGTATTGCCTATTTTTCTTCTGATAGTATATGTCTATAGCATTGAGGTTGACCTCTACGTTGATACCCTTGCGTACCGGCTGATTTTGTTCCTATTTAGAGCATAAAAACTCATTTTCAATGCAGTTGTTCTGGGATTTGTGTGCACTTGATTGAGAATTAGGATACCCACATTTGCACTATTTTAAATTGATGCCTGACATCTTATACATCTATCACTGTTACAGCTAATTACTGAATTTTGAGACGAGTCACCATTACAGACGATGAGGCTTCTAATGTTGCAGAAATGGATTTGTGCATGCTAGTCGTAATCTCTTTATCCCTATCCTTCACGTAATGCTTTTTTCCCCTTTTAGTTTCCTATTCTAGATTCTATATTCATTATTCGGCATGTATATCATGGTGGTCTTTTGAAGCTAAACAATGTTGTCATAGATCTAGATTTTTTAGGTACAAGAATATTTGTAGGCACACAACATTGAGTGCTCTTTATCCAACTTTAAAAAATACCGTAACCACATAATGCATACCATATATTGTTGTGCACTCTAATGGCTTCTTTGTATTACCTACGCTTTAATTCATAGTCTGAACTATATGTTATAGACAAATTCCTGTGAGTTTGAAAGATCTGTTAATTACTATGCTATCTTCAACCTAAATTGATTGGTAAAATTTTATAATGATCTAATTGGAACTTTGTTCTATAGAAAATGTTGTGTGCTCTCTCTTATCTAGCTCTTAGACTTAATCCAGAATGGTCATGAAGATGGACTGGTATGAGCCTCATGCATGGGGGAAATGGCTGTAGCCCTCAAAACTGGCTATCAAGCGATGAGAGGTAAACAAGGAGCAATCATTCTCTAAATTCTAAGATTGTGATATCATCTTTGCTAAAAAAGATAAACTTGAGAAAGAGCATTTCCTACAAATTCACATAGCATAACTATAGATTTTTTTCTAACAAATATAGTGATTTGTTGCTCGTTGTGAGTGTATTTTATTTTTTTGGAATGTATCTGCATTTTCTTATTGCATTGTCTTTACCTCAATCGAATGGACATGTGGTTGTCTGCTTAATTTTGTCAACAAGATCTGCACTGGATTGCTAAGCGCCTTGTATTTTTAGCTGGTTCTATGCATTTAGTTTTCGTATAATTCATTAGGGCTAATTGATTGTTGTTCTTTTTAGTTTTCCTGCGAGATCAATTTCTGCTTTTTTCTGGGGAACAAAGCCTCATTTTGATCACATTCAGTCATCTCTAAGCTGTCTGACAAAAAGAAGCATCGACATTAGCCTGCACAAGTTGCTGCTTTTTTCTGGGGACCAAAGCCTCATTTTGACCATATTCAGTCATCTCTAAGGTGTCTGACAAAAAGAAGCATCGACATTAGCCTGCACAATGCTGACGATAGTGGCCATGCCTTTGTTCCTATGTATTAGGTGAAGAGTAAGAAGCACAGGGGACATAGGCTATAGGTTAGTGACATGCTTCATGCCTCGTTTGTGGTGAGTATTTTTTAATGCATAGTGTACATACGAGAATTCAGTCTCATGTCATTCTTAAACTTAATGATGATGAAAAGTGAGTTTTTTTTTGTGATTTAGTGACCATTTGCTACCTCAGAGACCAAGGGCATTGCAAAACCTTTAAACTACCCCACTTCAAATTAATTTGGAATAGATTCTGTCATGTTTTTTGTTTCGGAAACTTTCAAAGTTTCCATTAACACCAACTCGAGTGTACTCACAGTTACATCAAAAGAACATTCATACTGTCCTGTTTTGTTGTTAGCTTTAGTTTACTAATACTATCTTCCTACTTAGAACTATGTGTTCAGTTTTCCTACACCTGCTACATTTTATATCATCTACATGAACATACAGGTCAAAGTGATAGCTTACAGCTTACAGGGGTGACCCAATAATGAGCTGCTGCTACAGTGAGGTTGGCCTCCTATGAAAAGGAAGAAAAAAATTAGGATCTGGATGAGTACTTAGGTAATCGCTTGGTCATCTAAAGCTCCTGTTTTTTTTTTTTTGCATTGTTGTGACGCCATTTTCCTGTCTATAATACCTCCATGATAAATTCAAGTTCCATAATTCAGTGTTACTTCTAGATAACATTGTGCCTAGAGCCCTGTGTGAATTGGTAGTTTCTGTTTCTGTAGGAACTGGATAGTAAAGCACATGAAGATACATCAATCTCATAACTAAATGCAGGCGTGTTATCTGCCAATCCACGCAACTATGGAAATCTCATTTTTTTACCATATTTCATTATATAGATTTACATGTGTCATTTCCATACATTTTGTGATGATTAGGTTTTGTACCATTTAGCCCTTGTTCCATTTGATTTTGGCCAATTGGAAGATTATTGTTGCATTGCTGTTTAGATCAAAGTCTCGAACCATCTAAAAGTTCCAGACAAATTGTGAATGTGAAGGTACATTTTTGCTGCAGCTCATGTCTAGGTTCTCCAACAAAAGTGTAAATCACAGTTATAAATATGGAAAATTGTGAAAACAAAATCTTTATGTTTGCCTGATGTACCACTAACCCATTTAATAATGCCCATTCTTGTTGCCGAAATCCATGGCCATCTACATGTTTGCTAGCCTATACTTAGATGTGTGGTGGACTAGAAGAAAGTAGCTGACTGCTAAACTCTAAGACTAAATATTAATTGTTAAATCCTCAAGTTAAATAATTATATATGTTGTGCATGGCCATGTAGCCCAGTGCCTTATATATACTTTCCATGGACATATGGTATTCCATTAGAAATAAGTCAACAAGATGCTAGCTGTAGCATTCAAATCATCAGCCTTGTGTTTCAGTCGTCTATGATGGACTCTGGAAAAAAAATGTGTTTATGTTTGGGTAATATTCCACATTCCACGACTCTAATTTGTTACTCAGATGTTTTAGCCATTAGTGATGTCAAATATCAAAGGTTTGTCTAGGTAATCCTAGACCTACAAGTAATATTATGCCTTCTAAATATGAGCATATTTGATTGGCCACTGAAAGGATAAACAAAGGTTAAAAACCTCTCCGATCATTTTAGCATCTCATACATCCAGTTCTTTCCCTTTTAATGTATCTTTTTCTGAAATGAAGGTTATCATCAGCCTATCGGGGAAAAAAGTAAGTTCACTTTTTAGACCACCATTTCATGATTTATGAATGAAGTTAAGAATTTGCTTCTTTAGTTCACAGAATTAATGCAGTTCTACTCTAATCCAAATGGAACCCCTCCTATCATACATGTTTGTGGTTACATCTACAAAAAAAATATAAGTACAACAAACATTCTACGTCATGTATGACGGTGCGAGTACTTATTTATTATTCAATTTACCAAATGCACTATGAATCCAATTGCTCTGTCATTATACATCTACTTTGGTACCTTGATACTCCAACATTTTGATCAAATCATGATTGCTATCTTTTAGGCCTCTAAATTTTTTAAAGGTTTCCTGTCTACTCTTCTTTTCCTACGATCTAAGGCCTTCTAATCAGGTTGGCACTGCCTAGATTTGTGTTGGATTTGCTAACTCCACAAGGGACTCTTTAAAAATAAGTTCTAACTATTTTATATTATACTATTTGTTTTTCTCATTTCATATTTGAATCAGTTTAGCATCGCCTACATATGTACTGGATTCTTTCTCCTCCAGGGAATATTGAGCCTCCAGTTTTTACTATGAATTTCTATCAGTAAATTTTGCAAACATATGCTTGCTTCCTAATATTATGACTTTATACAGGTATAAATTCACATAATCAAACAACTGAGGCCACCTCGACATGTCAAACCTATGTATCTATAGATATGGCCACCTCGAGGACAGAATTTGGCAACATGTTTATGGACTTTTAGACCTTCTCAGTACTGTGTACGCTTTAAAATACTTCTGCTCAAATCCTGTCTATTTTCTCTGCGTCAGAAAACTAAGTATATTGCTTCAATCTGTTGTACCCTATGTTACTATTTTTGTGTAATGGCCATGATAACCATGACCTCAAAACATACAGACCCACCTTATCTGGCTTGTTCACATTCATTCCCAAATAGACTCTGTGACTCTAAATGCAAAGTAAACCATGCTGCTTATGAAACCAGCAGCTGCTTATTACTTCATATTCTAGATCTTCTCTGCACCTGTCTATGCGCGCAATGGTGCGCGCCTTGCACTAGTTATGATATAAGGAGACAATCCATCATCAATCATCTGACACAAATGTAACATTGCATCATCCAGCTGCGAGTGTGTGTGTGTGAGAGAGAGAGATGCTGGAGTGGGGAACGCTTCGCGTGGGCTCTGTGTCTTCGTCTTTTTTTCCCTTTTTTTTTTAAAAAAAATAAGAAACTCTGGGCAGCACGTTCTGTTCACGTGTATGAAGACTGTACCACGTAAACTTCTCTCTTGAGCTCAATTGCAAGGCATTGAATTGATAATTGATTGTTAGTGACTCCTCTATAATGCAGGTGATAATGTTATCCCAGAATTAACCTTTTTTTTTCCTTTAAAAATCAGGAATATATACCTCCATCATAGATTATATTCCCATAATCTACATTGGTGAAATCTAGATTGGTGACACTCAAACACGAAAGAGTTTGTTTCATAGACTATATTGCCATACATATAAATATTCCATCGAACACTGTAAATTTCTTTCTGAAACACTAAGGAAATTCTGCTTATTAACTGGATTGAAGTACTGTAAAAATCCAATGATGACAACCATGTCAGATCCCACAGTAAACTAAAGGTCTTGTTTAGATCAATTTTTTTGGATTTTGACACTGTAGTACTTTCGTTTTTATTTGACAAACATTGTTCAATCATGGAATAACTAGGCTTAAAAGATTCGTATCCTAATTTACAGGTAAACTATGCAATTAGTTATCTTTTTTATCTATATTTAATGTTCCATGCAAGTACCGTAAGATTCGATGTGATGGGGAATCTCAGTAAAGTTTGGGTTTCTGGGTGCATCTAAACAAGGCCTAAGAATTACCCAGCATCTCTTCTAAGAATTTAATTATTCAGGTACATAAGAAGCATATTTCTCACTATAATCGCCCATCTTCTAGTAGTCATCTAACTCAGGTCTTGTTTTGTTTAGATTCAAAAAGTTTTTTGACTTTGATACTGTAGCATTTTCGTTTTTATTTGACAAATATTGTTTAATCATGAAGTAATTAGGTTTAAAAGATTCGGCTCGCGATTACTGTGCAATTAGTTTTTGCTTTCATCTATATTTAGGCCCTGTTTGGACCAACTAAATTTTAGCTAGCTAAAATTATTTTAGCTACTCTTGGGTGACTAATGGAACTAAACTATTTTAGCCCCTTTTAGTCAATGTGTTTGGAACTTTAGCTACTAAAGTGACTAAAGTTTAGCTAGCTAAAATTTAGTTGGTGGAACCAAACAGGGCCTTAATGCTCCATGCATGTGCCACAAGATTCTATGTGATGAGAAATCTTGAAAAGTTTTTAGTTTTTTGATCAACTAAACAAGGCCTCAATTGCACTATGTTTCTCTCTCATCGTCCACCTTCTAATCGTCTAACTAATTGTGACCAGTCATCGGACGAGCAGAAAACTAATCGGTCTAACCAGGCCATAGCTCCTAGTCGAGGCCAAATATTGTGCTGCAACTCTTTTCTTTTTCAAATATTATTTTTTTCTATGCTGTGTATGTTTCCTGATGGTACAGACCATGTGGGGGCGCCATGCCAACGATGGCAAAAATGAATGTTTTAGTAAAGAATGATTATGTTACTGTTACATTCAGACCGAAAAGCTCCGGAGCTCATAACCTTATTTTCTGAAGACACTCCTTACGTCAAAACTGAAGCGTCCCAACAGGGGGCAAGTGAAGCCATGCACTCCAGGCAGATAGGCTTGCCTCGCCAACAATGCAGCTCGCTCCTTGAACCGTGCTGCAGGGAACTCCCAACTAGTATAGGTCTAAAAAGAGGCCCGCATCAGCTGGTGCATGATGTCTCAACCTCGCCATTAGTTGCTTCATCTTGGACAAGGTCGCTCGATATGGCAGACGGTATCCTGTGCCGTTTGAGGACCCGGGATGTGGCAAGCCTTGCGTTCTGGTACTTCAGGACAATGACTCTTTCATCGTCCAGGTCAAACCTTAAGTTTTCTTCGGTGCAGCCTTCCACGAGGCTGCACAGGTGCTTCAGGTTTTCAACCTCCACACCATTTACCTTCTTTACCTGATCATGTGATGTTAGGGCAGCTTGATTATTCAGGACATATGCCAGATACCTTGGGTAGTGGGTAACTGGGCACCAGGAGATATACGTATAGTAGAGTAACATACCTGTAGTTCAGCAAGCCTTTCATAACCGACATTGATGTCATCCATTAGAACCTGAAACACAAATATTCAGTACAAAAATAAATTTATCTCAGGTTAATGGAAACAGCATATGGAAAAAGTTTCGGATTGAATACTGAAAGGGTAAACAGAAATGTAAGAGGGTAGCAAATTAATGGAATAATACCTGAGATAGGATAACTAATTGTTCACCAGCCTTCTTTGGAAGCTCCCTTAGTGCCCGTTCACATAATCGGCGTGGCGAGGCATTATACCAGTCTTCTCCAAATTCATGGAGATAAGGCTGGGTAAGCGGGATGAAAACAAAACCAGCAAATATGTAGTAGCTTGGTAATTTATCAAATTGATGGACTGGGACTAAAGGTTGCAGCTGCATAATAAACAACACAAATCCGTAAAAGATCAGTTCCAACTTCAAATGTCAATAAGCTCTATGGCTCTAGCAAAAGATAGAAATAGTGGGGACCAGCAGTTTTCTGGGCTCTATGGAAAGGGAGGAACAATGTTTGTTCTGAAAAAAAAGGACGAAATCTCCTACTGAGATCATCAGTTCACTCCATTTGTTCATTACTTCATTTCATATTGGGCAGGCTGATCCAGAGAGCTGTAATGAACTTGAGCAAGGAGCAGAAGAAATCAAGACTTTGGCGCTGTAGTATCATCAACAAGGTCAGCAGCAAGCAGTCCAGGAGAACCCAGGGATCCCAGATGGTGTGATCAGTTGAAGTCTGAAGATTGCGACTGTAACACGAATGCTGTTTGATCTTGCCAATGATGTTGCCATTTGTCGCTAGTGACATCTTTGTTCTATCCATATTTAGTTCTGTGTGGTTCTAACTTCTTTCTGTCATTGTATTGTTAAAGGTCTATACTCTGTAATATGGTTCACAGGTGACTGGTTTAAGCTCAAGCCCTAGGTGCTTCAGTTTAATCAGGTATGGTATTAGGTAAGAAGCAGTGTAAGCAGGTGAAACTTTGTCATTTAATTACTTTATATAAGTAATGGAATTCGGGTTCACCCGCTATGGAAAAAAAATGATGTGAACAAAGAGAAGGCCTGTGAGAGCTGTGTAGAATATAATTTGGTCCAATTTTGTGTACTACTACGACTAACATAAGATATGACTTCATCTATGCTCCCTTTCAACTACTTAGATAGGCCAACACGGGTCCAAAATAGGCCCATTGACTAATGTAATGAATTCAGTAAGGTACAAACTTACAATTATTTGTGGGTGAGTTATGGAACTGATAGTAAGTATTGCCGTATTAAGCGCTGACCGCTCGCAGGTTGAGTCTATTACCAGGTCTAGCATGGCAAAAATTGGTGTGAAGGTAAACTAGAAATAGCAACAGAATATCCCTACTATATTTGCTAATCAACAAGCATTCATATAATTGCACCCATATTATCAAAGGTACAGATTGAAATCAAATGTAATGAGACTGCAAGGACTCACAGGTCTAAGTGTTACTTTCAATTCTTGCTCTTTACCATCTCGTAATACTTTGAGAACAGCTGTTTCTTCAGGTTTTTTCATGGACACCAGATGATCAAAGGTGATTCTCTCTCTATTCCGGAATGGAACTGGAGGTATTAAATAATGGACAAACTTCAGTAGTTGATTCTGAGATGCCATGTCTCAAAATAGTTCATAAACAGATTCATTGATTTGCACAAAAGCAGTATGCAAAAACATGCACCAAGGGCATGGATGTGTGCTAGATTTCATAACAAATACCCCCTACAGTCAACAATAGTTGGCGTGTCAAATATTGTTCACTGGAGGTAAGTGAAAAGTAAATGAAATAAACAAAATTTGTGGCATAAAGTTGTTGTTAATGCATATTGAAGTGGTGCATATGCACAAAGTAGAAACTATAAGCTCACCTGTGCCATCATTTGCGATAGGCACACCATCAAACTCAAGAAGGATGTCATCCTTCTTCAAAATCTTGTAAGCATCAGATAGAGGGTTTATTCTACTAACTAAAACTCCAGTCATTTCAGGCCGCATCCCAAAGCATTCTCTTAACTGAATATTTTCAGTAGCCTGGCAAGATACTCCAAGAGTACAGAACCCAGAATATTTACCACTCTCTTCTACTCCAGAAATGAAACGCTTAATTACGGGCACCGGTATGATATAACTGCCAAAAGAAGAAGACGACAGGAATAAGAAAGGAATTCTAGTAAAAGTAACAGGTTCATTTGATGCAAAAGGCTAAGGACTCACCCAATGTTTTCTGCCCCTGACAAATTCTGGAAAGCAACTCCGGCTACTTTATCACCCATAATGGCAGGCCCTCCACTATTGCCTGGATTTATAGCTGCGTCTATTTGTATAGCCATAAGCTGCGTAGCACCATGGGCATATTGTGTTGGTTCAACTCTAGATACAACCCCCTTGGTGACAGAAATATTATCTCCACCTGAGCCAAAGTTCAGGGTTATATACCGTTCCACATTTTTGACAACATTTCTATTTTCTACAAAGTACAGAGAAAGTTTCATGTACACAATAAATGTTAGCAGTACTGCGCTAGGGCAGCACAATGAAAACCCTTGAGCTGCACTATTCACTATACAAGCATGGACATAAATTTGCAATGTGGATGTAAATTACAGAAAAATTCATACTTATCAAGGATTTGTTAATGATTTGTTAACAAGTTAATAAAGCAACGATTAGTTTAATGAATTTTAAAAGTGGCGAAATCATAAAGATGTTGGAGCTTCACCTTTCCAAAAGAAACATCCTATATTCATGTGTTCCTATTATTGTTACTAATTTGTTTGTTGGTGCAATCAATTAATTTGTGCATTTACAATAGTACTAACATGTTTCAGTTGTAACCTTGCAAAACAGAAGGTTGTGTGTATGCAGTCTGCTGCATTCGTCATGGATGGAATCATGTAAATAACAAGTTCCACTTCTAGATGCAAAATACTGCAACAAATAACATATTGTCATCTACTCAACATCAGAATCATACCTTGAGGGTAGCCAACCACGGCGACGGCTTCTTGCAAAAAGGGGATGTCTCCAAGCTCCAAACTGTTCACCCCATCCCAAAACTCCTCACTCTCAACTGTCAACAGAGCCAAGTCGCACTCATGACCGACAGCTTGGACTTCGGCCTTGTACTTAGTAGGCGAACCATGCTTCCTCACAAGAACAAAAGTATGATCAGCTACCACATGTGCATTCGTCACAATCCTTCTTCCAGGAATCACAAACCCTGCAACAGGGACATGGAATTCAGAGGTGAGCCAAAGAACAACTTCCATTTCACTGCATTTGGATCTACTTTAGTTGTCACCGGACCTACCCACCTACAAAAATTATCACCAACTTGGAGGCATACAAGATCCAATAATTTTTGTGTTGCACGGCATGTGCTAATTCTATACAGCAGACATTTGGACACACACACGATTGAGGGCAAAAGCACAAATTTGCACACAAGATGCTTCGTTTGCCAAGTTGGAGCTACCAAATTAAAATCATGAACTCTAAACTTGTAATAAAGAAAGTGCAGTTTAGGTCGAATTTAGGGAGACTAACAATCAAACAATCCACAAGCATACCTTAAGACACCTACAGCAGTGGCAGAGATCCAATCCAACCAAACACAGCAATACAGTACTACAGCTCGAGCGCCAAAATCAATGTCATACCAGAGCCCATGCTCTCCCGCTGCGCCTTGTTTTGCCATGGCAAGAAGTAGTTGGGGCTGCTGGACACCGTGAACACCTTCACCACTGAGTCCAGAGCCAGCTCTACCGCCGCGTACGCATCCGTGTCATGCCGCGCCAACGCCCCCGTCTCCTCCCTCTCCTCCTCCTCCTCCTCCTCCTCGGGTATCGCCGGTGCTCCCCGCACGCCAACGCATTCTCCTAGGCGTGATGGGGCGGAGGTAGAGAAGGAGGTAGTGGAGAACCGTTGGGCGGCGGCGAGGTGCGGGAGGAGGGTGCGTGTAAGGGTTCGGAGAGGCGGGAGAGGAGGCGGAAGCGAGGGCTGGGGTGGTGGAGGGTGCAGGAGGACGCGGCGAAGGGCGCGGGCGGAGCAGGAAGAGGAGAGGCGGGGGAGGGAGCGAGCGGCGGCGAGCATGGTGGCCTCGCCGGAGGGAGAGCCGAGCCGACAGAAGGGTTTGGGAGTTTTTATATGGCTCGTGGGTTTTTGGACACAGATTGGGTAACTTTGCTTTCCAAAGTCACAACGTAACTTTGCCATCATCTGGTACGTCCATTCTATATCCAACGTTTGATATGCTTTCCAAGCAAAAACGCAACCAACACTTGGGCCATTTTTGACTCGTATCCGTTGCCATTGGAGCAGGCTGCCGGACGTTAGTATACAACATGAACAATAAGGGGGTGTTTGGGTACAAACTCCACCATGGAGCAGCTCCGTTTATGGAGTACCTCATGCTCTCGCAACTCCACCATTTTTCCTCGAATTAAGTGCGTAGAGCTAAAACCGTTTGGCTAAAAAACATGGAGCGGAGCTGGAAAAACGTGGAGCAGTCCCAAACACGCTAAGACACAAAACGATCTTAGCACATCAAAGACGAATTAATCAGTAGCTCTCCTATTTTTATTTTTTTTTAAAGAAAAGAAAGTCTGCTTGCTGTTGACGTTAGGTAGTAATGGGCTGTTTAGGGGCGAAGCAAATTAAGACAAGTAGACGGTGGACAGCCCAATTAGCCAGAGCCCAGAACAGGAGGGGCGAATAGCACACTCCATCCTCGCCGGCGGAG